>NW_012267435.1:1500483-1502686 GCF_000151885.1 Dipodomys ordii
TCAAGAGGTAGAGCGCTAGCCTTGAGCTGAAGAGCGGAGGGACAGCGCCCAGGCCCAGAGTTCAGGCCCCATGACCGGACCCCCACCCCAAGAAAAAAGAAAAAAAGAAAAACGAACTTTAAAACTTTGGCACGGGGTGGGGGGGGCCGATGGGAGGGCAGGGATGGTAATGGGAAACAAAGGAAGAGGCAACAGTACTTTCTAAGAAATGTACTCATTACCTTGCTCATGTAATTGTAACCCCTCCATATGGTATTTTCAAAATAAAAAAATATTAATAAAAAAAGAAAAAAAAGCCAAGCAAGAGAATGAGACTCTGAGTTCAAATCTCAGTGCTGGCACAAAAGAAAAAAAAGAAATGGTTGTTTGTGCCATAGATTCCTTCTCAGGGAGGGCTTAATCACTGCCTGCATGCCACTTCTGTTGCTCTCTTACCAAGCTTTGATTCAGAATTCAGTTTGCCTTTCTGCTGTTTCTTTCCAGGACATGGGTCAAGGTCAGGCTGTGTACTTGGTCCCTTTGGCTCTGACTGTGGAGACTCCACAGTGGTCCCCTTTTCAGCTAGTTTTCTGCAACACAGAATCTCTAGTGCTAGTCTAAGTGCTTTTGTGTAGGCACTAGCCTGGCCTGAGCATCTCCTGGGTCATTGGCCCTCAAGCACACTCCTGCTGAGGAGACAATGGCTTCAATCTCAGCCTCTGTGAGGGCCATTACATCTGTGCTTCTCACTTGCACACTTTCTACAGAGAGGATTTGCACATCTAAGAGGAATCCCTCTGTCCCTTCACTATTTGATTCATGTCCTGCCTTGGACAACACCTTTGCAGGCCACAAGTCCCCTTTCCAATGACAAAGGACATAGTCGTCAGTATCCTAGAGTTGGACATGCCTAGAGTTGGGAGGTGAGTAAGAGTAGCTGAGTTGCCACAGTTAGTTATGTGTTCCTCACGCAGCCACCTTGTTTCTTTCTCCTTGCCCTGAGCTCCATTCAGGGCTGTGGGCTTGCAAGGGCTCTCCTAACACCTGAGTATGCGGAAATGACTGAACCTGGGGTCTCAGTGGGTATGGACCAGGGCCCTGTAATAAGTAAGGGGACAGCAGAAATGAGTCAGAAATTCACTTCCCTTGGTGAAAGAGGAGAATCCATCTTCAGTGAGTCTTACAAGGAAGAATAGAAGAAAATACAAAACTGGCCTATACCAAGGGGATGATTAATTTTGAATACTTGGAGGAATCCCAAAAGCATCAGAGCACTTCCCTAGCACTGTTGTCCCATTGTTTTGTCCCAACTGAAAATACTGTGTGTGGAGGTACATCTACCTGGGCTGGAGGAATCCTTCCAGGTCCCATTTATCTTATTGCACATTTGGTGCCCTTGGTCCTACTTGGCTCTTTCCTCTCTGGGAAGATCTTGTTTCACCCTCTTTCCCCTGGAGTGAAAGAGCTGTCCTGCACATGTGAGGATGCTTGTGTCTATCTGCTGCCCACACATCCTAGCCCTCACATTCTGAGTTTGACATTGGGAATCTGGTGATTTTGAAGAGCATTCTGATTATTCCTGACTATGAACTCCACTAGGGATGGGTGGGGCACTCGACCTTGCCTAGTGGCTCCATCCATATGGTGATTGAGATCTGGTGGCTCCCAACATCAGGAGTGTTGTTGTTGCTGTTGTTGTTGTTTGTGGAACTGGTACTCAGTGCCAGGGACCTGTCCCTGAGCCCTTTGGCTAAAGGCTAGTGCTCTACCACTTTGAGTAAAAACTGATAAACACCCTGTTTTGTGTGAGTGAATGGGGGATTCAAGTCTAACAGTATTTCTAGCCTGGGCTGGCTTTGAACTGTGATCCTCAGGTCTCATCTTCCTGAATAGCTAGGATTACAGGTTGATTCATCCGTAACCAGGCACTGCTGCTATAGTGAATGGAATGAAGAGCAAGGAACAGAATGATTGTTTAAACATCAAAGAGGTGTGGATGCTGATGAATGCTAAGTAAACAGGAAGACTTACCTTGTTCTCCTGAAGCATGAAAGGTCTGGGTTTAAGCAGTCTCTCTGGACTCTTAACTCTGCATCTGCTGTTCTTCTAATCCTTTACGTTGGTCTGTGTCTCCGAAGAGCACAGAACTCAGTGGACCCTGGAGCACCTGCTCCAGATGCCCATGAACTGGGTCCTCTAATAGTAGCTCTAAAATTCTAAAGCA
>NW_012267435.1:1509165-1533304 GCF_000151885.1 Dipodomys ordii
TATAATTTGTGGAGGGGAAGGGAAAAAATAAACTGTTTAAATAGGGTTACAGGTGGACCCATTACAACAATGAGATGTACAAGACATTATGTCGAAAAACGAACTTTACACCTTTGGCGGGGTGGGAGGTCGGGGTGGTGGGGGGTGGTAGGAGGGTGTGAGGGTGGGGAAATGGAGAGAGGAAGGGATGGTATGGGAAAAGAAAGGAGGAGGCAACAATGCTTGATAAGAAATGTACTCACTATCTTGCCCATGTAATTGTAACCCCTCTGTATGGTATTTTCATAATAATAAAAAATAAATATAATTAGGTAAAATGACTTTAGGTGAGAGTAAGCAACTTCATCACTAGGGGAGGAAGAGCTGCATCACCCTGTCTTCTGCATAGAAAATGAGTTTACTCGTTCCCTATCTCATTCATTCCTCATGTAGTCTTCTACTTACAATCCCCTGCACTCCCTCATTGAATCACTCATTTCAATCTTCGGTCTATTATTCATTCATCACACTACAATTTATTCACTCAGGGGTTCAATATTCACCCTCCTTTCCTCCCTACCTCCCTCCTCCCTCCCTCCCTCCCTCCATCCCTCCCTCCCTCCTTCACTCCCTCCATGCCTCCCTCTCTTCCTTCCTTCCTTCCTTCCTTCCTTCCTTCCTTCCTTCCTTCCCTCTTTCCCTCCTTCCCTCCCTCCTTCCCTCCTTCCCTCCTTCATTCCATTCTTCCATCCTTCCTTTATTCCCTCTTTCTTTTGAAAAAAGCAGATAGCTCAGGAATAATATTGAGAAGGCATCTGTAAAGCCAAACATACATGTGTCCCTGCCTGAGGCTTGAGGTAGGGCCTTGCTTCACACAGACAGGAACCGTGCACCGCACCAACAGACCAGGCACACTGAGATATATATATTTCCTTGGTGAAAGAAAATGTCTTTAAATGCATCATGCATAGTGCTGTGCTTAGCTAGCTCTAGAACCTGGTGCAGAGAGCTAGAACAACCTGCCATTTCTGGAATACAGTTAGGGCTTCCAGACACCAATTCCAGCCTTGTCACTGTCCCTGTGCCCAGAGAACCCTTCCTCACCTCTGTGTGGTCCCTACCCTAGCCCAGCCCAGCCTTCTGGGTGGACAGAGCTGAGCCAGAGACTGTAATCCAAGGCAGCCTCCGCACCTCAATGACATCTCAGAGCTTCCAGGCCTTGTCTTCCACTCCACAACCTGGATTTAGCAGGCAATCACTAGCATTTCCATTAGGAAATGTGGACCAAGGAAGACAGTGCTGGCTGGGGCCTTGAAATTGACTGCCATTCCTACCTGGAGGAAAGTTTGCTTTACCTATTGAAAGGGCTCAGGGAAGTAGCCTGAGGGATGGAGAGCCTGACAGGCCAGAAGGGGACATACAGCCCAGTGTGTGCAGCTCAGTGTCTCAGTGATTAATCAAAGGTCACACAGCAAGGTACCACAATTCAGTTTCCTTCCTCCCTTCTTAGCCTTCTGTTTCCTGCTGCCTCCATCCCTTTATTCATGAAAGTCTGGGCCTGGACACACACCCCTCGGTGGGCCAGACAGAAGAATCTGAGTAGAAATGACAAGTACATGCTCACTTCTTTTTCTCCAACTCATTTCAGATAAAAGTTGAGAGAAAATGCAATCCCTGATCCCCAGGTAAGTCTTCACAACTGTCTCTAATGCATTTTCCATGAATCACACACAACTGACTCCTACAAGTTTGCAAGTTTTCAACCCACAATGTACCTTTGGGTAGCCTAGCTCTCTAGGGACAATACTGAGAGCAACAGTCTGCAATGAAAACTTACAGGGCAGAATCAGTTCTAAAGGCAGGATTGAGAGGTGGCAGTGATTTTTTGTACACTTTTAACTTGCAAAGAGGTATTTTAGACATAATGACTCCTGACTTTAATCCCAGCTGCTGAGATGTTGATGCAGAAGAATCACGAGTTTGAGGCCAGGCTGAACTACATAGTAAGACTCTCTGAAGAATTGAAGATCAATACATGAACAAATTCTTAAGCATAAATAGAAGCATCTCAGAAAAAGTTCTGTAGAAAGTATTTCTGGCAGTTATGGCTTCACCAAATCACTAGTCCCCTGTGGGACCAGCATAGGACAGCTAGGAGCTAGTGTCTCCTAGAGAATTATGGGTGCACCCTTGCATCTCAGATGCGTGCAATTCTAAAAGCCTGTGTTGATGAATCAAGTTATTTATGTTTCCTTTCCAATAAATACCATGTAATTTCTCCATCTGGCTGTTTTATGGACCCTGCATTAGCTCTACCAACCTCTTGTAAACGCTGGTTTAGAAGAAATCCACTCTTATGGGTGGATTTCTAGGGACCCCAAGGGGCCATCAACGTCATCAAAATCCTGAGGAAGGTCTCAGCTCCTCTCTGGCTTTTTGAACACTATCTCTGTAACTGGAGACTCTAGGAGCCAAAGGATGGTGAGTTTAAGGCAAATCCCAGCCCTTCTCTAGAAAACAGGCACATTGACAAGGGGACAAAGAGTGATCCTGTCCACCCAGGAGCACTGCCAGATTTCCACTGGCAGCAGGAAGATCAGGAGGGAAGCAGAGAGAACAAGTGGTATAAATGCCACACACTGCCCATGAGTGACACATGGCACTATACCCACATCCCCTAATAGGAATACACTCTCACATGTGCACACATGTCCTCACACTCATATTCTCAAATGTGCACATACCATTACAAATGTGTACAAATTCACACACGCTCCACATATACCCTCAAATGTAAAACCCCTCCATGCCTACATATATTCCCACATGCACCCAAACTCCTGTCTCCACACAATCTCACCTGCTTACACCCTGCAGGTCTTGATGCCATCTGTCATGCATACCCCCACAGTGTCCCCTCACATTACAGTTCCCTGCTCATCACTCCCTAAGACCAGCAAAGAAGTTATGATCACACATGTGGTAGGAGCTCTTTGCACAAACACCATGACTATGCAACTCAAGCCTGTGGGCTCTGTGGCAGGAGTATGTCATAATCAAATGAGGCTTTCTCCCAAGGGAGGCCGCTGCCTTCCTGGCACATAAACAGAGAAAGCACTATAGTTGTGACCCTGCCCTGTACCCTTAGTGCTTATTGCCCTCCTTCCCTCTCAGTTAACCTCGTCAGAGGACTGGTTACCTCAGGGCTTGGACTAGGCCCAGGAACCCTCCTTCAGCTCCTGCTGTTGACAAGCCCAAGCCATCTCTCACACGTGTTACCAGAGCCCTCTGTCCCTCTCTCCCAAACTAGTGCTGGGAGCATTGCTGACACATTTTCCTACTAAACTCCTCTGTGCTTCCCATATTCCTAAAGCACACAGGGCCATTCACAACACTCTCTCTTCTCAACACCCTCAAAACCCTCCGGTCTCACAATCAGTAGCAGCAGCCATCACCTGAACTACATGCAGCCTTTGTCCTGGTTCTCCTCGTCTCCACTGCTACTCCACTGCTACTCCCCACCACCCTACTATAGGTTAATAACCAGGCCCCTTGGTTCTCTGCTAATATTCCTCCTTCTTAGGGGACAGGTGGAGATCACAGTCACACTACTGCCTTTCCCTCTCTGCTCCAGCCTCATGGGCATATCTGCAAAGGAGGGGTATCAGCATTTTCAGTTCTGTGATCTTGCCAAGGACCTGGCTCAACATACCTCCCGAGGAAGTTCCACTGTGATTTGGGATACTTTCTAACCAGCAGCCATGGATCTGGCAAGTGCATGCCTACAGTCTGGATTGTCCACCACCAGGTTTCTCAGGAAAGGCTGTTGGATTTTGCCACTGGGGGAGGTTATTTTGTACACACTTGGACTCTTTATTGGTCCCTATCAATGACTTGTGCTCTGGCCCTGGCTGGTCACATTTCTCTGTGATCTTTGCTTGCTAAATGGGGGTAAAGTTACATTTTGAACTATGGAATTGTTATAGTATATATAGTGTCTTCTTAAATCTCATGTGTTGAAGGCTTGGTTCACTCCTGGTGCAACAAGTCTTTGAGCAGTGACTGACACATGACAGGTCTTCCTTCATCAATGCATCAGTGTCTTGGAGGACTGATAAAAGAATGCCATTATTGCAAAGTGTGGGAATTGCTTCTGGTTGGAGGAAAAAGGTTACTAGGGTGTGTAGTCTGAAAAGAAAAACCTGTTCCCTAACCCTTCCTCTATGTCGTTGTGCTTCCTCCCTCATGCAATGTAAATATCTCTGCTCCACCATGGACATCTTCCATAATTCTCTGCCTCATTATAGCCCAGAAACCACACAGCCATACTGACCATGATTGAAATTGTTCAAAACATAAAAATACCTTTGTCCCTTGAAGTTCTTTTTGTCACATACTTTCTCACTGAAATGGAGTTGTCTAATAAAGAAATCTTTAAGGAGTCTTCTAGGAATGGGAGATGTGAAGAATGGAGAAAACAGGCCACACCACAGCCTTTCTGGATGTCACTTCCCTGCTTCCCAGAGTCCTGTCAGAGGACTTCAGAACAGTCCAGGTTGGAAGGAGGCACAAGTCTCATGGAGAAATTCACACTTTTTTTTCTCACCCCTTGCCCACCTGAATCTTGTTCCCTCACAACCAACATCTTCACAGCAGCTCTAGGGGCGCTTGGAAGGTGTTATCATGTCAAGCTTCCTATTCAGGGAAGTGGTTCTGCAGTCTGCATAGACCCTGATCCAAGGTCGCCTCCTTGTCTTACTGAATGTAAGCCTACCTGTTCTTTTCAGAAACAAACAGGAAGTCATTCAAACCCCAGGAGAGTCCATCTGTGTTAGCACTTGATCACCTTGCTTCTGAAATCCATGACTGCCTGTCTACCTGCATGAGCATAACTTCCCTCTGCTCTTATAGACCCGACAGGTCAGCCTTCTCACGGAAGTGCATAGATGAACCATAGGCAGGCAGGCAGGCAGGTTTGCTTGAGCAGGAGGCTCTGGACCCCAAGCCTCAGACTAGAGTGAATGGGACATTGCTGACTGGAAAGTGGCGAAGTATGAATGAGCATTCATTTGCTCATATAGAGAAGAGGACTCATTCTAACTGGGGTGAAGTGGTATCTCAATGCTGTTTTGATTTGCATTTCTTTTATAGCTAGAGAGGTTGAACATTTCTTCATGTGTCTATTAGCAATCCTTCTTTCCTTTTCAGAGAAGTTTCTCTTTAAGTCCTTAGCCTACTTATTTATTAGACAGTTGTTTCTTTGAGGATTTGTTGCTGGGGGATTTAATTTTTTGAGTTCCAGGTATATTTTAGATATGAGACCCTTATCTGTTGTATGAATAGTGATGATCTTCTCCCAATCCATGGGCTTTCTATTGATCTTGCTATCTATGTCCTTTGCCATGCAGAAGCCCTGCAATTTCATGCAATCCAATTTGTCCAACCTTTCTTTGATTTGTTGTGTTTCTGGGTCTCTAAGAAAATTTCGGCCTATGCCAAGGAGACCTAAGTTTCTCCTATTCCATCCTGTAATGTTTTCAGAGTGTCTGCTTTGATTCCGAGGTCTTCGATTGTATTTGATGTTGGTATAGTTTGTGGAGGGGAAGGGCAAAAACAACCCGTTTAAATAGTGATACAGGTGGACCCATTGCAACAATGAGATGTACAAGTCGTAATGCTGAAAAATGAACTTTACAACTTTGGCCAGGCAGGGTGGGAGTGGGGAAGGGGGGGAGATGGGAAGGGATGGGAAGGGGAAACAAAGGAGGAGGCAACAATGCTTGATAAGAACTGTATTCATTACCTTGCCCATGTAATTGTAACCCCTCCGTACAGTATTTTCACAATAAAAATTTTAAAAATAAAAAGAGAAGAGGACTCAGACAAAGCCAAGGAAATCGCCTTATCACAGACAAACTGCTTGCATCCCTGCCAGGCTTCCAAATTGTTTCTTGACTCTATAGCATATACTGAAGCTCTCTGAGCTTCATACACCTTGTTGAGAGGATTTAAACAGTCATCACTATTTTCAGCGCTTTGGTCAGTCAATTATGGGAGGTGCTTAGAAAACTCCCTGCCTTTCCCAAGTCCAAGGGAATCACCAGGTAGGGAAGGTCTTCCCTTCTTGTGCCCCATTCCAGGCCATAGCCAACACAGGGTAACATAAGAACCAGGAGTTCTAACTGGACTCCATGGATGCAACGCACTGGTAGATATTTTGGAGAGATAACCATGTCATAGTTTCTGTTCTTTATTTTTAAAATTAAAACATCCCACCTTGTGCAAATTGTGATTGTGAGGGTGATGACATCAGGGAGATGCAAACTGGCAATGCTAGATTATTGTTACAAAATTGCTTCAAAAATTCCAGAAGGTTACCTGGATATATAGTTGATACATACCTATGTACAAATATACATATTTATATATAATTATTGGTGGGTGGACAGGCAGATGGACAGACATAGCAACAGACAGAAAGTCGAACGTATGGCAGGTAGTAAAGATACAGATTAGCCATGTAGAATTTATTTCCAATGACTCTTCATTTTCCTCTTGATGTCTGCACTCATGAATCTGAGTTCTGTAAATCCATGTCAGTCCAGTCACCATGGCAGGTGGGAAGGGTTTCTTGAGTATTGGATTGTGGTTGGATTGTGGGTAGGAGTATGACTTATGTGAGTTAGGAGAATGTTGCTTTCAAGAGATTCAAGAAATCTTTTGAGGACTGGAAAAGTTCCTCACGGTCTTAGGAACAAACTGAGTGATATATTTTGATTTTTGAAATGGTGACCCCCCCACTATTGCCAGTAGCTTGGGTTCTTGGCTATCAATGGCTGAATATCCCATACACAGCCTATGCAATCTGTGATCTCTCCATAAGCCACACATCACTTTGAACCTCCTTATTTTTGAATGGACTTAAGAACCCTTACATCTTGGGGAGTGATGGCATCTATGAGAGTGTTAAGCATATATAATAAGGCAAGACAATTCAACATGCCAGGATCCTGTCACCTCAAGAAATCCTCTGAACTTCAGGGAAACAGTAGTTGGGTTCCATCCCCAAATCCTTCTTGCTCCTATGTCAGTTGGCAAAGGTGAGAGTGAAATCACACCTACCTAGTATGGTCTTGAACTCTTCCTGGGGCACAGAAGCAGTGCAATACCCAGAACCTCTGGGATGAGCTCAAGCCTCAATCCAAGCTTCAGAGGCTAGGTTTCAAGTTAAGGCCCTGTCATTGGAGGTAAGACATCTACTACAAGGTATAGAGGCTGTGGGAACCACAAAATGATGGTGGGCTGAGTTCTGTCCTCAGTGGGTCGACAGATTCATCTGTTCAAGACAAACCTGATTAGAAGTTAGGGACAGGGGCTACTCTGGGATTTCTGAAATGGAGTCTTTGCTGACCTACCCAGAGAACACACATACCCATAGAGGAGGGAGGCTTGTGGAAGAAGTGTATCTCTCACCCCTGACTGTGGTTGGTTCTGCTGGCAGACTCTGGCTCCTATGGAGTTCCTAGGGTTGGTATTTAACTTTAGATATCGCCAAAGAGCACAACTGGTATTTAACTTTAGATCCCTCAAAAAAGCACAGCTACTGCTCATCCAGCCCAATAGAGCTACACAGGCACCACAGCTCTTCAGAGGATGGAGGGAAAAGCCGTGTGGCCCAGGAGACAAACGAACCCAGCCAATATTTATTTTTCTCTAATCTGGTCTCACTCTATAGTACAGTGCTGGCTTGCCTGTATCAAGTTCAATTTTTTCTATTTCTTTAGTCTCCATAGCTAGGGATGACCATCCTACCCATTCAGGTCAAGTGTGGAGACACGAGGAATTGGGAAGAAATGAATTTTTGATGATCCAAGTAGACACATACATCTGCCATAGGCATGTCCTCCCTTCTGGTCCTCCGTTCAGACAGGGCACCACTGCTTTTTTTTTATGAAATAAAGACTGGCTAACACTTTATGGATGTCAGATATCAAGTTACAGAGATATGGACAGGACAAAGGAACTTATCAGACCAGAGAGTTGGGAAGTGGCAGAGATGTGAGCAATCAGCAAACAGTGATATTCCTATTTGATCACAAGCTGGAATGGGGCCACAGGTGATTCACTTGTCCTTTCACATGAGAGCTAGGAAGGTAAGAAACTCTCAGCCAGTAATCACAGGTTGGCCTAAACTCTAGGTCAGAGCTATGATACTAATCTTATTGACATTCTAATTAGAAAGATCTGGTATAGAGTCAGGGTGTTCAATATGTTCCCTGCACACACTCAGGGGAAGATCCTTCTAGAGTTCTATAATTCCAGACCTTGTGTTTTCCTTTGCCTTCTTCCAGGAAGATGAAACACTGATTCTACTGCAATGATTATTACTACTCCTAATGCCAACAGACATTCTCAGACTACCCACATCATAAACAGCTTCAACTTCCCTAAATAATTTATGGAGGTCCTCAACACAGGATGGAAGCTATCTGTGTATCTTCTTCCTAGTGAGATTTCCATATTTGGGAGCTGTAATGTCATCTACAACTTACTCTGTGGACGGTGTTCTGTGATGCTGAAGGCAGCTGGCTTCCAAAATGTGCTTCCAGGGCAGTGTGTCAGGACACTCTGTTTGTCAGATTAAATGCAGATTACCAGGTCCTCTCCTGTCCTGCCTGCTGCATCTCAAGCACATTGTGGAGCCATAAGCTTTTATTTTTTCATAGGGTTACAAATATTTGAACTCAAAGTCCCCTGAATGCTGGGGGTCTGTCATCTACCAAATAGACTAAGTGATAGCCTGATTTGTCTCAGGTAGAGGTTTGTCCCTTTTTTATTTCTTTTCTTTTCTTCCGGCCTTCTTTTCTTTCTTTTTTGCTGGTTCTGGACCAGGGCCTGGTCATAGTGCCTTAGCACTTTCCTTCAAAGCTAGTGCTGTATCACTTGAGCCACAGCTTTACTTCTGAATCTTTCTGAATAGATTATTGGATTATCATACAGCTAGTCACCAGTGGCTCACACCTATAATCCAGGCTACTCATGAGGCTAAGATAAGGGGATGGCCAAGTCAGCCTGGGCAGAAGATTCCCCATGAGATTCTTATCTCCATGATCCAAGCAAAGACCAGAGGTGGAGTTGTGTCTCAAAATGGTAGACAGCTAGCCTTTAGCAAAACAAGCTCGGGGAAGTGTCCATGTCCTGAAGTCAAGTTCCAAGATGCACCTACACCCTAAAAAGTCTCACAAACTTTCCAACTCAGGCTGGCTTCTAACAGATCTCAGCATCCTGACAAGCTAGAATTACTATCCTGTGCCCTCAATGTCTGGCTTTTTTCCCCATTAGAAACAATGTTAATCCTTTGCCCAAGCTGGGCTGAGGGTTGATTACATAACTTCTTATATCTAAGAAAGTCAGATTGTGTATGACAGCCACAACCTACTGAGACATGACAATAAGGAATCCAGGAAATTTCACATGCCTCTGAAGTAGCCAAAATGCCCAGGGCTCCCAGCTGAGCAAGATTTCCAAGGAAAAGCACATGAATACCTGATAGGCCAAAAGAAGACAGCCCAAGACAGTGTAAGTTTTGGGGAACTGAGGATTCAGAGCCATGATGTGAGAGGGGCCATGGATACAAATATCAAGTCTTAGGAAAGATTTGGAAACTTCTTGAGGCAGAAAGAGAAACTCATAGCCCTAGACGAATGCAATCATTTCACAGATGAGGAAACCAAGGCCCAGAAAGAAAAATAAAGCTTGCAAATGACAAGGTCATTTTTGTGCAGAAGATTTGGGGCTCATGTTTTTCCCCAATCCTCTTAATAATTGCTGGGCCCTAGGCTAGACCTTGATTCCTCAGTTCTCCCCTAATTATCACAGAGACAATGGCCTGATTTGACTAATTTTAGAGATTCAGAGGAAAGAGAAAACTGAGACTCAGAGAAGTTAAGCATCTTGCCCAGCTTATTCATCAGATGAGTACTAGATGTAAGATAGTCTCAGATCCAGAGATCCATGGGATTCCAGAGATCCCATAGAAGGAACCAGCTCCCAATATGTTCCAGTTTACCTGGCCAGGTACTGGGTCCAGTGCTGCATCCTCTGCTCTCAGAGAAGGCTCCAGTGTGTTCCTGAACATGACCTTAGTATATACTGGGGCCTAGGCAGTTACTGAAAATAGAGATGATTCTGGCTATGTCTAACAGGGCCTGTGGCCCAGTGGAGCAGTTTGCTGACCACTCAGACCCAACAGCAATCCACATATTCTAACCCTGCATTCTGGGATGTGCCAGGCCTGTGGATATTAACATGAGCCCAGGTAATACTGTGACCCTAGATTCTTGTGTCCAGCATACAGCCAGCTCAGCTTCATTCCCTGCTACAGGAAGTCAAGTTATTCCAAAATGATTAGGCATTTAGGCACTCCAATAGTTGGGCTTGCTCAATAGTCAGGAAAGAGCTGGCAGAATTGATTGCAGGTCTCAATGCCATTGAAAATAAATAGATAGGTAGATAACTCAATCAATCAATCAATACATTTGTGTTTTCATTGTATTATCAGAAGTAAATTAAGGTGAACAAAGAAGATATATTGGTCAGTAGTCTTTATCCCTAGGTCTACATATGTCAAAAGTAAGTTGAGGAGATTTGAAGCAGAGAATAAGGGAATGAATGGAGGCTTCTCAAAGTAAGGACACTGAAAATTGGAAGTGAATCCTTGGTCCAGGGTTTCCTCCACACACATAATTTTGAGAACCCAGTGACCCTAAATACAGGCCACTCTGCTTTGCAGATGGAGAAACTGAGTCTATGGATTACTACTTTGATAGTGAACTGAAGAGATGCAACTCACTGGGGGCCACATGTGCTTCATGGCCAGAGTACTAGGATCTATTTGGACTTGCTGATGCCAACTTCAAACTTTTAATACCATAGCAATGTCCAGACTGGCATGGTATCCTGCTCTTGCAATCTTCACAAACAGTTCTGCTATTGACTTAGGTGAGGCTCTGCCACTGGAGTCCTCATAGCCGTAATCCACTTCACCAGGATTACTAATTCCTGTGGGTAAATGAAGATTGTGACATCCAGGAAAGGGAGAGTCTTGCCAAGGCTATGTGCTGAGCCAAGCTGAACCATGTGGAGATGAGAGATGAGAAGCACAGTCCTGGTATTTCAGTCTCATTTCCTACCAAAAACATTGCTGGACTGGCCATGGCAGGCTGGGAAGGCCAGGTGTCTCTATGCCCTCGTTGTGGGAACTGGCCAGTCATCTCAGAAAACTTGTCTACCCTGGTCCGCTGGCCTTAGAACACCAAGAGTCATGGCAATGAGGGTGGGTAGCCAGGATCCAATCCATGGTGTCTGTCCAGCTATAATCATTGGCTGCAGGGCTCTCATTTTAGATACCAGGAGTTGAAGCCACATGGGTATGATCTAAGACACTCCACACAATGCTCCTGTACATGAATCTGGCTTCCAGAGCAATGGGCATTATCTGACGCCTAATTCCATTGAGCCTGCCTGGTCAAAGTGGTAGAGGTTTTTCCCTGCCCTCTGGGTTTTGGTCTTTGTCACAGGCCTGACATATGCTCTAGAAACCTTAGCCAGTCACATGTGCTACACTCACTAGAATGTCTACCTTGGAACATTGCTTATCTTCTCACCATGTTCCAGCCATTCCCTGGACATCCGCCCACATTGGTTGGACACAATATCTTCCCTAGAACAGATGATACCTCTACCATGTCACTGATCCGGCTGTCCCTTTTCACTGCATACTACCCACAAGTCATGTTCTCCAGGCCCCAGCCATTCATTCATTTATCCAGCAAGTGTGTCCTCAGTACTCACTATGTATATGCAGCCACCTTCACGCAGAGTATGTTCCAAGCAAGCAGAAAGAGATATCCATCTATTCCCTTCTCTCTTTCAATTTTTTCAGTAGCAATTACCAGAACCAAACATACCCCACCATTTTTGTTTCATATCTCTATGTTTTGGTATCAATCTTCCCATCCTGAAAGGAGGTAGAAAATAAGCACACAAGGTGGCCTTTTTCATCCTGGCTATTTTCTAAGCATGCAGGGCACATATGAGGTGCTCAAGAAACATTTGTGGAATAAATTAACAGGATGTTGGGATGTAAATAAAGAAGGCAGAAGGAAAGGAGTGAAAGAAATTAGTCAGCTTGTCCTATTTCAAGGAAGAGACTGTTAAGTAGAAGAACAACAAAAAGGTCTGTTGTGGGGAACGAAGCAGCTGGAAGGTAAGCATGAGTGGAGAGAGTGAATGAGGGTGACTTTGGCTGGAGCAAATTATGTGGGTGTATACAAGTAGAACAATGAAATTGTTGACAATCTTTTGAGAGAGAGGGAATTAGGAAATTGGACAAGAGAAGATGAAGTTAATGGAGTACACTGCATGCATGTATGCAAAGGACACATAGAAACACACTTGCACCATTAATATATACCAATAAAAAAGTGTTAGAACACAACACTGCTTATACTCTGTTGTAAAGACACTCAGAGATGAGGACAATCATGTGCAAATTTCAGGAGGTAGAACCTGTTCAGTGTTAGCAAAGAACAGAAATGAGGCCTATATGGTAGAGCCATATGCAGGGAGTCATGACACTAGAGTTTGGGAAATACCCCTGGAAGCTCAGAAGATAAAATTGGATCAATACAGAGAAGTATGTAAGGCAGGATAGGGTTTGCAGTGCATTATGCTTCTCACCACTGTCTGAAAGGAGGAAAGTGCAGTATAGGAGAATATTGGGGAGATGATTTCACTCAAGCATGAGAGATCTGTCTATCCAGAAGTAAAAGGACCTAGTTACATGCCATCTTGTGGCAGGCATACCCAAGCACTGCCAAAAACCTTCTGAGCCCCACTATAGGAAGAGCTGCTGGCTTATGGGAAATCACACCACAGTAGCTCACTGGCCTTGGCTCATTCAGCCTTGCGTAGCCTTGTTCTTGACCTCTCTTTCCCCAAAATAAACCTGTCACATTGCTATCTTCAACTCTCCTCATACCCCGGCCTCCCACTGCAAGAAAATATGACCATCAAAGCCACCATTTCACCCACTCTCGATAGCAAACTCTACATCCAGCCCCAATCACCCTCATTCCTGATTATATCCCACCTCTTGTTTCTGTTGTCTATCTACCCATGGCTAGAAGCCCTTGGGTACTGGCATCTCAACTGTGGTTCTATTCTGCCTGCAGTTCTGAGATGACAGAAACCAGTTCTGGCACATACAAACCATGTCCATTCAGCCCAAGTATGCAATCTTGTCACATCCCCGGAGATTCCTCCTTTGGGCTGCTGCCGAATCTAACCCTAAATCTCTTTTCCCAAAGGCCAGCCTGGCGGTAGAACGAACTACTGGGTCCTTGACTGGGGAGGGGCAGTGGCCACTTTCTCAAGAACACATATACCCATTCCTGACTCCACCAACCTTGGTTCTGGCACTGCAAACTTCACTCTCCTGCTTGCTCCATAGCAACCCTTCAAAGAAGCAATGTGCTATGCAGGGGAAGAGATATGAACCCACTAAGGCATGAACCTGAGCATACATAGGGCCAGCTATCTATCTCCAGACTGCTCTGTGCCGTCAGCACCATCATCAACATCTTCACTATCTCCAGTAGAATGACAGCATCACCACATCATCATCCCTATCTCTACCTGCACCAGTCTCACCATCACCATTAATATTTCCATCATCAACATCACCATCCTCACTACCATTGTCGTCACCATTACGATATTCATAGGGAACTAACACAAGTCTCTATGTATTATCTGTGCCAATTCTCACAAAAAGCCAGTGACTTTTCTTGAAACAGGAGACCAGGACCCAGGGAAGTCTATCGGTGTTCACTGTCCCCCAAATGGCATGAAGCAAAGGTGACAGATGTGAGTCTTAGCTCAGTTCTGCCAAGCTGAAATATTGAACCTGGACCAGGAACCTGGAAGACCTTGCAATTTTCCCAGCCTTCCAAACATCACAAGAGAGTTCCTGGTATCCTGGTGGAGGCCTGAAGCCTGGCCATTCTAATCAAATTGTGTGTGGGGAGTGAATCTGGACCTGGTTTGCATTCAGGAAGGCACTCAGGCAACCTGCTTAACCCTCTCTCAACACACATACATCAGGTCCTGTCACTTTCAGAACAACAAGCACTAAATTCATTCTATGAGTGAAGCATCCTGGCATTTCGGGGTCAGAATAGGTGAGAAGCACAGTAATGATAAAGATCATCCTAGAAACTTCTTTTTTTTTTTGGTTGTGGGGCCTGAACTCTGGGCCTGAGTGCTGCCCCTCAGCTCTTCACCTCAAGGCTAGCACTCTACCACTTGAGCCACAGCGCCACTTCAAGCCTTTTCTGTTTATGTGGTGCTGAGGAATCGAACCCAGGGCTTCATGCATGCAAGGCAACCATTCTACCACTAAGCCACCTTCCCAGCCCCCTAGAAACTTGTATGTCATGTTTCCTAGTATTAGTGCTGGAAGACATGGACTTCGTTTGAGTCTAGCCTCCAACAGCAAAGGAACTTGGCATGTGACTTCCTGGTGGAGCCCTGGACCTAGATCCTGTCCAGCAGCAGGCAAAGGGCCAGCACACAGGGAGCCCAGGTTGCTCTCTCATTCTCCTCAGTGCAGTCAGCCATGAAGTTCTACAGTCCATGGAGCTGGGCTCCCAGAAACAGTGCTGAGCAGAACACCTCAAATCTTCAGAGGAAATCTTGGAAAGAGGTGACATTCCTGTACTGCCCTAATCCTTCACCACACACTCCTAAGACAAAGACCACACACTCAAACTCACACAGACACTTCCCCTTAGCCACATACCTCACCACACATAGACACTCTGACTCCTACAATTAAACATAGTACGCATGTTCTCATACAGACATAACACACATATAGGCACATAGACACAAACATATCCTATGGTCTCACAGATACAGGAAAACTCATAGAATGGACACACAGAATTACACTTATTCAACATACAGCCACATAGCTATATTAGGCACACATATACACAAACAATCACACAAATATAAGACATAGCAAAATAAAGACACAGATTCTTAAAAAAAAGATACATATATAGGATCACTTGCATGACACCTCACCAACAATATAATACATTCTCACAATCACACATTCATACAACATGTAATCAACCACACACAAACACACACACAGATAGAATGCTCAGGCTCATTCATGCACACCTGATAACACACCAACACATCAACATCAGTCCAGTGTAGCACCTGCATCCTGGTCTGCAGAGGTTTTGTGAACCCACAGAGTAACTGTCTCCCGGCATCTTTCAGCAATGTCCCTGAGGCCTGAAATCTTCTGCTTTTTCCCTCATCCCCACAAGAGCCTAGAGGATACATGACAACAGTATGCCCACCCTAAGTCCTCATCTGCTCCAGGACAATTGTCACCAACTCTCAAAATCAGGACAATTTCTTGCTGATTGCGGTTTTGGGGCATCCTCTCTGGTCGAGCTTGGGTGTGCCCACTTTCTTCTGGAAGGACAACTTCAGATGAGCAGCAAGACAGTAAAGTAGACAGGACACTTGTCTGAGCCTTGAGTTAGGGCCTTGCTTCACACAGATGGGAAACTTGTGACTGACCAACAGATCAGGCACACTGACCCACCTTGGGACATTTGATTCTCCCATCCCCTCACATCTTTTTCAGAGGGAACAGCCACACCACAGCCTCTTCAGTTGAAGAGGAAAGACTGCAGTTGTACCCAAGTGAAATGACACAAAGTTTGCTATGGCCTGGCCAGCTGTAGCTGCTCACATCTTAAACTCTCTTTACCTCTGTCACCATGCATTCTGTGGATTAGGGCAGCATACCTTACTTGGATTGCACCCAGAAAACAGTGCCAACCTTTTGGGTGAGCACTTTGTTGTGACAGCGCAGAGGTGTCTGCACATGTATTCCCTTCTAAGGGAGAATGTAAGGCACTTAAAGGTGAGGGGATTCTCCAAGTTCAAGAGCCCCTTAGGAAAAGTGCTATGATTTACATTTGATCTGTCCAACTCTACATCAATAGAACAAAGGCTGTCCATTTCAGGCTGCAATCAGGAGTTGCAGCCCCCTCCCATGTTGGGAGCTGCTTCCAGGGCAGACACTCTCACTGTTATGTATTTGTTTTCCATGTCTGTAGGCTTCACACCAAGTGTTGACAAGTGAGATTGTGCTTGAATCTCCATCAGTATGCTTGAACATCTCTCAGCAACCACAACTTCTGATCAGTTTCCACTCACTCTGCAGTTATCAAGCCCTTGATTCTCAATTCAGCTAACAGATTATGGTATAGAGTGTCCCAAGCGAAAGGATAGGGGCCCAACAGAAAGAATTTTTGGATATAGCTCAGACCCAGCAACCTTCCTTCCCCACAGTACTGGGTCTCACCAAGCCTTGATTTCTCTGGTTAAAAAAATAGATGCCTGTCTCTCACACCTATAATCCTAGCTACTCAAGATTCTGAGATCTGAGGTTTATGTTTGAAAGTCTTCATAGCTAGAAATATCCCTGAGTTTCTATCTCCAATTAAGGAGCAAAAATCCAGAGGTGACTACGCAGCTCAAATTGAAAAGCTCCAGACATGAGGGAAAAATCTGATGGATAGTACACTGGCCCTGAGTTCAAGCCCAAGTTACATAACAACATCAAAAGAAAAGAAAACAAAGGAGAGCAGAGATATACAAAACAAAAGAAACTAAAGGAAAGAAAAGGAAAAAAGGCAGGGAATGTAGAGTGTGGGAGGTATGAGAAGGTAAGGCAGGGGAAGGGAGTAGAGGGGAGGAGTGAAAGTGGAAAGGAGAAACTAACTTTCCTATAATCCACCAAGTGATCTGAGCCACAACCCCCTCTGCCTACATTCACTGTCTTCACCTACTTTATCACGGAGCTGTGTGGACCATGGGTTCTACCTTAACAGAGATTCCAGTGGCAATGTGTCCCTCTGAACAGGAACCCCCGCCCCAGTGGCTCAGGTCAACCAATTCCAGAACAGGGAATTTGAGGCAGTTGACTCAGGTCATAATGTGCAGGATACTGAGGATCCGGGTGGCTAAGCCATAAGCATGGCAAAGCAGTGGACCCTGCAGTGCTGGATTGTGTGGTGGGCAGGCTGAAGAGGAGCACTGCAGGCCAGAAAAAAAGGGTACTGGGTAGGTATTAGTGGGCAAGTGCTGGCAGAGTTGGGATGGGTTGGGATTCAGACACATCCCTGGCCTAGCTGAGGACTATCGTGCTTGCCTCAGTCTCCTGTTGTAGAGTCTCACAGGAAGGAGCTGCTAGGAAAAGATTTTCTCAGGTTGATACCCACTCCCTTCTCAGAGAACAGCTTCAGGAAGAGTAGCAGGTGCAAGGGCACTGTAGAAGAGTTTTTTATATAGGTAATGCGCTGACTCAAGCCTGAGGGTGGTAAACATACCCACTAAAGCTTCTCTCTCTCTCTGTGTGTGTGTGTGTGTGTGTATGAGAGAGAAAGACAGAGAGAGACAGAGATAGAGAGAGACAAAGAGAGACAGAAACAGAGAGACAGAGAGAGAGACAGAGAGAGAGAAAGAATTAATCTCTCACCTGTTTAAGACAGAGTAGTAGTGGGCAAAGGTCAGATGGAGACAGAAGTCAGAAATATCAGAATGTATGAAGGGGGATTCTGCTGACTCACACAAAGATAATTGATAACAGATAATCTTCCTGGACGGGAACTGTAAATGCAGTGTGAGTGCATATGGAAAAGGCTGCTTAGTGACCAACACTTTGGCAAGACACTGAGATAGCGGTGTAACCATCAGAGGAGAAATTCCAAGAGGCCCCACTCCACGCCGGGCGCCGGTGGTTCACATCTGTAATCCTAACTACTCAGGAGGCTGAGATCTGAGGATCGCAGTTCAAAGCCAGCCCAGGCAAGAAAGTCCGTGAGACTCTTATCTCCAATAAACCACTAGAAAACTGGAGGTGGTGCTGTGGCTCAAGTGGTATAGTGTTAGCTTTTGAGCTGAAGAACTGAGGGACAGCTCTCAGGCCCAGAGTTCAATCCCCATGACCAACAAAAAACAAAAACAAAAAGAGGCCCTAATTCCACCTGCACCTGTCACATTCCTGCCCAATGAACTGGGTTTCACAGTGGTAAGAATAGCATCTTTGTGCCTCACAGGATCATGGAATATAGCCAGAACTGAGATTAAACCCAGGACTCCAAGTCTTTGCTTTTTCTGCTCAAAGGTATCACTTGAGATACTACTCCACTTTAATTATCTTATTAAAGTTAATAAGAAATAAGTTGAAAACAGGACAAATTAATAGTGTCTTCAGTCTCCCCTACCACTTTGTCCTTTTTCAGAATATATTGCTGAGGCTGAGTGAGGAAGATTGGTGGGAGAGCAAGCAGCCTAACAATGTCCACAGAGGTAAGGAATCCATTGGGCACACAGAGCTTACTCTCCCTCCCGGTGTGCTAGGCCCCATTCTGAACACGTCCACCACAAGGAGGGACATGTAGTCTGAGGAAATGCTCAATTTTACCATGGAAGAGGAAGCAGGAAAGCAAGAAGAATGGAGAGTTTCTCCATTGTTTGAGAAAGGGGGCAGAGGTCACATGTAGAAGACTGCTGTGGTTTGCCAGGTGCAGGTGTATCAATGGTAGTGAGCACCATGCAATTCCTGAGGCATTCCACTTGTCACTCAAGTAATTAAACTTTATGGTAATCCTTATGGGGTTGCCTTCTACATGTGACAAGGTCTCCCTTACCTCCGACTCCCTGTGTAACACAACGTTCCTGATGAGAAAACCCAGCGTCAGATTTGAGCTTTCAGTTGAACAGAGCACTAGGCATGACAGGGAGGCAGGTGTCAGAGGAAGGAAGGAGCACAAGGGAAGTCCCTGCTCCATATCATAAAGGCACAGGGCCCATGCACCTGAGACTGCTGTGGCTTGCCAGGTGCAGGTGCATCAATGGTAGTGAGCACCATGCAATTCCTGAGGCATTTCACTTGTCACTCAAGTAATCCAAGTTTACAGTAATCCTCATGTGGTTGCCTTCTACATGTGACAAACGAGCTACAAACTATAGCTCAAAGGAGTTGGTCCCAGGCAACAGGACAGATGAGAGGCAAACACAAGTCTCCAAGTTGCTCCTGCTGGCTTGAAGCCTGTGTCCAGGATTTCCCCCTCTGTGGGTCTTTCACACCCACCAGACATCTGACAATTTATCACAGAAGACACCTGATCCAAGGATGTTCCTAGACCCGGACTGTCATCTATACACCCATGACTTTTCTGGAAATGTGCAGAAAATTTCATGTCATGTCCATATTGAGTGAGCAAGAATGAGGAAGATAAGCAAAGGTGAGAATATCCCCACGTGTGTATGTGCATGGTGTTTACATAATGAGTGCACACACATGCATACCAGGAAATGTTTGCCAGCCGAATATAAGGGAGCAGTGTGGTGAACAAAGTGGGAATGAATGATATTCTTTCTTGCAATTTCAGCTTTAGAATTAATACTTGCCTGGCAAATTACAGAACAAACACATCTGCAAAAATTAGCATCAATAAGGCTGGGAAGGTGGCTCAGTGGTAGAGTGCTTGCCTTGCATGCATGAGGCCCTGGGTTCGATTCCTCAGCCCCACATAAGCAAAAACAAAAAAGCCGGAAGTGGCGCTGTGGCTCAAGTGGTAGAGTGCTAGCCTTGAGCTGAAGAGCTGAGGGACAGCACCCAGGCCCAGAGTTCAGGCTCCACGACTGGACCCCCCAAAAAAATTAGCATCAATATGCAACTGGACTTGTAAATGAAACTTCTTCTTTGCCAGTCCTGGGGCTTGAACTCAGGGCTGAGCACTATCCCTGACCTTCTTTCTTTTTATTGTGAAAATACTGTACAGAGGAGTTACAATTACATGGGAAGATAATGAGTACATTTCTTATCAAGCATTGTTGCCTTCTCCTTTGTTTCCCCTTCCAATCTCCCCCCCCCTTGGCCCCCGCCCACCCATTACCCACCCCCCTGGCCAAACTTGTAAAGTTCCTTTTTCCACATAACGAATTGTACATGTCACTGTTGCAATGGGTCCACCTGTATCCCTATGTAAACGATTTGTTTTTTCCCTTCCCTTCCACAAATTATACCAACATTAAATACAGTGAAAGCAGTGGTTATACCATGGGGAGGGACAGCCAAAGCAACAAAAAATTATCTTATAAATATGTTAGAAACAATTGCATGAAAGAAAAACCATTTGAATACTTATCTTAGTGTTCATTTTCATCTAACATCAACTTAATCTGACCTTTTCTGCTTGTCTCAAACGTGTAAGCAGGGAACCTTACTGCATTGTTGCTGTGAGTGTAAACTTGTTCAACCACTTTGGAAAGTAGTATGGAGGTTCCCTGACCTTTTTTTGCTCAAGGCTAGCACTCTACCATTTTAGCCACAGCGGCACTTCTGGATTTTATTGTATAAATGTTACTGAAGTATCAAACCCAGGGTTTCATGAATGCTAGGCAAGCATCTACACTAAGCCGCACTCCTAGCACTAAATGAAACTTTTGTTTAACTAGTAGTTGCAGATCTAACTGGTGATAAACTGATGTAGTTAGTTATCCCTTGTTTGAAATTTGGTGTTTTAACCACTCACAACATGATTGTGGGCAATGGAATTACAAAGGCATTTGAAGAGAGAAACTAGGTGGTTGTTTTTACTGTTCGGATAACAGAGATCTGGTGGATATTCATGCTTACTTACAATGTAACAGTAAAACAAGTGCCAAGGTGGAGGTTTATGACCAATGGATTTATTTCTCAGTGTCTCTATTGATAAATTAATTCCTTTTCCAAGAAATCAGACTTAGAAAACATTAATACCTTACCTGTAAAGAAAAATATTCCCTAAAGTTTAACTTGTATAAATTAAATAGAGCTCACCTAAGTGAAAACCGGAGTGTGATTTACCCCAGTATTGCTTCTAAGCTGGGCTGGGATTTTTGCACTTGAGTGATTTGGGCCATCTTAGGAGGCCCAGCAGATTTGGGGAATAGGCAAGGATGAGAAAGTGAGGGAAGGGTGAGTTATTTGGTAATGGTTTGTGGGCAGAAAAGTCAGGGCACCTCATTGTAACAAAGGCATGAGGATTGACACCAAGCTTGGGCCTCACTTGATCAAAGGCCATGGCTGAAAGTGCACTGACCAGGGGACAGAAGTTCAGAGGACTTTGGAGAGAAGCTAAAGTGTTTTTGACCATCAAAGCAATCCACCCAGAGCAAGATGAGGCCCAGCCAGCAATTTGTGTTTAGAATAATAGACATAACACTTGATCAGAAAGTTATACCTAGAGGGGCTGGGAAGATGGCTCAGTGGTAGAGTGCTTGCCTTGCATGCATGAGGCCTTGGGTTCGATTACTCAGCACCACATAAGCAAAAAAGAAAAAAGCCAGAAGTGGCACTGTGGCTCAAGTGGTAGAGCGCTACCCTTGAGCTGAAGAGCTGAGGGACAGCGCCCAGGCCCAGAGTTCAGGCCCCATGACCGGACCATCCCCCCAAAGAAAAGAAAGTTATACATAGAATTCAATTAAGGCTCCACACCTTCTTGGGCAGTCTCATTTGTGGACGGAGCACCCTGTACATTCTGACTGTATGTAGCACTGCCACCAACTGTGAACAGAAGAGCCTGATGTTTAGCCGATGACACAGTGAACGGAGGAGGTGATACCAGGGCTCCTATGTCTGCAGGCTCAGTATGAGTGACTGCTGGGGATGTCTGTCACTTCACAAAAGCACACCTCACACCTGGAACAGATGTCCAGTTTACCCCTAGCATAGGTGACCTTCACAACTGCACAGGGTAGAAAGACACACACAATCTCTTGATCTCTGGACCTATGAGGAAGTGAGGGAGGGAGTGAATGAATGACTTACTGAAAGGATGAATGAACGGGATCTACAGAAGACATTAGAATCTAAACTTGAAGTGGGTTATTATGTAGAATTCAGCAAAGAGCTACAATAGAGGAAATAAAGAATGCTGTCTGGATAGATATAGCCCTCACAGAGGGAGCTATTGTGTTCCACATAATTCCCAGGGACAGGAGGACATCACAGTGTTTAGGAAGTGGGCCCTGGGAGACCTGCTGTCCTGCAGGCAGAGATCAAATTCAGGTAGGTGTCACCTGGTGATTATACACTCTGTAAGGCCCATCTGTACAAGTCCACAACATGAAGTAAGAACGCAAACATTTACTAAGCACAACATTCGAGTTTGTTATAAACATCAAAAAGATAAGAGCAACCATCACAGATTTCCAGGTATGGATTTTCTGGGGAAGAGTTCATAATTTTCTTTTTTTGCTGCAGTTAGGATGAGCTATTGTTATATTCCCCGATACTATACAGTAAATGTTCATGGTGAAAGGCAGTTTGGTTTTGTTGTGACTCCAGACTCCATCTTTGTAAATTGCACACAAATGCATTCCTGGCAGTCAGGTAGACCAACTACACTAAAATAGCAATCTTCCTGCAACACTTCCAGATGCACTCACAATCGATGGAACCAATAATGATATATTTTCACACAGATTTTCTGAAATAAACTAGCTGTATAGATTTGGAGGATTCAATGTTTTATTGTGAGGACAGATGACACTATGAAGAGGATTGAGACTGCTGTAAGGGAAGTCCCTCTCCCCTCCTCCTGCTTTTCATCCTCCACCATCTCCTTTTTCTCCTCCTTTTCTTCATCATCCTCCTTCTCTACCATCACCTTCTCCATCTTCTCCTCCTCCTCCTCCCCCCCATTGTCCTCCATCTCCAAATTCCCCTTCTCTCCCTCTTCTTTTTTCTCTTCTTTCAAATTCTGGTCCATCTTAATCTCTTCCTCATTCTCTCCCTTCTCTACCTTCTCCTCATCGTCCTCTTCCTTCCTCTCCTCCTTGTCCATATTCTCTGCCACAAATTTTACCTCCTGCTTCTCCTCAGCTTCCTGTTTCTTCTCTAAATTCTTATCTTCCTCTTCCTTCTCCTTTTTTATCCTCTTTGCCTCCTCCATCTCTACCATTTTCTTCTCTAATTCTTTCTCTTCCTATTGTCCATCCTTTTCTTCCCCCTCCTTCTGTTCCCTTTCTCTTTCTACTTGGCCTCCGGCCTTACCTCCTTCTCCTGATTCTTCTCCTACTGCTTCTCTTCCTCCTCTATCTCCTCTGCCTCCTCCTCTTTCTCCACTTTCTCCTCTACTTCCTCCTTCTCCAATTCTCTCTCTTTGATTTTCTACTCCTGAAATCCCAGATTCTGTACCTCCTCCTCTCTTCTTCTTCTTTCTCTTTTTCCCCATATTCCTCTTCTTCACATTCTCATCCTCTTTCTCTACCTTCTCCTCTTCCAATACTTTCTCTTCCACTTTATCCTCCTCCTGCTCCTCCTCCTGAAATTCCTTCTCTACCTGTTTCTCCTCCACTTCTTCGTTCTCCTCCTTTCCTTCTTTCTCCTTCTTCCCTTCTTATTTCTCCACTTTCTCTTTCTCCTTCTGTATCTTTGCATCCTCCTTCAATTCCTTCACTTCCCTTTTCTCATCCATCTTTTCCTTCTATTCCTCCTTCCCCACATCATGCTCCTTCTCATCATTCTCTTGCTCCTCCTCCCTCCCCTTCTGCACCACTTTCCCCACCTCTCCATTGATACCCTCTGGTATATTCTGCTTGCTCAGGGGATTTTTTCCATCCAGGTAGGTTTCCTCTTCAGAATTGCCCATGTTGGTGTAGTTTACCACAGGAAAACCAATCTCTAGGAAAGTATTTTCTGGGGCCTTCTCAACTGAGAAACTACCATTGGTTGCAAAATAATCCAAAAAGGAACCTTTGCAACATCCAGATGTGACCTGTTCTTTGTAGTGTTGTATGAGTGAGGAACACCAGGCCACACCAAGGCCATAACGTTGGCTGGCTCTCTGCACAAGTGTGTCTTTCAACTTACACTCCAGGGGTTTCAGTTTGCAAAGAGGGACCTGAATGCCACTTTGTTCAGGGAGCAAGTTGGGCTCAATCAAGAGCACCCTGGCTGTGTTCTTGGTTTGGTCCACAATCTTTACCACACATGGCCAAAATGGAT
>NW_012267435.1:1537563-1539588 GCF_000151885.1 Dipodomys ordii
TATATATATATATATATATATATATATATATAATTTTTTAGGTACTGTGTGCTATGACATCATGTCCTTATGGGTTTCCATTAAATTCATCTTAGTCCTAAAGGGTAAAGCTTTACAGCTAGTACTGGCAGTAAAGTGCCCTCCAGTGGATGTCATGTGTAATGATGAATAATTGTCAAATGATCACTAATGAGATTAGAAACGAAAGCAGAAAGTACCATATTAATATTTCAGGAGATCATAGCAAGATTTGTACAAATCATTTCTTGTGGGTATACAATTCCTTACTGAAATATTTCATTATCACAGAAGTAGTTTATATATATACAGAAAATATTGCTCTTAAAACAACCATGTGACAAAAGTGTCAAGCCCTGTATTCCAGTGACTATTGTTTATATGTCCATAGGAAGAATTTAGCAGCAACAGAATGAGGAGGAAAAGGGTACGGAGAAAGAACTCAAGAATTCAATGTCTATCCTTCAAAATAAGGGAAAACAAGGAAAGAAAATCGTATTTTGGGAGGGATGAGTGAGAATGTTGGTGTGACATTGATCACAGTGCCTTGTATTCATATACTACTTCATTAACTTACAATTTTATTGAACAAACACTTGGGAAAAAAAACAATTGAGCAGGTACAGGTGTTCTCAAGGAAGACAAGATAAACCATGCAAACAGTGCACAGGTACTGACTTGCCTGGTGGTGCTTGGTCTCCTTTCTTTCCAAAGCAAAACTTTCTATGCTCTAAGATTGCATCTCTAGTTTAGTGGGAAGAACCTAATTCCAATCTTGTCCTATTTATTGTATTAAGAAAGGACTTCTCAGGTGGGCACCAGTGTATCAGTACTGTAATCCAAGCTATTCAGGAGTATGAGATCTGTGTATCGCATGCCCAAGCCATCCTGGGCAGGAAAACCCACGAGACGTTTATCTTCAATTAACCACCAGAAAACCGGAAATACCTTGGTGGCTCAAAGTAACAGTACGCTAGCTTTTAGTCAAAACTTCAGTGACAAATCTGAGGCCCTGAGTTTCAGCCACACATGCAACCAATCCCTCCCCCCCCCAAAAAAAAAGAAAAAAAATGAGAAAGAAAATAAAAGGACTTCCCAAGCAATTAGGAGTTAAGCACGATCTATCCCTGGGTCTTTCCTTCCTCATATCTGAATGAAGATTGTCCTTGTCCAGCTTGCATCAAGGTAAGTATATCTGCCTGCCTACTGCCAGGGTACTTGCCCTGTCCATCCTGTGGAGCCAAGCTTTGCATTGCTCCTTGTCTCCTTGGGACACAGGGCAGATGTTTAGACACATCAATGAAGGGACCTACTGAGTCTCTGGGAAGAACAGAGCCACTGTCAGCCACACTCTGTGGGAAATATCCCATATGAACCTGTGCTGCACATGCAGTCCAGGGCACAGCACATTGGATATTGTGATGCCCCCAGAGCATTTCAGGGTTACCTAAGTGACTCAACCCCTGCACTACCCGAATTGGCAAACATGGAAACTTCCAACCCTAGGGCCACTGCTCACTCAGTGCCCACTTAACCTTCACAGAACCCGAAGACCTTCTGACTGGAACCAGGCCTCCTCTGGACGACCTCAAGGTTCCCAACCATCTTCAACCTTAAGCAGTGTGCAGTGATCCTGTCTCTCATGCCAACCAGGACCTTCCATTAACCCACTCCCGATCACTAAAGTGCCATTTAGGCACACTGACTCCACATGCCCTCGCTGGCCCCTTCCACAATGCAGTCAGAGAACTCATGAAGCATATGAGACCCACCTGAGCAATGAGGAACACCTGTACCTCCAGGATACCCTGAGGTCCTTGACTTCCTCCACCTGGATCCAAGAAACTCCGTAGCAGCTTCCTGAGCACCTTGCCAGTACACGGCAGCCCGTACCTGGAAACCTGTACCTGCAGTACGATCAGTCATCGGGTGGACAACTGCCTGGGATATCCACCGAATTCCAGCATGGGAGCTCCTCTCTGATTGGACAGCTTTGTACACACACGG
>NW_012267435.1:1544448-1544791 GCF_000151885.1 Dipodomys ordii
AAGGAGGAGGCAACAATGCTTGATAAGAAATGTACTCACTATCTTGCCCATGTAATTGTAACCCCTCTGTATGGTATTTTCATAATAATAAAAAAATAAAATATAATTAGGTAAAATGACTTTAGGTGAGGAAGAGCTAGGGGAGGAAGAGCTGCATCACCATGTCTTCTGCATAGAAAATGAGTTTACTCATTCCCTATCTCATTCATTCCTTACAATCCCCTGCACTCCCTCATTGAATCACTCATTTCAATCTTCGGTCTCTTATTCATTCATCACAATACAATTTATTCACTCAGGGGTTCAATATTCACCCTCCCTCCCTCCCTCCCTCCCTCCCTCC
>NW_012267435.1:1545056-1549372 GCF_000151885.1 Dipodomys ordii
AAAAAGCAGATAGCTCAGGAATAATATTGAGAAGGCATCTGTAAAGCCAAACATACATGTGTCCCTGCCTGAGGCTTGAGGTAGGGCCTTGCTTCACACAGACAGGAACCGTGCACCGCACCAACAGACCAGGCACACTGAGATATATATATTTCCTTGGTGAAAGAAAATGTCTTTAAATGCATCATGCATAGTGCTGTGCTTAGCTAGCTCTAGAACCTGGTGCAGAGAGCTAGAACAACCTGCCATTTCTGGAATACAGTTAGGGCTTCCAGGCACCAATTCCAGCCTTGTCACTGTCCCTGTGCCCAGAGAACCCTTCCTCACCTCTGTGTGGTCCCTACCCTAGCCCAGCCCAGCCTTCTGGGTGGACAGAGCTGAGCCAGAGACTGTAATCCAAGGCAGCCTCCGAACCTCAATGACTTCTCAGAGCTTCCAGGCCTTGTCTCCCACTCCACAACCTGGATTTAGCAGGCAATCACTAGCATTTCCACTAGGAAATGTGGACCAAGGAAGACAGTGCTGGCTGGGGTCTTGAAATTGACTGCCATTCCTACCTGGAGGAAAGTTTGCTTTTCCTATTGAAAGGGCTCAGGGAAGCAGCCTGAGGGATGGAGAGCCTGACAGGCCAGAAGGGGACATACAGCCCAGTGTGTGCAGCTCAGTGTCTCAGTGATTAATCAAAGGTCACACAGCAAGGCACCACAATTCAGTTTCCTTCCTCCCTTCTTAGCCTTCTGTTTCCTGCTGCCTCCATCCCTTTATTCATGAAAGTCTGGGCCTGGACACACACCCCTCGGTGGGCCAGACAGAAGAATCTGAGTAGAAATGACAAGTACATGCTCACTTCTTTTTCTCCAACTCATTTCAGATAAAAGTTGAGAGAAAATGCAATCCCTGATCCCCAGGTAAGTCTTCACAACTGTCTCTAATGCATTTTCCATGAATCACACACAACTGACTCCTACAAGTTTGCAAGTTTTCAACCCACAATGTACCTTTGGGTAGCCTAGCTCTCTAGGGACAATACTGAGAGCAACAGTCTGCAATGAAAACTTACAGGGCAGAATCAGTTCTAAAGGCAGGATTGAGAGGTGGCAGTGATTTTTTGTACACTTTTAACTTGCAAAGAGGTATTTTAGACATAATGACTCCTGACTTTAATCCCAGCTGCTGAGATGTTGATGCAGAAGAATCACGAGTTTGAGGCCAGGCTGAACTACATAGTAAGACTCTCTGAAGAATTGAAGATCAATACATGAACAAATTCTTAAGCATAAATAGAAGCATCTCAGAAAAAGTTCTGTAGAAAGTATTTCTGGCAGTTATAGCTTCACCAAATCACTAGTCCCCTGTGGGGACAGCATGGCACCACTGGGAGCCAGTGTATCACAGAGAATTGTGTGTGCATGCATGCATGATAAATTAGTTAAGCACCCATATTATTTTATGTTCCCTTTTCTATAAATACCATGTGATTTATCAATCTGGCTGTTTTATGGACTCTGCATTAGCACTACCAACCTCTTCTAAATGCTGGTTTTAAAGATGAATGTTCACACAGATGAGTAGATTTCTAGGGACTCCAAGGGCCTGTCAACAGCAAAAAAATCCTGAGAAAGGTCTCAGCTCCTCTCTGGGTTTTTGAACACAGTCTCTGTAACTGGAGGCTCTAGGAGTCCAGCGATTCTGACCTCAAGGCAAAAAGCATCCCTTCTCTAGAAAATGGGCATGTTGACAAGGGGACAAAGAGGGATCCTTTCACCCCTTGACAACTGCAAGTTTACCATACACAGCAGGAATATCAGGAGGGTAGCACAGAGAACAAGTGGTAGATTTGCCACACACTGCCCATGAGTGACACATGGCACTATACCCATATCCCATCATAGGAATACACTAAACATGGGTGCACATGTCCTCACACCTATACGCACTGATATTTTCATATGAACACATAGCACCACAAATGTGCAGCTTCATACATGCTCTATGTCCTCATATACTCTCACATGCATAATACCTCCATACCTACATATATTCCCACATGCACCCAAACTCCCTGTCTACAATATAGCTCACCTGTTTATACCCTGCATGTCTCAATGCAATCTGTAGTGCACACTCCCACAACATCCCCTCACATTACAGTTTCCTGCTCATCACATCCTGAGACTTACAGAGAGGTTTAACTCACCCATGTGAAGGGAACCCTCTGTGCAAACATCATGAATATTCGATCCAGGTCTGTGGGCTCTATGGCAAGTGTATGTCACAATCAAATGAAGCTTTCTCCTAAGGGAGGCCTCTGCCTTCCTGGCACATAAACAGAGAATGCCCTACAGTTGTGGCCCTGCTCTGTATTCTCAGTGCTTATGTCCCTCCCTCCCACTCAATTGACCATGTCAGAGCACTGATGACCTCAAGTCTTGGCATGCATGGGAACTCCTCCTTCAGCCCCTGCTATTGCCAAGCCCAAACCATCTCTCACACATGTTACCAGAGCCCTCTGTGTGCATCTCATTCCCCAAATACTGCTAAGGGTATTGCTGACCCACTTTCCTGCTAAACTCCTCTCTGCTTCCCATCTTCTTCAGGCAAAAAGGCCATTCACATTACCCTCTGTTCTCAGCACACTCAAAACCCTCCAGTCTCATAATCAGCAGCAGCATTTAGGCAGCACCTGATCTCCATTATAGCCAAGGTCCTGTCTCTCCTGCACTCCACTACTACTCCACTGTTACTCCCCACTGCCTCCCCACAGATCTAATAACCAGGCCCCTTGCTTCTCTGCTCACACTCCTCCTTCTGATAGGAGAGGTGATCACAGCCACACAGCTGCCATTCCCTCTCTGTTCCAGCCTCATGGGCACATCTGCAATGGAGAGGTCTCAGCACTTGTAGCTCTATGATGTTGCCAAGGTCCCTGCTGAACATACCTCCTGAGCAAGTGTTCCACCTAGGATTTCGGATACCTTCTAACCAGCAGCCACAGATCTGGCCATTGCATGCCTGAAGTCTTCATCTGACCGTCACCAGGTTTTTCAAGAAGGGTTGTTGGATATTGCTGGACAAGCACATACACCACTGGGGGAGGTTATTTTGTACACTACTTTGGTCCCTGTCACTGACTTGTGCTGACCCTGGCTGCTCACATTTCTCTCTGGACTGATTTCCGTGCTTGCTAAATGGGGTAAAGTTACACTTTGAACTATGGAATTGTTTCAGTTTACATATCTATTGTCTTCCTCCAGCTCCTATGTTGAAGGCTTGCTTCACTCCTGGTGCAACCAGTCTTTGAGCAGTGACTCACGCATGACAGCTCTTCCTTCATCAATGCATCAGTGCCTTGGAGGACTGATAACAGAATGGCATTATTGCAAGGTGTGGGAGTTGCTCCTGGTTGGAGGAAACATGTCACTAGGGTGTGTAGCCTGAAAAGAAATACCTTGTTTCCCAACTCTTCCTCTATGTCTTTCTGATTACTCCCTCCCATAAAGTGAACACCTCTGCTCCACCATGGGCCTCTGCCATAGTTCTCTGCCTCATTATATCCCAGAAACCACACAGCCAGCTGACCATGATTGAAACTGCTCAAACCATAAAGACATCATTGTCCTTTGAAAAATTTTGGCACATATTTTGTCACAGCAGTGGAACTGAACAATAAGGAAATCTTTAAGCAATCTTCTAGAAATGGGAGATGTTGTGAAGAATAGAGCAAACGGGCCTCATCCCATCCTTTCTGGATGTCACTTCCTGTAGTGCTATAGTCCTGTGAAGGATTTCAGAATAATCCAGGTTGGAAGTAGGCACAAGTCCCATGGAGAAAAATTCCAGTGAAACTCTTACTTCCAATTAATCACACAGAAATCAAAGATAGAGCTGTGCCTCAAAGTCGTAGAGTGCTAACCTTGAGCCAAAAGATCTCAGGCACAGTGCCCATGCCCTGAGGTCTAGCCCCAAGACAGTATTATCACCACCTCCAGCCCCTGTGCTCCCCCAAATCTCACAAACTTTCTTTCCTTCCCAGGCTGGAGTCTAACCTTTTTTTTGACCCTGCCTGTGATTTTTTTATTTTATTTTATTTTTTTAATTTAATTTAATTTTATTTGTGAGCATACTGTACAGAGGGGTTACAATTACATGGGCAGGATAATGTGTACATTTCTTACCAAGCATTGCAGCCTCCTCCTTTGGTTTACCCTTCACATCCCTTCCCAGCTTCCCCCCTCCCCCCCAGTCCCAATCCTTCTCCTTCCCCCCTCCTTCCCCCCCCTGCACCAACGTTGTAAAGCTCGTTTTGGACATGACAA
>NW_012267435.1:1550006-1587388 GCF_000151885.1 Dipodomys ordii
AGTCTTTTGAGGAACCTCCATACTGCTTTCCAAAGTGGTTGAACAAGTTTACATTCCCACCAACAATGAAGTAAGGTTCCTTTCTGTCCACATCCCTTCCAGCATCTGTTGTTGTCAGAGTTCTTTAAACTCAGATCTCAGCATCCTGAGTAGCTGATATTCCAGTCATGTGCCTTCAGTGCCTGGCTTTCTTTTCTTTTTGAAACATGTCAATCATTTTCCCTGGCTGGGCTGAGGGTTGGTTACATGACTTCTTATATCTACAGAAGTTCAGAGTGTGTCAGAAAGTCACTTCCTACCAAGCCATGACAATAAGGAATCCAGGAAGTTCCACATGCCTCTGAGGTACCCAAAATGTCCAGGGCTCCCACCTTGAGCACCATCTCCAGGGCAATTAACATGAAGGTCTCCAAAGTACTAGCAGGCAAAAAGATAACCAAATTTAGTGGATATTTTGAGGAAGTGAGGGTTCAGAGCCATGGTTTGAGTGGGGACATGGGTACTCACATTGAGACCTAGGATGATCTACAAACCCCTTCCTTGAGGTAGACAGAGTACTTTAGAATCCTAGTCTAAGATAGCCATTTAACAGATGAGAAAACCAATGTCCAGAATGGAAAATAAACTTTCCCAGTTACCAAGTTCACTTTGTGCAAGAGATTTTTTGTTTTTGTCAGTCATGGGGCTTGAACTCTGGGCCTGGGCGCTGTCCCTCAGCTCTTTAGCTCAGGGCGAGCGCTCTACCACTTGAGCTACAGCGCCACTTCTGGTTTTCTGGTGGTTTATTGGAGATAGGAGTCTCAAGGTCTCTCCTGCCTGGGCTGGCTTTGAACCGTGATCCTCAGATCTCAGCCTCCTGAGTAGCTAGGATTACAGGCGTGAGCCACCAGCGCCTGGCTTTGTGCAAGAGATTTTTGTGCACAAGTTTTCCCCAAGTCCTCTTAATAATTGCTTCACCCTCGGTTAGACCTGATTCTTTAGTTTCTGCACTAATTCTCACAGAGACAATGGCCTGAGTTAACTCATTTCTGAGATTCAGACAAAAGAGAAAAAAACTGGGACTAATAGAAGTTTTGTACCTTGCCCATTTTATTCATCAGGTGAGTAGTAGATGCAAGACTGAGACTCAGATCCAGTTCCAGACTCCCATGGAAGGAACCAGCTCCAACAGGCTCAATTTTCCCCTAGCTAGATGCTAGCTTCAGTGTTACCTCCATTGTTCACAGAGGTGGCTCCAGTATGTTCCAAAAAAGACATCAGAAGTAGATGTTCTGAGATTGAAGTGTAGTGGGTTCTTTTTCCTGGATCAGCAAGATTAGAGTCAAGTCCAACAAATAACTGTCTAGCATATGTTTTGTGTAGAGACTTATTGCTAGCACCTTATTGTATGCTGGGGTTTAGGTACTTACTGGTTACGGAGATGATTCTGGCTATGTCTTACAGAGCCCGAAGACAAGTGGAGCAGTTTGCTGACCACTCAGACCCAAGAGCAATCCAGACTTTTTGATCCTGCAGTCTGGGATGTGCCAGGTCTGTGGATATGAACATGAGCCCAGGATATACTGTGACCCTGGATTCTTGTGTCCAACACATAGGAGATATTTCCAAGTTTTGACTCTTTGAATGCTCATGGCTCTAAGATGAGCTGCACTTACCCTTGAGGAAACTAAGAAACAAATGGTGAGAGATTCCCTAAGGCCACAAGTTCCAAAAGCACTAAGGAGAGATTAAAAAAGAACGACAGACCTTGTTTTTTTCTTGCCATCCAGCATATTTGTCCCAGTCAGATTCACTTGAACACTGCTGCAAATTTGCATCTGTTCTCATGTTTTTTGCCCTATTCCCATCAGTACTTGCCTAACACTGGCATCCTCCAAATCTCTCACTTCAGGGACACTACTAAACTGTCCTTGGCACATTCTGATACTTTTGTTGTCCCTAAAAAGACCTTTGCCCATGCTATTCCTTCTTTCTAGACAAATTACTACCCATGTTTCAGAGTCCCACTCTTTTGCCACTTCCTCTAGAAGATTCCTGGGATGAATTTTTCACCAAAAAGGAGAATCTCAATCTCCGTTCCAGTGGTGACGTCTGCAGACATGGAGCAACACATATCCCTGTAGTAAACTCAAGAATCACTATGACTTCTGTGTGCTACACATCTTAGTGAGGTGACCTTTGCTTCAGTACAATCCTTTGGAGGACAGTGAAATAAACAGGCCTTTAGGTCTACCAAGACTTGCTTGACACTGAAGCTAAAAGTGACTCCATAACCTTTATTGCTCTGGCTCTTTGTTGAACTCTTGAATAGCCCAACACACAGAGATTTGGAGGACAGAAATGGAGGCTTCCCTCCCTTGGCTGCCTGACATTAGGCCTTCAGAAAGGGCGGTCTCATTTCCTGCTCCAGGCACTCAAGGAAATCCAAGTTGGTTAGGCTTGGATACTTTCTAATAACCGGGGTTGCTCAATAGTCAGGAAACTCTGGGGCATTTGATTCTTCCATCCGCTCACAACTTCTTCAGAGGGAACAAGCCACACCACAGCTCCTCCTGTTGAAGAAGAAAGACTGCAGTTGCCCCCCAATGACATAACCCAAAACTTGCTCTGGCCTGGCCAGCTGCGGATGCCCACATCTTAAACTCTTCTTACCTCTGTCACCAAGCATTCTGTGGATTGGGTCAGCATACCTTACATGGGATACAATCAACAAACTGACAACACTGTTAGTGAGCATTTGTTGTTGTTATAAACCAGAGAAAGAAACACATGTATTCTTTCTACAGGAGGAACTGAGGCACTGAAGGGTGAAGGGATTCACCAAGGTCAAGAGCCACTTAGAGAAATTGCTGTGATTTAGATTTGGACCAACTCCATATCACCACCGTCATCCTCTTAGTGTCTCAGAATATCCAAAGCTAGAGCCATTACTGAGGCTTGAACTCAGGCCCCCATATCCTTGCTTAGCCTTTTCTGCCCAAGGTTGGTGCTCTACTGCTTGAGCCACAACTCCACTTCAGGCTTTGTGTTGTTAGGTGGAGATAAGAGTCTCTAGAACTTAACCAAACCCAGTTTGAAGCCACAATCCTCTTTCCTCAACTTCCAGACTGGTTAGGGTTATAGACCTAAGACACTGGAGCTTGGCTGCATTTCATTTTTCACAGAACTGGATTTGAACTTGCTACTTTGCACTTGCTAGGCAGGTGTGGTAACACTGGAGGCACCCCCAGCTCAAGACCACTGAATGTATCCTCCAGCCGACTGGATACAATTCTTGAATCCCAACTACATGGCTTCTTTCTGGGCTTATTTTGTATGGAAGATAAGTGCTATTTTGTTCTTCTTCTGTGACCAGGATCTGAGTTTGTTACCTGTCCCTTTTGCTCACTGGCTGGCTCTCTACCAACTGAGTTTCACCTCCATCCTCTCTGAGTGTTACTTCTTGAACACTTACTGTGCCAGGAACACACTCCAGCAGGGAAAAAGCCATGTCTGCACCTGCTGTATTTATGCTCATGGTGCTTGGGGAAAGTACAGTTATAATTCTCAATGTACATTTGTGAAATTTAAAATAGATAAATTGAAGGGATGGGTGGAACAATGGGCTAGGGACAATGATGGAAGGGATGATACTCATAAATGAGCAATAGAATTGAAATCCACCTTTTACAACCATTTAAATATAATAAGAAATTCATTTGGAAATAGGATAATTTAATAGCACCTTCACACTCCCCCACCACCTTGTCTCATTTCATAGAATGTGTCCCGAGACTGAGAGAAGTGTGGTAGGTAGTGGGCACTCAATCTGTGTCTACAACTGTGGAAATCCATTGGGTGGTCGGTCTGAGTTTACTTTCTCCCCCAGGCCTCTAGGCCCCCTTCTGAGTACATCTACAGCATCTCAGGAGAAAATCACTAGAATCTTCCCCTCCTTCACTGTCTCACCTACAAGAGGACCCTAGCCTTCATTCAAACTATGAACAAATTCTCATATAGTTACATTTTAATGCATCTCTAAGACGCTGGAGTTTGGAAATGCTCAACTTTTACCTGAATCACAAGATCTTTATCACTGTCTATGAAACTGAAGTTTATTTTACAGAGGAGAGCTTTAATCCACATATCACTGTATCCCTGGACCTATGAGAGAGTGAATCAGTGAGCAAGTGAGTGAGTTAGTGAATGGAGGAATGGATGAGATCTAGAGAAAACATTAGAATCTAGAATTGAATTTAGGAAAACTGAATTAGGGTATTATGCAGAACTCAGCAAATTGCTACCTCAGAGAAAATAAAACATGCTGTATGGGTGGAAAAGGCTGTCATAGAGCAGGGAGCTGATTCCATCTTCATAATTCTCAGGGACAGAAGGACGTTGCAGTGTTGAAGAAGTGGGCCCTGGGAGACTTGCTCTCCTTCAGGTATAGGTGAAATTCAGGTAGGTCTTATTTTAGATTATACACTTTGTAAGGCTGATCTGCATGAGTCCACAAAAAGAAGTAAGAATGCAAACGTTTATTAAACACAACACTCAAGTTTGTTATAAGCATCAAAATGACAAGAGCAACCATCATAGTTTTCCAGGTATGGATTTTCTGGAGGAGAGTTCATACATTTTCTTTTGAATGCTACACCTAGGTTGAGCTATAAGCGTATTTGCCTGTACTATACAGCAAATGTTCAGGGAGAAAGACGGTTTGGTTTTTTTGTGAATCCAGATTGCAACATTGTAAATTGCACACAAATACCCACCATGTATACAGGTAGCACAATTTCATGGGAATAGTGATATTCCAACAGTTCCAAATGCACTGACAATCCCATGAATTCCATAACAATTCTTTCTCACATGGTGTTTTAAAAATAAACTACTTATACTTATATTTTTATCTCTCAAAAATTTCCTTTTGAAGATAATATCAGAACTAATGTGTTTCACTTGCCATTCTTTTGAAATATGTGTTTGTGTCTGGCCAGATACCAAATGAGGAGAATGGAGTTGTTTGTGAATTCCATGGTCAACTCTGCAGACTCTGACCATGCGCAGCACTCCCAGTCAGAGTGACAGGTCTGCATTTGTGATGACAGACTACACTACATTTATGTTGTGCAAACTAGTCAGGCTCTGCCCCATATAGAAACAGAAATCTTGCATGGCTTGAGATAAAAAAAAAAGCCCATTTGAAGGTATTCAGTGTCCCTAACAATGCAGCTTTTTAATGGGTTCCTCAGCAGGCAGTTGGGGCTCCCAGGGGCTGAGTAGGCCCCAAGATCTGGAGGATTCAATGTGTTACTTGTAGAGACAGATGGCATTATGAAGAGGACCAAGTCTTCTGTCAGAGATTGAGGATCTGTGTCCCTGCATTCCTCAGGAAGTTGTTCAGTCCTTGAAGAAGGGTCCTCTCAGAGGAGGAAGCTCAGGGGCAGAGAGAGTCGATGATCCTGCCCTGGATTGACAAAATGGTCAGTGCAAACTGGGAATTCACCTTGCCCTACTAATACCTCAGGCAGGTGATACAATAAGTCTGTGTTTTGATGGATTTCAACCATGGGTGCTTGAAGATGGACTGCAAGTTTATCAAAGAAATTATCTCTGTCACTTGGTTAACATTCAAGACTTTTCCCCCAAAATATAGACAGGGATTACATGAGAGATCCAACAATTTAGATCCACTTGTCCCTTTGGAAGAATAAAAGGTGCAATTGATGTTTCTGCAAAACTGTACATGAGGTCTCACAATCACTGCCATTTAATCCCTGGAAATGAGAGGTTGTAATCTAAGGCATGAATATCTTGCCACTAATTTGAGAACAAGAAATGCTAACTGAAGAGAACAACAGGCAAAAAATAATTTGACTAAAATGAAGAGTTCATGTTCCTGAAGTCTTCAATTTACTGAACTTCTGTGCATGCCAAACATGGGATAAAACAACATAAACCTACAGGACTATGAAAGGAGAGAGTTCACCTCTCATTTGTACATGCAGTAGGTGTCTTACAGGACCAATTTGAACTAGTCCTCCTCATCCTCCTTCTTTTCCATCTTCTCCTCCCTCTCCTCTTACTCACCCTCCTTCTCTGCCTGCACCTCCTCCACCATCTTCTCCTTCTCCTCCCCCTTCTCTTCCATCTCCAACTTCTACTTCTGTTTCTCTTCCATCTTCTCCTCCTTCTCCATGTTTTCCTCCTTCTGCAACACCTCCTGCTTCTCCTCTTCACTTCTTCCTCCACCTTCTCCCTCTCTTTCTTGCCTTCTTTTCCTCCTTCTTGACCATATCCTCCTCCAATTCTTTCTCTTCCATTTTCTTGTCTTTATCCTTCATCTCCTCCTTCTCCTTCTTCTTCTACGTCTCTTCTTTCAATACCTGCTTTTCCTCCTCTTTCTCCTCTTGTCTTTCTCCTCTTTCTCCCTCTCTTTCTCCATCTTGTCTTTCTCATTTTCTACTTTCTTCTCCAATTCTTTCTCTTCCTTTTTCTTGTACTTCTCCTCCATCTCCTTCTCTTCTTTTCCTTCTCATCGTCTTCCTTTTCCTCCTTCTCTTCTTCTTCCTCCATCTCTTCCTCTTTCTCTACTTTCACCTCCTCCTCTTCCTCCTGCTTTTCTACCTCCCTTTTCTCTATCTCCAAATTCTTCTCCAACTCATCATCTTCTTCCTTCTTCTCCTCCTTCTCCATGATCTTCTCCTCCTCCTTCTCCTCCTTCACATCCTGCTTTTCTTCCTCCTTCTCCTCTTTCCCCTCCTTCTCCTCCACCATCTCTTCCTCCTGCTCTACCTTCTCCCAATCCTTCTCCAATTCTTTCTCTTCCCTTTTCCTGTTCTTATCTCTGTATCCTCCTTCTTTTCCTTCTCATTATCTTCCTTTTCCTCCCTTTCTTTTTCTTCCTCCATCTCTTCCTCTTTCTCTACTTTCACCTCCTCTTCTTCAATCTCTTCCTCCTCCTGCTTTTCTACCTCCCTCTTTTCCATCTCCAAATTCTTGACTCATCATATTCTTCTTTCTCCTCCTTCTCCATGATCTCCTCCCCCTCCCCTTCTTTCTTCTCCTCCACCTCTTGCTTTTCTTCCTCCTTCTCTTTCCCCCCTTCTTCTCATTTTTATCCACCATCTCTTCCTCCTACTCCACCTTCTTCTGCTCCTTCTCCAATTCTATCTTTTCCTTTTACTTCCTTTTACTTGTTCTTCTTCCCCTTCTCTGTATCCTCCTGCTTCTCCTCCACCTACTGCTTCTCTTCCTCCTACTCCGCCTCCTGCTATTCCTCCTCTTCGTCCTCTTCTTCCTCCTCCTTCTTTCCCCTTTTCTCAGATTTCTTTTCATCCTTCTCTACCTTCTCCTCCTCCAATTCTTTCCCTTCCTTTTTCTTGTCCTTTTCCCTCTCTTTCTCCTCCTTTTCTTCCTTTTTCTCCTTCTTCTGTTCCATCTCTTTCTTTTTCTCTACCTTCAAATCCTCCCCCTTCTCCTCTTCCATATTCTCCTCCATCTCAAACTTCTTCTCTTCCTCCAATTCCTTCTCCATGTTCTCTTGCTTTTCTTCCTCCTGCTTCTCTTCCATTTCCTGCTTCTCCTCCTCCTTCTCTTCTTCTTTATTTGCTCCCTCTTTCTCCACCTTCCCTTCTTCCTTCTCTACCTTCTTCTCCTCTAATTCAGTCTCTTCCTTTTTCTCATGCTTCTCCTCCTTTTTCTCCTGCTCCAGCTTTCCCTCCATCCCCTGTTTCTCTTTTACCTGCCCATCTTTCTCTTCCTTCTTCTCCACTTTCTCTTCCTCCTTCTCTACCTGCTCCTTCTCCTCCAATTCTTTCTCTATGTTTTTCTTAGCCTTCTCCTCCTCCTTCTTCTGCTCATTTTGCCCCTTCTCTACCTCTCCATTTAGACACTCTGACAAATCCAGATTGCCCTCAGTAGGGCAAAAAGAATTCTTCACATCCAGGTAGGTTTTCTCATAAGGATTACCCAAGTTGGTGTAGTTCACCACTGGAAAATCAAGCTGTAGCTCATGATTTTCCAGAGCCTTTCGAACTGGGAAACTACCATTCGTTGCAACGTAGTCCAAAAAGGAACCATTGAAATATTCCCATGCGATCTCTTCTTCGTAGTGTGCAATAAGTGAGAAACACCAGGCCATGCCAAGGACATAACGTTGGCTGGCTCTGTGCACAAATTTGTCTTTTGACCTACACTTCAGGTACTTTAGGTTACAAAGAGGGACCTGAATGCCGCTTTTTTCAGGGAGCAAGCTGGGCTCAACCAAGAGCACCCTGGCTGTGTTCCTGATTTGGTCTACACTCTTCACCACACATGGCCAAAATGGATAACCTTTGGGTTTAAACCACACCAACATTCCTCTTTCAAAGTGAAGTGCCTTCTTTCCTGGAGACACATTTTTGGTTTGTGTTTCTTTTCTTTTCTCAGCTTCCTTCTCAGGCTCATTGGATTTCTTAGGAGCTTTGCATTGCTTTCTTCCTGTCTTGAAATCTGCTTCCTGGCACTTCCTTTTTCTATTCACAATAGGGAGAGAATGTGGAAGCAATGAGTTTGGAGATGCAGAGGATGCCCCTGCCCCTGGCAAGCCTGCATTAGAGGCAGTGTCAGCAGAGTCCTCCATACACTTTGGGGACATAGTGATCCTGTGGGATTCAGAAACTTTGAGCCCTCTGCTGGCATCCTTGGCCTTCTGGCTTAGGTCTTGGAGCCTGTTTATGACCACTACTGGTTGCATATATAGACCTGGAAATTTAGCTTTGGCATTGGGACGTTTCCAGATCCTAAGGCGGCTAGAGGACTCGAGGGTTGGGGCTGCCCTGTGTTCCTCACTCTCATTTTGATTAAAGACCCCCTTACATGTTGGTACTTGTGGGATCCCACTGGAGCTTCCCCCTACCTCTGCTTGCCTGTCACCTTGAGAAGCAGAAATGGCTGTTTGTGCCATAGATTCCTTCTCAGGGAGGGCATACTCACGGCCTGCATGCCACATCTGTGGGGATGGTAAGCATGCTTTCTTGCCAAGGTTTGATTCAGAATTCAGTTTGCGTTTCAGCTGCTTCTTGCCAGGACATGGGCCAAGCTCAGGCTGTGCACTTGATATCTCAGGCTCTGACTGTGGAGATTCCACAGTGGTCCCTTTTCTGCAACACAGAATCTCCAGTGCTAGTGTAAGTGTTTTTGTGTAGGCACTAGCCTGGGCTGATGGGAGAGTGTCCTGCTCCTGAGCATCTCCTGGTGGGTCATTGGCCCTCAAGCACACTCCTGCTGAGGAGACAATGGCTTCAATCTCAGCCTCTGTGAAGTCTATTACATCTGTGCTTCTCACTTTCACACTTTCTACAGAGAGGATTTGCACATCTAAGAGGAATCCCTCTGTCCCTTCACTATTTGATTCACTCCCTGCCCTGGATAACACCTTTGCAGGCCACAAGTTCCCTTTCCAATGACAAAGGACATAGTTGTCACTGTCCATCATGCCTAGAGTTGGGAGGTGATTAAGAGGAGTAGCTGAGTTCCCACTGTTACTTATGTGTTCCTCACGCAGCCACCTCGTGTCTCCTTCCCTGAGCTCCACGCAGGGCTGTGGGCTTGCAAGGGCTCTCCTCCCACCTGAGTATCCTGGAATGGCTGAACCTGGGGTCTCAGTGGGGATGCACCAGTGCCCTGCAATATAAAAAGGGGACATCAGAAATGAGTCAGAAATTCACTTCCCTTGGTGAAAGAGGGAAAATCCATCTTCAGTGAGCCTGACCAGGAATAATAGAAGAAAAGAGAAAACTGGCCTACACCAAGGAAAAGATTGATGTAAAATGCTTGGAGGAACTTCAGATCACATCAGACCAGGTCTCTAGCATTCCTGTCCCAATTTCTTGTCCCAAATGTAAGTACTTTACATTGAGGAGTATCTGCCTAAGTTGTGGGAGAACTGTCATGTCCCATTACCCTAATGCATATTTGGTTCCCTTGGGCCTCTTTGGTCCTTCCTCTTGAGGAATATCTTGCTTCATTCTCTTATTCCTGAAGTTCTACTGCTGCCCTGCCCATTCCAGGATGCCTGTGGCAATCTCATGCACATGCATGCATACTCAGTCCAATATCACATTCTGAGTTTGATACTCGAAATTTGGTAGTTCCTTGCTACAAACTCTCTTAGGGATGGCTATGGGCTCTGGTACCTGGCTAGCATCTGTATCCATATGATGATTGAAATTTTTTTCTCCCAACAACAGAGCTGCTGTCATTTTTTGTTGTTTTTGTTGTTAGTAGTACTTGTGGGGCTTGAACTTGGGTCCTGGGTACTCTCACTGAGTTCCTTGGCTCAAGACTAGTGCTCTACTCTTTTGAGTCACAGCTCCACTTCCAGTTTGTGGTAGTTACTTGAAGATAAAAGTCTAACAGTGTTTACAACCTGGGATGGCTTTGGACTGTGATCCTCAGGTCTCAGCCTCCTGAATAGCTAGGATTACAGTTGTGATTTTCAGCAACATGTGATCTGCTGTTATTGTTAAAATAATGAGGGTAAGGAACAGTCTGACCCTAAAACTCAAAACAGTGTGGTTGCTGATGAATACTTAGTAAATTAGAAAATCTTACCTTGGTCCCCTGGGGTACAAAATGTCCAGTGTTGAGCTTCTCTCTGAATTCTTACTCTACACCTCTTGGAATAGTGATCCTTTGCTTTGCTCTATGCTCTGAAATGCACAGAACTCAGGGAACCCTGGAGCAACTGCTCTGGATGCCTAAGAACTGGGTCCTCTAGTAGTAGTTCTGGAAAATACAAAGCAGATAGGAAATAAACCAATCAAGTGAAGATTGATACATCACACTGCCTTTCTAAACACTTCAGGGCATTTTGAAACAGAAGTGAAAGGCTAGTCTCATCCATAGTTTAGTTGTCTTGATTAGTTTCTTCCATCTTTCTTACCTCAGCGTATTTGCCCCTCAGACTGTGTCTTGGAGGGTACTCTCTTCTGTCTCAAAACTTTGGGGCCTACACCTTTCCTGACAGCATGTGGCTGGGACATAAAGATTTCTCATGAGCCTTGGACACATGGGTTTGTATACATTGTTATTTCCCAGGACAAAGAGGAATCCAACATCTGGGTCAAGTAACTCCTCTTCCCTAGCCTCCTAAAAGGGTGATAATATTCACAGCCATCTACACACTCATCATGGTCCTTATGCATAGACAAACTAAGACTCTGATCTATGCTTCTGTTTCTTCAAATCAGTTACAATAACCATATCCTCCCCCCCCCTTAATTCTGTCTCCAAAATGAAATGTTGAGGGACCTACAGAGAAAAGCCTAGTTTTAAGTTAAATCTTTATCTCTTTGGCCTCTGGTAGTCACAAGAATGTGGGGAGGTGAAGAATTCTAGGACCACTGGGATTCCACTCTACCTTGGAGCCATGAGTAAGGAAATGGGAGAAAGAGGCAGGACTGATCCAGGCACTGGTGGCTCCCATCTATAATCCTAGCCACTCAAGAGACTGAGAACTGAGGATCACTGACCAAATCCAGCTCTGGCAGAAAAAGTCACTGAGACTCTTTTCTCCAATAAAGTACTCAGAAAAAGCTGGAAGTAGTGCCATGGCTCAAGTAATAGAGAGCTTGCCTTGAGCACAAAAGAGGCTCAGGGACAACACTCAGGCCCTGAGACCTAAGACCAGATTGAAAAAAATAGGCACAACTGTTGTCTTTCTGTCTTTTTTCCTAGATCCTCAACTCTACTGAAGTGGTAATTTTTTTTAAGTTTGTTATTCTTAAGGTACTCTGTGCAATTACATCATGTAGCTATGGATTGCAAGTAAGTTTATCTTATTCCTCAGAGGTCTAGCTACTATTGGCAGCATATCGCCCTCCAATGGATGTCATGTGTAATGTCATGAATAATGTTGAATAATTGTCAAATGATTCATTACTGAGATAAGAAATTAAAGCAATAATCAATTCTATTCCATTTGTCCTCAGGCCTGTTTTGTGCCAGTACCATGCTGTTTTTATAGCTATGGCTTTATAATAGAGTTGGAGTTTTGGTGTTGATATTCCTCTAGCACTATTTTGCTAAGGATTGTTTTTGCTATTCAGGGTCTTGTATTATTCCATGTGAATTTTTGGATTGATTCTTCTACTTCATTAAAGAAGGTAGTTGGGATGTTTATGGGTGTTGCCTTGGATCTGTAGATAGCTTTTGGCACTATTGCAGTTTTCACTATGTTAATCCTCCCAATGCAGGGGCAAGGGAGTTTCTCCGCTTCCTTAAATTTGCTTTAATTTCCTTTTTCAGGTTTTTAAAGTTTTCATCATAGAGGCTAAGTTAATTCCTACGTATTTTTGAGGCTATTACAAAAGGAATTCCTATTCTATTTTCAGCCTTGATCTTTTCATTGTTGGCATACAGAAAAGCTATTGAATTTTGTGGGATAAGGGAGCCAGAATCATTAGGTAGAAGAAAGACAGCCTTTTCAACAAATGCTGCTAACATAATTAGCTATACATGTGTAGAAAACTGAAGTTAGATCCTTATATAACTCCCTGCACCAGAATCAACTCTAAATGGATCAAAGACCTCAAGGTAAGAGCTAAGACCCTGAAAATATTACAGGAAGGGATAGAGGTTACAATAAAGCTCCTTGGCACAGGATGAAACTTCATAAATAAAGATCCAGAAACACAACAAATCAAAGAAAGGCTAGATAAATGAGATTGCATTAAACTGCAGAGCCTTTGCACGGCAATGGACATAGCAAGCAAGATAAACAGAAAGCCCACAGATTGGGAGAAGATTTTCACTAGCCATACAAACAGACAAGGGCCTCTTATCAAAAATATAACTAGAGCCCAAAAGACTAACCCCCAATAACAAATCCTCAAAGAAGTGTCCACTCCATTAATAGGTGGGCTAAATAATTATAAAGAGACTTTCTGGAAAAGAAGTAAGAATTGCCAATAGACACATGAAGAAATGTTCAACATCCCTGGCCATAAAAGAAACACAAATCAAAACCACAGTGAGATTCCACCTCATCTCAGTTAGAATGGCTATTATCAAGAAAACAAAGAATAACAGATGCTGGCAGGGATATATGAACAAAAGGAAATGCTACTACACTGTTGGTGGGTGTGTGAACTTGTTTAACCAATCTGGAAAGCAATATGGAGGTTCCTCAAAAGACTAAACATAGAGCTCCCCTATGATCCAGCAACCCCACTTCTGGGTATTTACCCAAATGATCACAAACAAGGTCACAGTAAAGCATTATTTACCATAGCTAAGATATGGAACCAACCCAGATGCCCCTCAGTAGGTGAATGGATCAAGAAAATGTGGTATATATACACAATGGAATTCTATGCCTCCATCAGAAAGAACGACATTGCCCCATTTGTTAGGAAATGGAAAGACCTAGAAAAAATTGTATTAAGAGAAGTAAGCCAGACCCAAAATAACATTGGCTCCATGGCTTCCCTCATTTGTAATACTTTGTATATGTCTAGGATAGTCCTAGAAGATAATCACAATACTCAATAGCTATGTACATATGACCATATAAAATGATGATAATATGAACTCCAAAAAATCAATAAGCAACACTTTCTGAAAATATGTATAGGTGTACCTTCTTAATTTAATATTTCAAGAAGTCTCAGAAAGAATAGTACAATTTATTTCTTGTGGGTGTGCAATTCATTTATGAAGTATTGGATTATCCCCAAAGTAGCTTGACATACACAGTAGAATATTGTTCTTAAAACATGTGACAAATGTCTCAACCCCTGTACAGAAGTGACTGGTGTTGTTCATATCTTCTTATCAACACATTAGCAGCAATTATATTGTTGGTGGGACTGCAAACTTGTTCAATCACTCTGAAAAGCAGTGTGGAGGTTCCTTAAAAGGCTAAACATAAAGATCCCCTATGACCCAGCAATCTCACTTCTGGGCATTTACCCAAATGACCACAAACAAGGCCATACTAAAGCTACCAGCATGACAATGTTAATTGCAGCATTTTTCACCATAGCTAAGATATGGAACCAACCCAGAAGCCCCTCAGAAGGTGAATGGATCAAGAAAATGTGGTACATATACACAATGGAATCCCTGCTTCCATCACAAAGAATAACATTGCTCCATCCATAAGGAAATGGGAAGACTTGGGAAAAAATTATATTAAGTGCAGAAAGCCAGACCCAAAGAAAAGTAGGTTGCATGATCTCCCTCAGTTGTAAGAACTAGAATATGTCTGTTATTCTTAAAAAGGGATCTCAGTAACTAACTGCTTAGTCCATAGGACCATATAGAATGATGCATATCAACATGAACTGCAGTATATGGAAACAAGAGGTTCTTATTAGACCCTGTATGTAGTTTCTTTTTTCTATTGATTTCTTCTTTTTTTTCTTTGTTTCTTAGTTTTTTGTATCTTGTGTTTTGCTTATGAGATTACTCAATATGTGGAAAGGAAAGGGAATCACAGATACAGCAAGACAAAGTATGAACCAAAGCAACATTAATACTCACTTGACATGATGTTGGATATGAACATTACAACTGGGGGGTGGAGAATAGGGAGGGGTAAGTGAGAGTGAAGGATGGGGTAACAATGACTAAAAACAAATGTGCTCATTGCCTTACTTGTGTAACTGTAAACCCCCTGCTCATCACCTTTCCAATAAAAAAAGACCTTAGCAACAACAGAATGAAAGGGCAAAGAGAGGGCAAAACTGAAATAAAAAATTTAATGTAGATTGTTGAGCTAGAAACTGCAAACTTTTCTCTGCAGGCCTGGCTGGGGAGCACCACAGCTGCAGTGCTTGGACTCAGCTCCAGAGGTGACTTTTCCTTCCGCAGACTCACAGGTGTTTGCAGCGGGGAAGGCAGTGGCGGCTGCTGCCGTGGTCTCCATATCAACAGAGAGAGAGTCATGGACAAAGGTGCCAGAGGCAGTGTACAAGCAGATTCTACTCACCACCATCAAGAACTGACAAAGAGTAGAAATCTTCATCCTGCTGACCACAGGCAGTCATAGACCATGGAAACCAAAGCATGAGAACCCCACAAAACATCCTCACTCCTTCTCATGAAGCAGCTTTGGAAAGGTAGCCACTCCCCCACCACCAGAGAAGAATTCCATCTTTGATACTGACAAAGACCGGGCCAGAGCAGCTAGCACATAACTCAGGCCTTGGAAGAAAATAGGAACCATTCAGAAGGTAAAAGGAACCTGACCTTCGGGGCTCAGCTTCACCCAGGGGAAAGTTGCCCTTGTCAGACAGAGAAATCACTGCCCATGGAGGAGTGACTTTTTTCACTGAGTAAACAGAGCCAGAGGCTGTCCCACCGACTGCAGCACTGGCAGCAGATTCAGATACTGGAGGGGTAAAAGAAAAACAATTGGACCTATGTTTCTTTGGGCTTGGATTACTTCACTTAATATAATATTTTCCAAGTCTTTCCATTTCCTAACAAATGAGGCAATGTCATTCTTTCTGATGGAGGCATGGAATTCCATTGTGTATATATACCACATTTCTTGATCCATTCATCTGCTGAGGGCATCTGGGTTGGTTCCATATCTTAGCTATGGTAAATAATGCTGCTATAAACAGTTGTGCTGGTAGCTTTAGTATGGTCTTGTTTGTGATCATTTGGGTAAATGCCCAAAAGTGGGACTGTTGGGTCATAGGGAAGCTCTATGTGGAGTCTTTTGAGGAACCTCCATACTATTTTCAAAAGTGGTTGAACAAGTTTACATTCCCACCAACAATGCAGGAGGGTTCCCTTCTGGCCACATCCCCTCCAGCACTTGTTATTAGAGCTCTTGATTATAGCCATTCTAACTGGGGTGAGGTGGCATCTCAGTGTTATTTTGATTTTCATTTCTTTTATGGCTAAAGATGAGAATTTTTTCATGTGTCTATTGGCCATCCTTCTTCCCTCTTCAGAGAAGTTTCTCTTTAAGTCTTTAGCCCACTTATTTATTGGGCAGTTGTTTCTTTGAGGATTTGTTGTTGGGGGATTTAATTTTTTGAGTTCCAGGTATATTTTAGATATGAGACCCTTGTCCGTTGTATGACTAGTGACGATCTTCTCCCAATCCGGGAGCTTTCTATTGATCTTGCTAGCTATGTCCTTTGCCATGCAGAAGCTCTAAATGAAGTAAGCCAGGCCCCACAAAACATAGGTCTCATGGTTTCCCTTATTTGCAATTACTAGTATATGTCTGAGGCAAGCAGAAAAGGTCAGATAAGATGATGTTAGGCAAAATGAACCCCAAGATAAGGACACAAGTGGCTTTTCCTTTCTTGATATTGTTCTGAACATATTCATAAGGTGATTGTTTTGTTGCTTTGTATGTCCCTCCCCCATGGTATAACCCCTGTTTTCACTGTATTTGATGTTGGTATAATTTGGGGAGGGGAAGGGAAAAAATAAATTGTTTAAATAGGGATACAGGTGGACCCATTGCAACAATGAGATGTACAAAATGCTATGTTGAAAAACGAACTTTACAACTTTACAATACAAGGGGCGGGGTGGGGGGGAGTGTAGTCATAGAGATGGGAGGGCAGGATTGTAGGGGAAAAACAAAGGAGTAGGCAACAATGCTTGATAAGAAATGTACTTATTACCTTGCTCAATGTAATTCTAACCTCTATGTATGGTATTTTCAAAATAAAAAATTAAATAAATAAATAAATAACATTCATGAGAAAAAATAGGAAAACAATTAGAAACTCACTTCCCATAAATCCTGAGGATGTCTCCAGGCTGGGCTGTGTGAGTGTATCAGAAGCTAGCTCCTCAGGGAAAAGCTACTGATTGCTGACAGGCTTCAACCCTACCCACAACCTAGCCCCATCACAGCAACTCCAAGATAGAGGTAACAGCCATCTCCCTCTTTTGTGATACTCAAAGTAGATCTCCCTCTCACTGAACTAGCCTGAAAGGAGTTCATAAAGTCCCTGGTAAGGCAGAGCTTCATTTGGATTGCTCAAACTGATTTTTAAGAAACCAGTCAAGTCATAGGAAACACCACAAGCAAACCAGAAACCCCACTAAGAGACTGGTTATAGACATGGGGGAGACACAAGATCTCACCAAAAAATTCCACGAACTCTTTTTCCTACATAATTAAAAACTTGTTTTCTACTTTTTTCATAATTTTTAAGTTTTTAAAAAAATTCTCTTTTTACACTTTCCCTTTTTGGTCCTTTCTTTTTGCTTTACCTAATTGCTGTTCTGTTCATCCTCAGATATATATATATCTTTTTCGATTATTAGACCTTATCCTTTATTGTGTGCATACTTTATTCAGATATTGATTACTCAATTCACAAACTCTCAGCCTTAACTCCTTAAATTGTAGTATTATTTCTTTATACTTACACAATTTTTAAGTGTTTCATTTTTAATTTTTTTTTTTTTTGGGTCCGGTCGTGGGGCCTGATCTCTGGGCCTGGGCTCTGTCCCTTAGCTCTTCAGCTCAAGGCTAGCACTCTACCACTTGAGCCACAGTGCCACTTCTGGCTTTTTTTCTTTTTACTTATGTGGTGCTGAGGAATCGAACCCAGGGCCTCATGCATACAAGGCAAGCACTCTACCACTGAGCCACCTTCCCAGCCCCCTCATTTTTAAATTTTTTATTTTTCCTTTTTCTGTATCTCTATTCCCCTTTCCTTATATCCCCTTTCCTCTCTCTACATTACTTATTTATATTCCCTCTCTCCCTTTCCCTCCCCACATTCCTCTAATCTTATTTTCTCCTCACAATTCTCCCTAAACCTATTAATTTTTGGTCTGCTGACTGTTTCTTTGATTTTCGCAGTCCATTGATCCCTAGTTGTTTGTTGTTGAACTAGATTATATTTGTTGAACTAGATTTTAGCTGTACTCATTTTGACTATATCAAACAATCTGTGCAACTACAGAGCTCTGGTTGATGCTTGCCTTAGTGTTCTGGTGCAGACTTGGCTTTGCTTTCATACCCAAATGGGCAGAACAAACCAGAGAAACACAAGAAAAATGACAAGTCCAGGTATCTCAACTTCAGCTCATGATAATCAGGCAACAGAGCAGTTAATGAATAATACAGATGAGAGTTCCGAAAACATCCTACAAAGACTAGTGGTAAACATGCTGAATGAAAAGATTGAAAGCCTACAAAGGACTCTGTGTGAGTGTGATAGGGAAATGTGTGAGTGTGATGAGGCTAACAAAAGACTAATATAGGAATTTCATGAGCGTGAGGAGGCTAATCAAAGATTAATTGAGGAATTGAGTGAGTAGGATGAGAATGAACAACGATTAATAGAAGCATTTGTGGAATCCACAAATAGAAAGCTGGAGGAATCCATGGAGGCCACAAAGGGAATGCTGGATGAAGCCCAACAGAAGGAACGTGAGTGCAATGAAACTATAACCAATCAACTAAGTCATTGGAGAATGAACACTGAAAACCAGATTAAGGAGGTAGAGAAATCCACATGAGATCTAACACAAAGCTCCAACAAAGAATTTGAAGCAATCAAATCTGACCAATTAGAAGGAAAGGAAATAAAAAACAAAGTAGAAAGTCTTGACGGTAGGTTAGACCATGCAGAAGATCGAATCTCTGGAACTGAAGACAGCCTAGACATTATAGAGAAAGAACATACAAGCATTCAAGACAAGCCCAAGAAATATGATAGATCTATTCAACATGTAGGAGACACCATCTCAAGGCCTTATTTAAGGCTAATGGATGTAGAGGAGGGCCTAAAGATAGAAGTTAAAGGTCTAGGAAATTTATTTAACAGGATTCTAGCAGAGAACTTCTGAAGCATGCAAAAAGATAGGTCTACTCAGATACAAGATGCTGTTAGAACCCCAAATAGACCAGACCAGAACAGGACATCTCACTACCACATTATCTGCACAGGATCAATTGAGTCCAAGGAAAGGATCATTAAAGCTGTTAGGGAGAAAAGATCAATCACCTCTAAAGGGAAATCAATCAGAATAACTTCAGACTTCTCAGCAGAGAAAATGAACGCAAGAAGAGCTTAGAATGATGTATCCCACACCCTAAAGACAAACAACTATCAACCAAGAATACTGTACGCAGCTAAAATCTCCTTAATAACAGAAGGAAAAATGAAAACCTTCCACAGCAAAGAAAAATTAAAACAATATATCTTCACCAAACCAGCCCTACAAAAGATACTTAAAGATGTCCTACATGTAGAAAAACAACAAGACCATGATAAAGACCAAGAAACAGCCCGAAAACAGAGAAGCCAAGAATCATATGAAGAACCCAGTTTGTACAGTCCCCAACAAGGTGGATAACATGGCAGGAACTACCTTACACCTGTCAGTCCTAACACACAATATTAATGGACTAACTCTCCAATTAAGTGACATAGATTGTCTAGTTAGGACAAGAAGCAAGATCCTTCCATCTGCTGCCTTCAAGAGACACATCTTGCCCACAAGAACAAACATATGCTGAAAGTGAAAGGCTGGAATAAAATCTACCAAGCAAATGGCCCCCATAAACAGTCAGGTGTTGCAATTCTAATATAAGATAAAATAGACTTCAAATTAAAATTAGCGAGAAGAGATAATGAAGCTCACTAAATGCTAATTAAGTGATCTCTCCTTCAGGAGGGCATTACAATTCTAAATATCTATTCAACAAATAACGGAGCAGCCAAATTAAACTAAGAAACACTTCTTTCTCTAAAATCTCACATAGATCCAAAGACATTAAATGTTGGGGACTTTACCACATCACTATCCCTGTTGGATAGATATACCTGGCAAAAACTCAACAGAGAAACCTCAGATCTATACAACTGAAAAATCAACTATACTTAACAGACATCAACCGAATATTTCACCCAGCAGCATCAGAATACATGTTCTATTCAGCAGCACACGGAATATGCTCCAAAACAGACCACATTTTAGGTCGTGTTCAGAACATGTTTATCCATGTTCAGAAACATTGAAATTATGCCCTTCATTCTCTCAGACCACAAGGGAATAAAATTAGAATTCAACATGAAAACCCACCACAGAAAATCCTGAACAACACACTGTTGAACCACCAGTGGGTCATGGAAGAGATTAGAAATTCAAATGTTCATGATATTTAATAAAAATGAACACACAAATTACCAGCCCTTCTGGGACACAGCAAATGCAGTACCCAGAGGCAAGTTATAGCTCTGAGTTCCTGCATCAACAAATTGGAGAGATCTGAAACCAACAATTTAACAAGGCACCTGAAGCTCCTTGACAACAAGCTATACCCCAATCCAGTAAACAAAAAACAAATAATTAAAATTAAATAGGAATTAGATGAAATAGAGTCCAAAAAAGCCACAGAAAGAATCAACAAATCAGAGTTGGTTCTTCGAAGAAATTAATGGCATTGACAGACCCTTAGCAAATCTTATCAGAAAAAGAAGAGAACACACCCAAATAAACAAACTCAGAGATGAGAATGGAAACATCACTACAGAAACAACCAAGATTGAACAAGTTTACACTCCCACCAACAATGTAGTAAGGTTCCCTTCTGTCCACATCCTCTCCAGCATCTGTTGTTATTAGAGTTCTTGATTATAGCCATTCTAACTGGGGTGAGGTGGTATCTCAATGTTGTTTTGATTTGCATTTCTTTTATGGCTAGAGAGGTTGAGCATTTCTTCATGTGTCTATTGGCCATCCTTCTTTCCTCTTCAGAGAAGTTTCTCTGTAAGTCTTTAGCCCACTTATTTATTGGGCAGTTGTTTCTTTGAGGATTTGTTTTGGGGGGATTTAATTTTTTGAGTTCCAGGTATATTTTAGATATGAGACCCTTGTCCATTGTATGGCTAGTGACGATCTTCTTCCAATCCGTGGGCTTTCTATTGATCTTGTTAGCTATGTCCTTTGCCATGCAGAAGCTCTGCAATTTCCTGCAGTATGGAGGTTCCTCAAAAGACTCCACATAGAGCTGCCCTATGACCCAGCAATCCCACTTTTGGGCATTTACCCAAATGATCACAAACAAGACAATACTAAAGCTTCCAGCACAACTATGTTTACTGCAGCATTATTTACCATAGCTAAAATATGGAACCAACCCAGATGCCCCTCAGTAGATGAATGGATCGGAATTCTATGCCTCCATCAGAAAGAATGACATTGCCCCATTTGTTAGGAAATGGAAAGACTTGGAAAATATTATATTAAGTGAAGTAAGCCAGACCCAAAGAAATATAGGTCCCATGGTTTCCCTTATTTGCAATAACTAGTATATGTCTAAGTCAAGCAGAAAAGGTCAGATAGGTTGATGTTACGGGAATGAACCCCAAGATAAGTATTCAAATATTTTTTTTCTATTTCATGCAATTGTTTCTAACATATTTATAAGATAATTTCTTTGTTGCTTTGTATGTCCCTCCCCCACAGTATAACCCTTGCTTTCACTGTATTTGATATTGGTATAATTTGTGGAGGGGAAGGTAAAAAACAAATTGTTTAAATAGGGATACAGATGGACCCATTGCAACAAGGAGATGTACAAGTCATTATGTCGAAAAACGAACTTTACAACTTTGGTGGGGGGGAGGATTGGTTGGAGGGAGGTGGGGGGAGTATGGGAAGGGATGGGAAGGGGAAACAAAGAGGAGGCAACAATACTTGATAAGAAACGTACTCATTATCTTGCCCATGTAATTGTAACTCCTCTGTATGGTTTTTCACAATAAAAAAAGGAAACAACCAAGTTTCAGAATATTATGAGGGAATACTTCTCAAACCTCTATGCTAATAAGTTTGAGAATCTGGAAGACATGGACGAATTTCTAGTAAATTATACTGACATGCCCACACTAAACCAAGATAATTTAAACCAACTTAACAGACCAATATCAAGCATCGAAATAGAAACAGCAATAAGAGACCTCTCACCCAAGAAAAGCCCTGGTCCAGATGGATTTACAAGTGAATTCTACAAGGCCTTCAAGGCAGAACTCACACCAATACTCCTCCAATTCCAATGAAACTGAAAGTGAAAGTTCACTACCAAACTCTTTCTATGAAACCATCATAACCTTCATTCCAAAACCAGGCAATGACTCATCAAGGAAAGAAAACTATAAAAAAAAAGAAAGAAAATTATAGACCCATTTCTTTGATGAACATTGTTGCAAAACTTCTCAACAAAATTTTGGCCAATCGACTTCAACAACTCATCAAAAAAAATCATGCATCATGATCAAACGATTCATTTCAGGGATGCAAATCTGATTGAATCTATGCAAATTAATCAATATAATTCAGCACATCAACATGAGCAAGGATAAAAACTACATGCTTATCTCAATAGATGCAGAAAAAGCATTTGATAACATCCAACACCACTTTATGAAGAAAGTTCTGGAAAAACTAGGAATCCATGGAAAATTCCTCAATATAATAAAAATTTTGTATAACAAACCTACAGCCAGCATTATACTTAATGGTGAAAAGCTAAAGCCATTTCCTATAAATTCAAGAATGAAACAAGGATGTCCACTCTCTCCACTCCTCTTCAATTTAGTATTAGGATGCCTAGCTAGAGCAATAAGACAAGATACAAACATAAAGAAATCCAAATAGGAGAAGATGAAATAAAACTCTTCCTCTTTGCAGATGACATGATTTTGTATTGAACAAACCCCAATTTACTCGAGCTGATCTGAAACTTTGGCAAAGTGGCAGGGTATAAAATTAATCCTCAAAAATCAAAAATCAATGGTTTTCCTGTATGCCAATAACGAGAAGAATGTGGCTGAAATCAAGAAAGCAACTCTTTTTTAATAGTCCCACAAAAAATAAAATACCTAGGAGATAACTCAAATAAAGAAGTGAAAGACCTTTATGATGAAAACTTTAAAAACCTGAAAGGAAATTAAAACAGAACTAAAGAAGTAGAAAATCCTCCCATGAATTTAACTCAGGACCTAGGCGTTGTCCCTTAGCTTTCTTACTCAAGGCAGGCACTCTACCACTTGAGCCACACCTTCATTTCCAGCTTTTTACTGCTTAATTGGAGATAAGAGTCTCACAGGCTTTCCTCATGATCTGGCTTTCAAGCTCCATCTTCAGTTTTCAGCATCATGAGTGGCTAGGATTATAGGTATGAGGCTCCAGCACCCAGCTTAGGAGCTCCTCTTGGTAGAAGTCCTCTCCTCTAGAGCACAGAGCATGACAAATCTTGCAGACAGTTGTTTGGATCATATTCACTGACATCAGGGGAAAAACAAAGGAGGAGGCAACAATGCTTGATAAGAAATGTACTCATGTATTTGCACAATTAAAAATGTACTCATTACCTTGCTCATGTAACTGTAACCCCTCTGTACAATATTTCCATAATAAAAACATTTTAAAAATCTTAAAAAAAGAAAATCCTCCCATGCTCCTGCATTGAGAGGAATAACACTGTGAAAAGGGCCATGCTGCCAAAGGATCTCTACAAATTCAATGTGATACCCATCAATATCCCAACCTCATTTTTCAATGAAATAGAAGAAGCAACCCAAAACCTCATATGGAACAATAAAAGTCCCCGAGTAGCAAAAACAATCCTTAGCAGAAAAAAGCAGTGCTGGAGGAATATCAATACCAAGTTTCAACCTCTACTACAAGGCCTTAGTAATCAAAACAGCTTGGTACTGGCACAAGAACAGACTTGAGGATAAATGGAATAGAAATGAAGACATAGAAATGAACTCACATCCCTATAGCCACCTAATCTTTAATAAGGGAGCTAAAAAATAGAATGGAAGAAACACAGGCTCTTCAGTAAATGGTACTGGCCAAATTGGTTAAACACCTGTAGAAAGCTAAAGCTAGATCCTTATATATCACCCTGCACCAGAATCAACTCCAAATGGATCAAAGACCTCGAAGTCTAAGCGGACAACCTGAAAACATTACAGGAAGGAATTGGAGAAACTCTAGGGTGCCTTGGCACAGGCCAGAATTTTCTTAATAAAGACCCAGAAACACAACAAATCAAAGAAAAGGTTGAACAAATGGGATTTCATGAAACTGCAGAGCTTCTGCATGGCAAAGGATATGGCTAGCAAGATCAATAGAAAGCCTACTGATTTGGGAGAACTTTTTCACTAGCCATAAAATGGACAAGAGTCTCATATCTAAAATATACTTGGAACTCAAAAAAGGGGAAGCACAGAAATGGTGAGACAAACAGTAAACAAATTCATCAGTGAAACCCACTAAACACTATGTTGGAAATGAACCATACAACCTGGTGGGGGGAGAGACATCAGAAGTGGAAAAACTGGGAAAAAATGAGGGAGGGGGTGACACTGTTCAAAAAGAAATGTGCTTATTACCTGACTTATGTAACTGTAACCCTTCTGTACATTACCATTTTCACTTTATAAAAATACACACAAAAAACAGGATCTATCCTTAGGCCTGGAAAGATAATTTGAAATGTGGTGGTAACAGCACTGTCACTGTCAGCTTTAATTCACTTGAATCTCTCCTCCTATTATCCCTCAACCAGTATTGTTGCTTTTGCTCCAGTCACCATTGAAGCTTAACTGGCCTTCTGTGTACCACCACCTCCCTACAGGCACTTTGGACTCATGCACTAAGCTCTGGCAATCCTGCCCGGTTGTATTCTCAGTGTAGCCTAGCCCCATCTCTGTCACCTTGGCACAAATTTACTATAATCTGCCTGTCAGTGAGTCAGTTGGATGTTTTCCTTCATTCTGACTGTCTTATGTTCCCATCTCTTGAGGATGCTCATATGTGCACAACAGTACAATTTTAGTAGGCTGATTGGATAGTTTTCCAAGAAATAAGAAAGCCTCAGGTTTTATAGTAAGCCACCTGGTTTTCATGCCAGCACTGAATAATTCGTGATGCAGCCATGTAGCAACATGTGGGGAAGGAGTTCTCTCCAGCCATCCAATCTCACCAGAATGTCCATCTCATTATTACCTGGGTTAGCCATGGGCCTAAGACCCATCACATGCATCAGGATAATGACCTTCTGCTACCCTCCAGTCTAAAAGTCCTGTCATATGGCTTGTCTCCAGAAACTTGATGATTTACTATTCAATCATTCACTTTCCATTAAGCTACTGCTCACCAAGTAAAGGCTTGGTACAATGGTCCTTCTTCCTAAAGGCCACGAAAGACAGAGATATCAGTCCTGGTAAAGACAACCATGGAGCAAAACAATTCAGGGAACAGGTGCTCCACACACGCTTGGGATGAGGCGGCTAGTCATCCAACCAGAACATTTGAGACTCTCCCAAAAGGGATATAAAAGGAGAAACTCCATGACCTACTACTATGGACTATCAATTTCTGGGTCCCCTTCTCATTCTGTCACCTCAAGAAGTTTTTGCACCCCTCCTCTTCTCCATCCTTCCCTACCTCCTACCTCTCTTCTCCCCCTCCTCTTCCTCCTGCTCTCCCTTCTCCTTTCCTTCTACTCCTCCTCTTATCCCTTCTTTCCGAAGAGGCAAACAATTCTGTCTATACCTAATTCAAGGTGCCTCCATTGCAGCTTTTGCTGTTGTTCTACTCCGTTGTTCTCATGCCAGGGCTTAGACTTTTCAAGTCTGCTCTATGCTGGCTGGCCCAAAGAGAGAGAGCAGAGCTGCCTTGTCAAGCCCATCTCTGCTAGGGAGTGAGACAGCAGAAACTCCTTCATGTGTCTCTCACAAGTGTCCTGTCAGCTAAGGACTTTTCCCAGGCTCCACAGGGTCATCTCTACCACTGTTGTCACCACCTCCCCTATATTCCAGCCCTTCAGGGGAGCCACAGCCTTTGTTCCTGATGGCTATCCATTACTTCCCTGCCAACCACCCCCTTCTAAAGGGACCATTAGAAACACTATTGGTTGTCCTAAACTTATACTAGTTATTGCAAATAAGGGAAACCATGGGACCTATGTTTCTTTGGGCCTGGCTTGCTTCACTTAATATAATTTTTTCCCAAATCTCTCCATTTCCTAACAAATGGAACACTGCCATTCTTTCTGATGGAGGCATAGAATTCCATTGTATGTGTGTACACACACACACACACACACACACACACACACACACACACACACACACACACTGCATTTTCTTGATCCATTCATATGCTGAGGGGAATCTGGATTGGTTCCATATCTTAGCTATGGAGAATAATGCTGCGATAAACATAGTTGTGTGGTAGCTTTAGTATGGTCTTGTTTGTGATCATTTGGGTAAATGCCCAAGCAAAGTGAACCCCAAGATAGGGACACAAATAGTTTTTTCTTTCTTGTTATTGTTTTTAATGTATTTATAAGGTACTATGTGATCTTTTTTTTTTGGTATGTTCCTCCCCCATGGTATAACCCCTGTTTTCACGGTATTTGATTCCGGTGCCCTGAATTTTGTATATACATTTTTCTTATTTGGGGAGAGGAAGGAAAAAAACAAAATGCTTAAATAGGGATACAGGTTGACTCATTGTAACAATGAAATGTACAAGACACTATGTTGAAAATGAACTTTACAACTTCTGCAGGGGGGAAAAGGGGGAAGTAGTTGGGGAAGTGAGGAAGGAAGGGATGGTAGAGTAAAAACAAAGGAGGAGGCAACAATGCTCGATAAAAAATGTACTCATTCCTTACTCATGTAACTATAAGCCCTTTGTACAGTATTTTTACAATAAAAAAGTATATAAAAAAGGAAACACTATTGGTCTTCTCCAAATTCAGCTGGATATGCCAATTGCAATGCTGATTCTATGTACTCTGATTTGAACAAGCTGAGGAAAATTCAAGGAATAGTGAGGATTTGTGATGAATCTTTGATAAACAGCATATAGTTAGATGCTTTTTTTCATCCAATCTGCCATCTTTATCTTAGTTTCATATAACAAGGCATTTTTTCAGTGTTTTTCCTGTTTTCTATATGACTTACAATTTTTGTACTTATTTTTGCTGCATACTTTCGTCGGCTTTTTTGTAGTTATCACAGGGCTAATATTTAATATTCTAACATAATAACACTTTGAATTTAGACCATTTTAATAACATACAAAAATTCTGTCCTAGAAATTTCTGCCTCCTCCTTCCTTTCAAGTCAGGTCACAAACTTACACCATTACATATTTTCTGGGTTTTGAGTACAAAGCCATAGAATTTCAAAGAGACTTTCATGATTTAATGACAAGTCATCTATAAAGCAAAAAATGAAAAGAATGGCGTTATAAACAAAAATTAGACTAATACTAGCTTCACGTTACTATCTAGTGTTATTCTTTTTTATTTAAATTGCTTCCTCTTAAGTAGTTTTTGAAGGGCAGGTTTAGTAATAACACACTTCAGATTTGTGTATCTGAGAGTATTTGAATTCCATCCCCAGTTGAGAAGGAAGGTTTTGGTAGATAATTTCAATTTCCTTCTGCTGCTTAAATATAACAAGCCTCTCCTTCTGGCTTTCAAATTTGATGAAGAATTCACTGGTAGTCTTATTAAGGGTGCTTTTTATTGATTACTCTCTTTAACAGATGAACTGGAACAAAGCTTATCCCAGCAAGGAGGAGAAAGTTTACCCTGACAAAGAGGCCAAAGCTTATCATGATAAGGGACCATTAAGACACAAACATTTCAGAAACAACTGTTTGGACAAGAGGGGATATTATCAATGAAATGAAGTCATTTATGCTATTGACCTTGTGTAGAAATAAAACAGAGAGGTTTGAAAAATATTTCATAAGCATAAGTACTTGATACTCATACCTGTCTAATTTACAAATAGACAGGAACTTGCACACTTGGTTTTCTTTTACATGTTACTTCTGTATGATCCAGGAAAACCCAGATGCTTCTCTTTACTAGACCATATATTGTGATGTTTTAACCAAGTTTGTTTTCTCTCAGCTCCAGGTTATGGGACTACAAATGAGAGAGTTTAAGTGCTAACTCTACTAGACTCTGAGGTAAATATGACAAAACAGATGATGCTTCCAAAAGTTGACCCTTGGTTTCCTAACTACAACCCAAGTTTGGTTCTCCCTTTTTAATACAACTATAAGTCCTTATGATCTCCCTCCCTGACAGGAACCCCCAAGACTATCCAGGACTTGGTGTCCCAGGGAAGTCAGTTCTCCTTACCTACAGAAAACAGAGAAATCCATTTAACTTAAACCATTCATAGGTATGATATCAGAACTGAAGATAAATTTTTAAAAATTGACTATCCTTTCCAGGGCTCCAAAAATATGTAACCTGTTACTTAAAATAATTGATGGTCTAGCTATTCAAGCCCAAAGCCCTCCCTGGTGTACAAATACAAATAAATGCTTTGATGATAATAAACTTAAAAAATAGAATGACCTTATATACCCTCACTGACATCCACAAGGGAACCTATGCCATTCTTGGAAAAATCAATGCTTTTGGGTTAACAGATTTGGACAGGATTCTGTTTCTTATGTTGCGATAAGGAACAGGCTTGAGTTTGAGGATGTTGGCAATAGAACTTTCTCTCCTCTTTAAGTAATAGCCTCTCTCTTTGAAGAGAGGCTCTTTGGCTCTATGTATTCTAAATGTAAAAGCTATTAAACTCTAACTGATGCTGATCTTAATGCATGATGTTCCCTTGGGGAAACTGACCATGCTGGACAGCATTTACAGTAACTGACAAATCTGTAGCCTGGCAAGAGGACTTTATGCACCAAGATAATGTTTCAGCTGACAAACCCTCACTTAACTCCCTAGCAGCAAGAGGAAAAAAATAAAGTCCTGTGCAAAAACAAAGAAAACCAACATATAAACTTTATTCACAAATATGAAACAACCTACAAAAGAAAAAAATCTCAACTCGGGCAAAAGTGGAATCTTTTGAGGGAGAAGGAAGCAGGCATCAAGAGTCAACCTGGGTGATGGGGTGAGGAATCTTCAAAATTATTCAGAGTAGTTACTGGCTCACAGGACTTCTGGATGAACTACAGACAACTATGCAGCAAGCAGCCAATTTAGTGCAGTGGGTAGATTTTGGTTGTTTTGGGGGCTCATGGAGGGTACTCACAGAGGGGTATAGCTCAGATGGGGGAAGGGGATAATGTCTGTTCTCTATATTTTATCTCTGGAAAGGATGAATTCAAGGCATGATGGTCAGGGAGCAAGGTTCACAGAAGACTAGCAGTGCTATATTGTGCCTAGACTATAAAACCCACGGGAGAAAGAACTCAGTGCAAAACATCTAGTGGAGGGCTGGGAAGGTGGCTCAGTGGTAGAGCACTTGCCTTGCATGCCTGAGGCCCTGGGTTCGATTCCTCAGCACCACATAAGAAAAAAGCTGGAAGTGGCGCTGTGGCTCAAGTGGTAGAGCGCTAGCCTTGAGCTGAAGAGCTGAGGGACAGCACCCAGGCCCAGAGTTCAGGCCCCACGACCAGACCTCCCCCAAAAAACATCTAGTGGAGAGAGAAGGGAGGGTGGATGGAGGCAAGGATCTCAATAATTTCTTTAGAAGTGCCTGATCTCCTACACAGGGTAGGACCCAATGCACACTGCTCAAGAGAATGGGGCCAAGGAATGTGGCCTGGATGGGAGATTCAGGACTGCTTATGTGGCCTTGCTCCAGTGTACATCAGAGTCAGACCTAGAAGTACTATTGCAGAGAAGGTGATTTGATGCAGAGATCTGGGCTTGCAGGTGTAGTATAACAAACAGCACACATCATGGAATGACCCAGATATAGTGCTTTGAAGAAGGCAACCTGTAAGTGTGGCCTGGTTAAGGAGAGCTGGGCCTGACTGTATAGTACTGACCCAAATGACTTGCTCTAAAGAATGGGGCCTTGTTCCATCAGCAGGTTTGGAAGATCTAGGCCTGCTCTAGTAGTGCTTCATAATTTGAAGCACTGCTCTAGAGAATATGTCTGGTAACCTGGCCCAGTTTTTGGAGATCTGGGATTGTCCAATTAGTACAGCTGTGAATATCATATTAGGACTAAGATGCAATGCTGTGAAGGAGTTTCATCTGTTGACAAGATTAAGGAGATCCATGCCTGCATCTATAGAACATTATTAGATATCAAGATCATCCAGAATGGCATAGCCAAAGAGATCAGAACCTGCACCGATGGTATGTTGTTAGTCACCACAGTATTCCTGGAAGTCTTTGCCAGGAGTATCGGAGCCATGCTTCTGTGGAACATGGTTGGACAATGTGGCCCAGTTGAAGTATTCCAGGTTTGCCTGGGTAGTATGAGAGAAGGTACTGTTACAAGAAACAGTGCCTTATCTATTGGCCTGACTGAGAAGATCTGGGCCTTCCCTAGTAGTACAGTCCCAGAGATAAGGGTTTTCAAGTGTAATATAGCAATGGAGGTCAGAACTTGTCTGGATAGGGAGGTGTCAGTGACCAGGACATTCCTGGAAGGCATGGCCATTGAGATCAGAACCAGACTTTGATGCTTGGGCCCAGGGGATGTAGCCTGGCAATGTGGCCTGATTGTGGTGATCTGGTGCCCAAGTAATATAGCAGGGGACATCACACGGAACCCTGATGCCAACCATGCTGTTGACAGCATGGGCTTCTTCAGTGACCTGCTTGAGGGGATCTTGGTCTCTTTGAGTAGCATGTTTCAGATAGTATAACCTGCCAGGGTAACACAGTAGGAGATATCAGCTCCTGACTGGGCATCATAGTGGTGGTGATATAATGGTGGCAGTGGCTGTTGGCAACTATTCTGATTGCAGCAGTAATCAGAGTCATTTTTCCTGGATGTCCTGCCATAGAGTTCCAAGCCAGACCCTAATTACACTGCTCCAGAGACCAAGGCCTTGTTGAATGGTCTGGTTGCAGAAGTCTAGGCCTTGCTTGGGTAGCACTATCATGAAGACCAGTACCTGCCATGATTGAGTGGTTTCAATCTAGTCTTTCCTGAAAGGCTTGACCATGGATATGAGGATCAGACTCTGATTCAGTACTATGGAGATTGAAGTCTACCAAACCAATCTGGTTGTGGAGATCATGGCCTTCCCAGTTAGTACAGTTGAAGATATCAGGGTGGGAACCACATGCACTACTGTGAAGATTGGAGCCTTTGGGAGTTGCTGAGTTGCAAAGATCCTGACCTGCTCAGTAAAGGGTTTCAGGACATAGGGATTTTCCAGGCCAGTAAGGTACCAGTGATCAAAAGCTGCCTGAGCAGAAGCTGTGGAGGCAGCTTTGATCACAGACTTCCTGCACAATCAGGCCACACTGATCAGAGCCAGATCTTGATGTACCTCTGCAGAGGAGACAGTCTGAGCCTGTCAAAGGCTCCTGATCACAAAGCTTGGCCTTGGCCTATCAGATCCAAGTGAGACCCAAGGCCTTGTCCACTTGCCTGGTTGCAGATATATGAGCCTCTCTGACTGATTCTGCCCAGATCTGAAACTGTCCAGGTGGAACAATTGCACAGATTGGTACTCTGAGCTGATCAATGGCTTTGAAGAACAGGACCTGGCACAGATGCATGCCTAAGGAGAGAACCACTTGGTGTGGCTGGTAGAGTGGTAGCCCTGCAAAGGCAGGCCCTGGACAGGATGTGCCGGAGCCCCAGGAAGCAGATGGAACCCCGGAGGATTTGCAGGCTGGGCACTGCAAATCAAAGTTGTCCTTGGTGTATATGACTGCCCTCAATGACAGTGGGATTACCATGTGCCTTTGGGGCTGTTCCCTGGCCAACCACTGCAGCTTCCAAACATGTGTGGATTCGTAGGGACTGTGGCTTTCCTGGCACCAAGCAGAATGCATTTGAGGCCTGCAGTCCCTGAAGGATAGCTCCTGGTCTTCGGAAACACCACAGTACCTGGTTTGTAGCCTCAAAAATAAGCAGTCCAATAATCAGTCTGCATGTGTTTCTAGGGGCTAGAGAGGCCTCCTCCTTCAACCTTGAGGTGCCAGAGAATCTATACTGGTAGGTTCTCACTCCTCCAGGAATAATTGCATGGCTGCCAGAGAATCTTTGGTGGGAGATTTGTGGAGGTGAAACCTGTGGAATGGGTGGGGTGAAATATCTAAATCCTTCCCGCTTCTGACTGGCTAGGCATACAATACTAGTTACTTGCAAATATCTAGATGCTGAGTATGCCCCCTCTTTTTCTTCTGGCCATCTGTCCCTCTCCTTCTCTTGGACCTTTGTGGATGTCTGTGTGTGTGTTTGAGAAAAGGCATGGGGCTCTGGAATCTTGACATTACACAATGATTCTTTCCAGGATTCGTGCCTGTTCTTTAGTGCTTTTGATCTTTAAGTCTTCCTGATATCCTGTTATCTGCCCCTTGGAAAATGCACTTCGGTTTGTAAAACAAAACCACCCCCAAACTATTGTGTATTCTCTGACACATTAAAAAAGAAAGACAGAGGTAACCCCTCTGTACAGTATTTTCACAATTAAAAAAAAGAATCTTCTCAAAAAAAGAGAAAGAGGAAATTCTGGAGTTTTAGGATCTATCCATAAATTATTCCTCATCACTCTGGGCAAAATGAATATATGCTTTGAATGATCTTTTTCTACTGTCACAGTGTCCACAGGACAAAGATATGGAAAAATCTCTGGGTATGTGGTCTCTTAGAAAAGACCAGAGGGGTTCATAGCTGGGTCTGAAATTGGGGAAAATGGTCAGGACTTAATGTAATCAAGGTATAGAATGTAATCCTAATACAATCTAGGTATGAAATGAAGTATCTTAGACCTGTTTGTTGGCTTACCAAAGTAGAATAGAGGGAGATTAAAGTGAGGGCAGAGGAGAATTGGGAGACCCTTGGGAGAGGATATTCTTACCCTACTGGTATCTGTGTCAGTGGGGGTTAGTCAGGACCCTTAGAAGCAATGTCAGGTTAAACTACATTGAAGAGGGCAAAAGGAAATTTAAGGAACTTTCTTGAAATAAAAAAGGTAAAAAAATTGGAAAGATGAGAAAGGTAATATTTATTTCTGTTTTATTATTCTGCTAGTGCATTGGCTGTGATACAACTCATAGTCACTTTTCAGATCTCTTTGACTTGCAATTTCTACATCTGTAAGGCACTTTCTGGGTTGGCTTGAGATGTTATTTTATCTAATGCAAGAAGTGTATGGCATGGTCATCATTTATTCTGGGCAGTTCTGTTGAGATAGTAGGCTAGGGTAAATGTTAAAAGCACATTTATTTTGGTTAGAAGGAATAGTTTTAACTGTCTGATTTTGTAACTGATCGGGAATACTATCAGGTAAGAAGAGGAAAAAATGATTGAGAGATAAATTGTCAGAAAATTAGGCTGTTCTATTTTTTTCTTAAAAATTAAAATTTTATTGTTATTGTAAACATGGTGTACAGAGGGGTTACAGGTATATAAGTCAGGCAATGAGTACATTTCTTTTTGAACAGTGTCAACTCATCCTTCATTTTCTCCCAGTTTTTCCCTCCATATTCCCACCCCTACAAGTTGTATAGTTCATTTTCATCATAGTATCTAGTATCACTGCTGCATTTCTGTGCTTTCCTTAACCTCCCCAAAACAGATAAACTTACATACAAAAGATACAGAAATAAAAAACAGTGACAAAGGAGAAAAAACAAAATAACATAAAACATCTTGTTTCCATTTCTTGGAGGTCATTTTGATAAATATTATTTTATATGATCATATGTCCATAGCTATTGATACTCTGTGATCCTCTCTTAAAAATATTTTCCTGTGGTCTCACTGTGAGTGAATGTCTAGGGTTGTCTATAATTTATCATGTCCAAGTGTATTTTTCCCTTTACCATCCAGTGTGTTTATAGATTTATGGGCACTTTCCAGTTACATCAAATGAGGAAAACCATGCAACCTATGTTTCTTTGGGTCTAGCTTATTTCACTTAATATAATTTTTTCCAAGTCTTTCCATTTCCTTATGAAAGGTACAATATCATTATTTATCCAATAGACCACAAACAAGGCCACACTAAAACTACCAGCACAATCATGTTCATGCTCACTGAGCATTGTTTATCATAACCAAGATATGTAATCAACCCAGGTGCCCCCTCAGCAGATGAATTGATTAAGAAAATATGGTATATATACACAAATTCTATGCTTCCATCAGAAAGAATGATATTGTGCTATTTCTTACTCAAGAAACTTGAGAAGTATCTGCTACCTGAAATATTTTTGTCAGGACAAAATGGAATAGTCTAAGTAAACATTAAACACAAATGGCCTGGAACTTAGTATTTACTCAACACAGAGTGGTTGTTAACCACTCCTCACAAAGATTCTAAGATAGCAAGATACAGCAGGGCTACCAGTGGACAGTGGGCCCAGATCCCTAACTCAATGGGAGGAGGAGGAACTCAATACACCACACCCACAGTGAAGAAAGTGGACTTAGAACAAAGGACTTAGAAGAAGAGAAGGAGGAAATCTCATGAGGGGAAAGAAAGGTATCAAGAGAGGAGAGTGATTAAAACTTTCTGGCACCAGCAAGCTCAGACCGGAATGATGGGTTTAGGACCTCAGGATCCTGTGACTGGCAATAGAACAACCTTGATTAGGCAAACCTACGAGGAAAACAACTTTTAGTTTGTTCACTGACCTATGTCCACTGAATTGAGATTTTTCTTTTTTCATGTGGTCTCCTAAGCAGTGAATGTTTAACAAAAATTTTAAAATGCATTTTGCATTTGTTTTAATATAGAATGACTTTTGGTGTTAGGGTTAAGCCCAGGATATACTAAGCACAGACTCTGAAATAAGTCACAACCCAGGTTTAAGCCCAGAATATATTAAGCACAGACTCTGAAACTGAGTCACAACCTAGGACTTAGAAACATTTTCATTGTGCTGAAAACAGATAGTCCCTTAACAGATTTGGATGTGTAATGCCCAGGCATGGATATACATCCTGATCATCTCAGGGTTAGAAGGGCTATGGTAGGAGAATGGTAAACTCAAAGCCTGTCTGGGCTTCAAAGTAATACTGACCCATATAAGAACGGAACACAAAACACAAAAATTAAAGACCTTATTTGTCATACCAGGTAGTAGTTTTGGAACCAAAATGGAGTCAAATATATATTGCCAATGATTTAATCCCTCTGAAATGGAATCCTTCTAAAAAGTCCTCATATAGGCAATGAAACTGGAGGGGAAAGAAGAAAAGAAGGAGAAGGATGGGGAGGAGGCAGAAGGGAGGTAAACAACAACAGGAAGAAGGGATGACAGGAATGAAGAAGGGTAAGGTAAGGAGCAGAGGAATTTCCCCTACTTTTCCAGTTAATTGTATCAAGTTAACACTTCCAGGGCCATCTCTTAATGACAGATATTTCTGTTATCCCAGCATTCACTACACTCTCAGTATCAATCTTCTATGGTAGTTAAATTTTACACTGATACATAGTAACAATAAATGACCTATGGTGAAAATATTAATTTTGGCTCATGGTTCCAGAGGTTTCAGAAAATCATGGTGAAGAGCTGTGACTGACATAATGTCTCACATAATGACACCTAGCAATCATAGAGAAATACAGAGTGGAGAATCTGAAAAAGGCACACATGCCCAGAGACCTGCTTCCTCCAACTAGGCTCCAACTAGGTGTCTTTGAACAAGTGAATGAAGGTGCAAGAATGTCCACAAAGGGCACTGATGTAATGCAGCCAGAGCAGGGATTCCCATTAAGCCTTCTCTGCAATGCATTGGCATCATGTCAGAAACAGCCTGTCAGAATCATTCCCGGGAAGCAAAGACTATCTCCAAGGAAGCTACCAAGTTTTATCACTCCAAAATACTGCTGATGTTGCCCCTAAGCTGCTTATGTCCTTTAAGGACCAGGCACATTTTGAGGCTCAGCTGCAGCTCCACTAGAGTAAGTGTAGTTATTAAAATATTAGGAATTTGTAACAAAGAGCTAGGAGACAAGAGATTTCTAATAGAAGTTTATCAGAGGACAATAGTTCTACTGAGGTTTGAACTCCGGGCCTAATCCAGGCTAAGCTCTGTTTGCTGAGCTAATACATTTCTGGTTGAGCCCTGCCCTGAGCCTGGCTTTTTGATGTTTAGTTAGAGATGGAATCTCATGAAGTTTTCTGCCCAGAATGGTTCAGACCTTGCTCTTCAGGTTTAAATTCCTGGTTAGTTTAATTGGGCAGAAAAGGATGAGCCAGTAATGGCTGACTAATGTTACTTTAAAATTTAGAGATAATATAAATTTGTTGCATCTGGGACTACTTGATGGAGATTTAGGGCTAAGAGTGTGGCTTAATGGTATAGCATGTATTATGTAGATGTGAGGTCTTTGGTTGAATCTCTACCACCATACACAGAGCTGATATGGACACATCATTGTATTTCTGGGTATTTTACACTTGTCCAATGAGAAGAAAGCCCAGGTATCACTTAGGATGAACAAACATACATAGTGGCAAAGCCTTACATTCTTGATTTGACAAGACTACATACATGCTGCAGAAAATGTTGGGACACCCATCTTTGTTAAGCAAATACTATTGAACATAAAATCACACATACACCCCAACATGAGGGCAATTTGAGGCTTCAATACCCTGCCCTCACCAATAGGCGGGTCATTTAGGCAAAAATTTAATGAAGAAATTTCAGAGTTAGATGGCACCATAAAGCAAATGGACTTTACACACACACACACACACACATATATATATTTACAGATATTTCCATAAGAAGTTGCCCTGTACACATTCTTCTCAATACCTTGTAGAAAGTTCTCAAAATAAATCCTATTCTAGGACTTAATGCAAGTCTCTGCAATTTTCAAGAAAATTGAAATAACCTTAATAACATGTAGCACAATACTAAAATAAAATGAGAGGTTAAGAGAAAAAGAAACTACAGAAAATATTCAAACTCATAAAGACTGAGCAACACCTTGCTGAATGATGAATGACTTACTGAAGAAATAAGAAGGGAAACAAAAAAGTTTCTAAAACCTATTAAAATTAAATACATGCCAATAGAAACTTTCAGATGTAGAAAAAGCAGCTCTAAAAAGAAAGTTTAACCCAGTATATACAGGGAACTCAAGAAACTAATCCCTCCCAAACTTAACAAACCAATTACTAAGTGGGCAAGGGAACTAAAGAGGGACTTCTCAGATGAAGAAATAAAAATGGCAAAGAAACACATGAGGAAATGTTCATCATCCCTGGTGGTGAAGGAAATGTAAATACAGACAACCCTGAGATACCACCTTACCCCAGTCAGAATGTCCCACATCCACAAATCAGCCAACGACAAATGCTGGAGGGGATGTAGAGAAAGAGGAACCCTATTACACTGCTGGTGGGAATGTACACTTATACAACCACTTTGGAAAGCAGTCTGGAGGGTCCTTAGAAAGCTAAAGAT
>NW_012267435.1:1591843-1604912 GCF_000151885.1 Dipodomys ordii
TTTCTTATCTGAGCTTTTTATTATGATGTCTGCTTACATCTTGTTATGTTTTGTTTGTCTTTCCCTTAATATTTATTATTTATATTGAATTTTTCATTAAATACTTATATACCTGTCATCTAAATTCTATCATTACCATACCTTTTTATTATTATTTATTCTTTATGAAGTATCTATGAATCTATCCATCTATCCACCTATCAAAGTAATTTTTTTTATGGAAACCAATACCTTAAGTATTCAAAATACATTTAATTAGCTAGAGTTTAATAGTGCTTAGATTTTTCCTTAGTTTATATGAAATGAGTGCACATATCTTGAGTGTATATTTGCCAGACTTTTACAAATACATAATATATATTTGTAAGCCAGATCCTTATCAAGATGTAGACCATTGTCATTAACCCAGAAAGTTTCCTTGTAAAACTTCACAGTTAGTTCTTACTTCACAATATTTTCATGAGTAGTTGGAAACAGTTTTGTCAAGGGATACTAGTTAGCTGTTTAAAATAGGATTTCTACTTTGTCCTGTCTATAAACCATGATGAATTTCTCCTACCTTTATTGTGTAGATGGATCCCTCCAGTGTTCCATTGCTGGCCTGGCACTTTGTGGCAGTGCATAATTATGTGAACCCCATGCTTGCATTCTGCAGAGGTGATGTTGTTCATTTTCTGTTGGTAAGTTCTAATACGATGGCATCCTGTTTGTTATAAAGTGTTGTAGTACAGATTTTCCTCCTGATTCATCAATAATTTAATATTGTGGCAGAGAAGTCTGTCTTATTATCTTAAATCTTTGGAGAGAGATTGACCTATTTAGTTTTTATTTAAGGTTTTAATGGTTAACATGGTGGTGTGGGGGGAAGGGGAGCTTAATCCTTGATCTTCCTTAGTATATAACTCGTCATGTTTTATTTCTCAGTTCTATTTCCTTTGGCTGACAATAACTAATAGTTTATTTCTATGTATGAACAATAATGTGGACATGTCTATATTAATGTTTTTTATCTATCTCTATGTGTTATGTATCATTGAGTACCTACTCTTCTCTGCACTTTGATGGGTACAAGAAGCAAATGAAATATAAAACATTTTTTATTTCACACAGCATATTATATTTCTATGGTATGCTTATTGCCACTAAAAATAACAGTTTAAGCACTGAACTATAATGATGAGGATTAAAAGTTGGTCCAGTGGCAAAATAATGGCATTTGCAGGGAAATGGATGGAGCTAGAAGGAATCATGTTGAGCGAGGTAAGCCAAGAGCAAAGAGACAAAAATGTACATGGTCTCCCTGATAAGTGGATGCTAAATCCAAAATGTTAGGTGATACGACAAAATTAACAGGATTTAAGAAGCAAAGAATTCTCACTCATCTGGTCGAACCACTACTAAATATCCCCATGCTGCTGATCACATGTATGGTGTATAGTGTACACCGTTATATGTTATAGACTGTGATAGACAATTTGCTCCAGGAAAGTTAGAATGAACTTTAAATGAGCATCATTATTCCACAATACTGTGAAATTTGGGAAATTATGTAATCACTTAATCACAATTTAAAAAAAGAACCTCGGGGGAGGTAGGGAGGGAAGGAATGTTAGGGGGAAAACAATGGAGGGGTTAACAATGCTCAATAGAAAGTGTACCCATTACCTTGCTCATGTAACTGTAACCCTCTGTATAGTATCTTTACAATAAGAAATTTAAAAAAAGAAAGTTTATTACCATGAATACCTATGTCAACAAAACAGCAAAATCTCAAATGAATTCCCTAATGTCCTTTGGCTCTTAGGAAAATATGAGAAAGAGATATCAAATCAGTGGATAAAGATTAAGGCAGAGCTGGGTGCAAGTGGCTCACACTTGTAATCCTAGAAACTCAGGAGGATGATATCTGAGGATACTGGTTCTGAGACTCTTATCTCCAATCCTCAGATCTCAACCTCCTTAGAAGTTAGCATTAAAAGTATGAGTCATTGGGGACCAGCTAAAATTGAACATTTCTTTACATGCAAATATCTGTAGAAGCTACAAATAGAAAGGATGCACTCAAATATGATACATATGACTAACCTTCAGCCAATAAAATAAATGGTAAAAAAATCTATCCCTCTAATTCAGGAAGAATGCATTTGTGTATACTCTCTCTATTCTTTTTCAATATAGTAATAGAATTCCTACCCAGAGATATAAGAGACAGAAATAAAGGGATTCAAAGAGGGAAGCAAGAATAAATTTTAAATGATTCCTATTGTACAATGTACTATATGTAAAAGACCCTTGAAATATGTAAATTTGATCAAAATGTATTATATGCATGAATAGACATTATATGAAACTCCTTCTTACAATTATTTGAAGATAACAATAAAAATGAGCAAAAGATGCTCAAATCTACTATAAAAGCCCAAGAGTTTATTGATAAACACCATTAGCAATGTAGCAAGATACAAAATAAACACACAAAAGTTGGTAGATTATGAAAACCAACAATAAATATGATCAGAGGGAAATTCAGTGAATAATCCCATTCAAAATAGCCTAAAACACTGGCAGTACACCTAGCCAAGTAACTGAAAGCCTTCTAAAATGAAAATTATAAATATTTGAAGGTAGCCGGGAACTAGTGGCTCACGCCTGTAATCCTAGCCACACAGGAGGCTGAGATCTGAGAATTGTGGTTCAAAGCCAGCCTGGACAGGAAAGTTTGTCAGACTCTTTTTTTAATTTTAATTTTTTTATTGTGAAAATACTGTACAGAGGGGTTACAATTACATGGGCAAGATAGTGAGTACATTTCTTATCAAGCATTGTAGCCTCCTCCTTTGTTTACCCTTCCCATCCCTTCCCATCGTTTGTGAGACTCTTATCTTCAATTAACTAGCAGAAAACCAGAAGTGACGCTGTGGCTCAAAGTGGTAGAGCCACAGCAAAAAGTTGCTCAGGGATATCATCCAGGCTGAGTTCAAGCCCCACAACTGACCAAAAATAAATAAGAAAGCATTTGAAGGAGTAAATCAAAGAAAGTACCAACAGTTGGAAAAATCTCTCATGTTCATGGATTGGCAGAAGTAATAGAGGTGAAACTGGCCATGCTGTTAAAGATGGTCAACAAATAAATTGCAATACCCATCATAATCCAATGTCATTCTTTGCTGAGATAGAACAATTCGAAAATTCATGTGGAAGCATGCAAGGCTCCAAATAGCCAAAGCAAATTTGAGCAAGTAATGCAATTCTGAAGGACTCACAATTTCAAACTTTAAATGATAACACAAAATCAAAGTATCTAAAATAACATGGCACAAAGGCATACCTCAAGACCAGTGCAACGTCTAGTAATTTTAGGAATGAACCCAGAAACCCGCAGTCACCATATTTTTGACAAAGCAACCAAATTTCAAATTGGCCAACCCCTCCCCCCAACAAACAACAAAATCGTACATAGCTTCCACAACAAATGTTGCTGGAAAAACTAGATATATATCTACATGTAGAAGACTGAAAATGTATTCTTGTCTTGCTTCTTGCATTATTGTTAATTCAAAGTAATCAACAACCTAAATGTAAGAACTGAAACATTGCAACTACTACAAAAAAGAGTAGGGAAAACCCTAGAAATTATTAGTACAGGCGGGGTTTCCTGAGTAGAATTTCAGTGGCTCAACAAGCAGAAAAGAGGTTGACAAATGGATTGGCAAGAAACATAAATGCTTTTGCACATTGAAAGTGGAAGTCATTAAAGTGAAAATGCAACCTACAGAATGGGAGGAAGTTTTTTCAAGCTATACAGCTGAGGAAGTTCTACTAGTAAGAATATGCATAAATAAACCCTTAAAGAGTCAATAACCCTATTAATTAATCACAAGCAAATTGAACAGATAGATTTCAGAAGAAAACTACAAATACATGAGATAGCCGACAAATATATGAAGAAATGCTCAATATATCTGGCCTTAAGGAAATGCAAATCAAAATAATACTGACATTCCACCTCACTACAGTAGTACTGAACTGCATCAAGAGTATGAACAACAACAAATTCTGGTGATGATTTGAGGAAGAATAAAACTAATATACCCTTGGTAGGAATGTAATTTGGTTTCCTCTCTATGACAGTGAGCATAAATGTTCCTCAAAAAATTAGACATAGAGATACTTTAAGATCTAGTGATACTGAAAATACCACCACTGGAACTGCTAGGAATCAGCACCACCGAGAAAGCGCCCCAAAGTCACTACTTCCCCCAGCATCAGGACCCTTGCAAACAGCGCCTTTGGGGACCCCCCCCTGTGGACCCCAGCATCACCTGCCGCGCACAGCCCCTAGGACACCACAGTCAGCCATACCCCATGCTCCGTGGACCAACCACCCCTCTGACATGGTGCTCTGCCGGGACCCATGCCCTTCCTGCCACCACCTTGTGCCAATCCCCGGCAACCACAGCCAGTGTGGCATAGCTCTGTGGGCTCTGCTGACCCTTCCCCAGCCCAGACCCACGCCTTTACCGCCTCTGCTGCCACAGTCCAGTGTGGCTCTAGAGGCCACCATCCCGCCGATTTAGGTAGCTCTGCCACAGCCCACTGTAGCCTGCCCCGCTGCCTGTGACCCCACCCCCACCCCACCACTGCCCCTGTAGCCACCAGCTGCAGCTGCAGCCATGCTCCACTTGGTCCCACCAGCCCAGCGCCTGGACCCCCTATGCCATGGAGCGCTACCCTCCTGCTGTTGAGGACACCACCATCCTGCCCATCTAGACCGCTCTGTCCAGTGCTCCACCTGGTCCCGCCCACGCCCCCTCACTGAGAATCCACAAAGTTGCCAACCACTGCAGCACAGGCTCTGCTGTCCAGTGCACCACCAGCTACAGATCTTGTGAATTACTCAACTAGGACCACTGCCTGGAGGGGACCAGTTTTCTGTGGGGTCCCAAAACATCCTGATTCATTCAAGCCCACACCTAAAAAGGAGGGACCACATCAGAAGTGAACACTGAACTAAAATCTGTTCCTAAACGTCCTGTGAAAGCCCGGGGACACAGCTTCACTCCTGTGCTAGCAAACTACAAATCCAAATCCCCAAATCTCCTGCCATCAGACCTCAGAGTGGGATTCTAGGTAGCAGTCACCTTCCCATGACAAAAGGCTGTCTGGATCCAACCAAGCCACAAGGAAAGCGGACTATTGCAAAGCAAACCAGGTTTTAAGAAACTGCTTGGAGGACTCCGTGGAGACTCAAACTCCTCCAAACAAGCAAGATACATTGCTCTCATAACCTGACTTCTGAAAGTGGACCTCCTGTGTATTATTACTTAATAAGAACATAAATAATTTTTAAAATAACAAGCATAACAAACCATCTCTAGTGGAGAAAATATCCATGTGCCAGATGCTTAAAGAAAATTAATCAACTGGGGTGAGGTGGTATCTCAATGTTGTTCATTAATTTTCTTTAGGCATTGGCACTCAAAAGTTTTAACATAGCCTAGGTTTACAGTGACTTATATTTGTTCTAAAGCAAGACCCTTCTAGGAAATCTAGAAATCCCCTTCCTTCTACTCACTTTCTCTATATCTAAGGAACCCTGGGTGAATGCTGATCAATTTCATTGTCAAGGCTCTGCCATTCTGGAGAGCATTGAAGGCTACACAGAACTGCTCCAATCCTAGCTCTAATTATATCTCCTTATTTTCCTCAGAGTCACCTTCCACTTAAAATTTGGTGAAAAAGCACCCCTACAGGAAGAAAATGGGCATTCATGGCCTAGCTAGCAACCATGTCTGGGAGCTCTGAGAGCTCTTGCTCACCTGGTGCAGATTAATCTCGTTTTCAGTGTGAATAAGCAACAGTGAACTTCACCTTATCTGCGCTGATGTGGAGAATGCAGGTTTTGGCGGCACCAGCTACCATGTTAATGACTTCTATAGGAAAGGGTAAAAGAAGGCGTTAGCTGGGCAAGAACTAACCTAGATGTTATCTTTCCTCTCAGAACTTAAAGTTAAGGAGCAACTTAGTTATCCCCCTGGAAAACATGAACAAAAAAACCTTTGGAGGCCTATGGCAAGTTCCATTAATGCTCATTTAGGAAACTGAGGCTGACGACTAATGGATACCTAGAAACCATCCTTTCCACGCAAGTGTACAAACTTTTCAGTACGAAAGTACGAAAAGCGAGGTTCGGCAGAGAAGTTTCGGCACAATCTGGGCTGAGGGAAGGATGGGGTCTGACTACAAAGGGATGACTAGGAGAGATAAAGATGACAGGAATCGAGTTCTAGAATCATCCATGAGCACTGTTCTGAGGTTCCTTCCAATCTGCCTCCTTCAAGTCCTCCCTCCCTGCCCGCGGCCTTCCCAGCTCACCCTTGAAAACGTAAGAAGGAAATTTGGTCAAAAATCTTGGCCTCAAACTTCACGGCTGCGCCACCCAACCGTCCGGAAGGCTGTGGCTTCAGTCATGTGCAACAAAATAACCGTTATGGAAAGATAGTCCCTCCCCTTCCTCCAGGGAAAGATGACTGACAGCAAGAAAAGTACTTCCTCTGGGCGGGGAAAGATGACTGACAGCAAGAAAAGTACTTCCTCTGGGCGGGGAAAGATGACTGACAGCAAGAAAAGTACTTCCTGTGGGCGTTGATGACTTATACCTGTAATCCTAGCTACTGATTAGGCTGAGATCTGAGCATGACTGTTTGTAGCCAGTCCAGGCAGGAAAGACCATTTATCTCCAATTAATTAACAAAAAAGCTAAAAGTAGAGCTGTGGCCCAAATAAATGTTAGAGCATTAGCCTTGAGCACAAAAGTTAAGGGACAGAGCATAGGCCCTGAGTTCAAGCCTCAGGATCAACACCTAAAACAGTAACTACTCTTTACTGGACATTCCTTAATTTTATATAATATAAATTGTTTTAAATTTTTCAATGACTTAACTGGAAGAATTTTAATATGTGTTTTATATTAGCAAAGCACAAATAATGAAGAAACTTATGAAATGTATATAAAACATAGATTGGCTATTGTGAATAGTGCTGGAAAAATAGAGCCTTGAAAGTGTTTCTGTAGTAAATGATTAAATTCCCTAGGATAAGTGTCCATTATTTCTTCATTGTAGGAAGAGCTATCTTTAAATTTAGATGAATATATTATTTCCATATCTGTATGCATGCCTATTGTTCTTTACATTTTTATTAGATTTTTTTCCAGTATCAAGGCTTGAACTGATAAACTGGAGCTTACTTGGCTTGATTGCTTGGATAGCAATCCACTACTTTAGCCACACCTGCATCCCTGTTTTTTGTTTGCATTTTTGGAGGTGGATTCTCATTAACTTTTTTGGCCTATGCTGGCTTCAAATCGTGATTCTCCATAACTTGACTTTCTGAAAAGTTAAGATTATATGTGTGACCCACTATTTTCTGGCCATTATTTTATCTTCTTGATGGGTTAGCAAAATTATTTTTAGGAAATGTTCCTCTTTATCACTACTACTTTTCTCATTTTATTTCTTCCCTTCCTTTTCCCTTCCATTTTGTAACACAGTCTTGCTATAACCTATGTTAGCACTGAAGTAGGGATCTCTATGCTGAGATAACAGGCATGTTCCACCATGCCTAGATAGTGTTACATGCTATTATTTCCTGAAGATATTGGAATTTCCCTTAGCGATACAACTGTCTTCTTTCCTTCCTTCCTTCCTTCCTTCCTTCCTTCCTTCCTTCCTTCCTTCCTTCCTTCCTTCCTTCCTTCCTTTTCTGTCTTTCCCCTTCTCCTTCTCCACCTCCTCCTCCTTCTTCTTCATCTACATCTTCTTCTGTTTTTTTTTTATCCCTCCCTCTTCTTCTTGTACCAGTCCTGGTGCTTGAACTCAAGTGTGGAGAAGGTGCTTAATTAGACATAAAAGACTCACAGACTTTCCTGCCTGGCTTTAAACCTCAATCGGCATATCTCAGCCTCTTGCAGAGCTAGGATTACAGGCACACTGGCACTGGGCAATAACTTTTTTTCTCTCAAATCTCTGATATTCCCCCCATGTCCTTCAACAGATTTAGTCTGCTGTGCTATGAGAGAAAAGAGAGGTTACAAGGCTTCCTTATTGCTTTCAAACATAACTGAAGCTATGTAGGCCTCCATTCTGGATCAACAATTGAAGAATTGCCCTACTCCTAGCAAATGTCCATCTCTCTGTTGGTGCTCAGTATCCCACCCTGGGTCAGGTCATAACCTGGTTTCAGCCTGTGTGACTGGGGACCCTGGTGCTCATCTGTATTCTACCTGAGCAGCTGCTTTTTGAAATCTTGCCTACCTCCAATTGTGCATTGATTACCTTCGATGCTGTCTCTTTGTGGCTTCTGCCATCGCCCCCCCTCCCCTCTTTGCTGGATATTCTTTGACATGCTGAATATCTCACCTATCTTTTAAAGAATTTCTTTGTTAAAATTACACTCTGACAGATGTTCGGTCTTTACTACACACCCCTTTCCAGCAGAAAGAAAGTGAGTTCTGATCCCTCCCAACACCAATCGTTTAAAAAATCCTAGGAAAATATATTAAATAAGTGGAATTTCAAATGATGTTGTTTTTCAACATGAAAATGATGTAGAAATGATAGGCTAAAGCCATGGGAGTAATTGTATGGCCTTACCAGGAGGGATGCCCACTGAGAATGTGCTGATGCTTATCAGACTGGCTGTGGGGGACCTGTGAAGAATCAGTAAGTGTATTAAATAGCAGGTACAGACATGATTTGACTGAACACATTCCCTTGTCTGGGGGTGGGGAGAGGAGCAGTATTGTGACCTGTGTCTTAATGGTGTCAGGAGAATAATGGAACATCTAGAACACTAGAAAAATAAATGTCCTTCCCAGCACTCTGCCAATCCTTTCTGAAAGTTTGGATGCATTAAAATTTTCCATGTGATTCCTCAGGAGGAGAGAATGGCCAGAATTTGATTTCTCTGTTCCAGCTGTACCAACCCTCTGATCCTTGCCTTTCCTGCCTACTTCTTCCTATTTGGAATGCAGTGTGGCCTGTGCAAACATTGTTTTATATATTTTTTCTATGTTAAAAATGTTATTGTCAAAGTGATGCACAGAGGGGTTAGAGTTACATAGATATGGTAGTGAGTACATTTCTTTTTTTAAAATAAGTTTTTTATTGTGAAAAATACTGTACAGAGGGGTTACAGTTACATGAGTAAGATAATGAGTACATTTCCTATCAAGCATTATTACCTCCTCCTTTGTTTTTCCCCTACCATCCCTTCCCTCTCACCTCCTCAACAACACTCCCCCTTCCCCACCTCCCACACCTAAATTGCAAAGTTTGTTCTTTCAACATAGTGTCTTGTACATCTCATTGTTGTAATGGGTCCACGTGTATCCCTATTTAAACATTTTGTTTTTTTCCCTTCCCCTCTACAAATTATACCAACATCAAATACAGTGAAAACAGGGGTCACATTTCTTATCAAACATTGTTACCCCATTCCTTGTTTTTCTCCCACTTTCCCTCTCCCTGACCCCCACCCCAAGTTATAAAGTTTATTTCAACATGTTGCATTGTGAGTATCCCTGTTGGACAAACAATGGGTTATTTATCCCTACAAGATGGTAACTATGACGGATCTCCTAAGTATTTCATGGTTTTGAAGCCCTTTCAAACACTTCTGATGCCTCTGGTTAGTGTTTTGGGATAAGAGACAATTTCTTTCTGCAACAAGAAGTTTTCCAGAGCTAAGTGAAGGTATGGACAAATTAGTGAGTCTGGAAATGTAGAAATTAACTACATTTTCTTCTGCATTTATCCAGACCCTGAACAATTCTCTCATATCCCAGTGTGAGATGTTGGAGCAATGCAATTCTGATAGAACATGCCTGTTACACCTGTCTGCATTTGTCTTGGTTTTCCCATTCCATGTGGCTCCATTGGGGGAGTGTTAATGTCCACCTGGTCTTTCTGCTTTCTTCCTTTCCAAGGTGATTGGCATGTGGTAGGTGCTTGACGAATGTCCATTAAGAAACAAGTTCTATGTAAGGGACAGACAATTCAATCTGTTTTTATTACTATAGAGGTGCTGGTACTCTTTAGGTGTGCATTTTAAATCAGGCAGATGGGTTCCTCTGGCTTCCTGTGTCCCTGCTACTATAAAGAATATTCAGTAAGGGAGTTATACCCTTATCCTCTGGAGACTGGCACAAAAGCTTTAAAATGCAAAAAATGTCTTTGTACCCTCAGAAACACCCTTCTTGGGTGTTTCTGATCATCATAATCATGCTACTAAACTGAAAAATACTTACTGTTAAGCTATAAAATTGACAACTGTACAAGAAACTTTGGTTATTGATTTTTTGTTTGTCCTGTTCCTCTCAGTGGAATGTGAGTTAATACTTCTTAATATTATTGAACATCTAAAAACTACAGCCAGGAGTGGTGGCTCACACATGTAATATCAGGTACACATGGGGGAGAGATCAGGAGGATCACAATTTAATGCCAGCCCAGGGAAAATGGTTGCAACAACCCCTTTCAAACAATGAAAAGTGGTCATGGTGACATGTCTGTCTCAGCTATACAGGAAGCCTAAACAGGAGCCTCACATTCTAGGCTAAGACCTTATTAAAAAATAAGCAAAATGGATTCAGGATGTGGGTTAAGCCATGAATTGTATTCACAGCACTCTCCAAAACCCTAACATTTAAGAAGTAGAAACAATCTTATCTTGCTTAAGGATTATTAAAGCAAAAGAGACTGCTACTGCTGTGATCTGTCAAATGTATTCAGATCCTATAATCTCTGAAATAGCCACAGGCACCAATGCTTTTCATATGTTGCATCCTCTTACAAAAATATGTTATCATTTTAAGTTACTGGTAATGTTAGAATATGCCATCTTGATTCCCAGTTAGATATTCATTAATGAAATTCTTCATTCTCAATTACATACTTTCCTTGCATTTTTGAGTCCTAAGGGACTCACCTAGGTGATAATGAGACTAAGATAGATACTTCTAATGGTTTTCATGATAGGAGTTAAGAATGACAGGATATTTGTAATAGGAATTTAGGAAAATTTTTACCAATGTGTGTTTAGTTGACAGAGTTTGTGTTGATTTGGAGCGTCTCTGACTATTGATATCTCAGGAAAATCTCCATGGTAGATGTGTACACTGTTCTCAGATGTGAGGCCATTGACAAGAACTAAAGAGTTGCAACTGAAGGTGATTCTAACTTAGGCTTTAGATGAACACTGTAACTAGACTATGATAAGTTTGGAATTGTCTTCCTTTTCACACTTGTAATCCAATATACAAGCACACTGAAGTCAGTTAGTCCTACAATGTATGAGGTCTCCTAATCTTCATTTTCCTCATAGCTATCATTTGTTAGGCATCATTATCTAAACTCTGAAGACAGATAAATTCTAGGTGAAAAGTCTATGAGATTTCCAAGTTATAGAAGCCAGGGTGATTTTCCAAGTAAGAAATGTGCTTTACTAGTAGTACTGCCTATTCAAGAAGCGCACATAAACATAAGAAGGCACTTGAAATTGTTATTTATTTTATTTCTGGAAAATGAATGTTAGGAAATTTTTGCCCTTAAATGGTATACTAAAATGCCTCATGTATGTTTTTATTCACTAGTAAGAGATTTAAGAACACCAAAAACACAAATTGTTTAATCTGTGGCTCTGACAATTTGTGTGTCAGTTGGCATCCTGATAATATTGATCCCTTCTTGCTGGTTGTAGTCAGGATTAAATCAGCTGACCATGTGCTTCAGGAAGTGTAGGTGCTCAGGAAGTTGTTCAAACCATAAGGATTTGCTTAGGAGGGAATGAATGGTTTAACCTGTTTTCTATGCCATGGAATTGAGGAGCAAACATTTATGGTAAAAATAGCTATTATCAAATGTGAGTTATGCTCACATTAAAGATATTTGGAATCATGCGTAAACCCTGCAGTTTGGATTGAACTTGTTGCTGGTGACATCATTCCTGCTTCTGAGCTTTTACAGCCTCTGCTTAACATCATCCCAATGTCACTCTGAGATTCTTTAGCCTGGGTCTCTTGTGTTCCCTCCTAGCTTACCCAGAGTTCCAGTTCTTGTTACTAGACTTCAAGGGCAGAAAGGTCCTGTGACATTCTGTGTGGCTCTGTGCGCCAAGACAGACCTCCATGGTTGCAGACACCCTCTACAATCGAACATTTTTGTTTTGCAGGAGGCCACAGGGCATTCCCTGGAGGCATCAGGCTCAGGTTGTCAAAGTATAATATATGCCCAAATCAAGACTCTCTTGTAGCAACTGGACCTTTGTGTCCTATCTCCTCATTAGGAACTGTATTTCCTCTTCCAATTTTTCTTCTGTTTATCACATTTGAGTGTTAATTGATCCTTAAAAGCATCTTCTTTGTGGTGCACCATGACTTTGTTTAAATAGGTCTTGCAAAAATTCTAATAAATTAATTTGATTGTGAGTATCATACTTTCCTTTGAGTGATATATATGTGCTTCCCCCCAATGAGTAAACTTAACTATAGTCCCATGGGAATTAATTATTTTTTATGGTTATTACTCTTTCAGTCTGTTGATTTCTTTCTCTCTGTCTCTCTCTGTCTCTCTCTGTGTGTGAGTGTGTGTGTGTGTGTGTGTGTGTATATGTGTGTGTGTGTGAGAGAGAGAGAGAGAGAGAGAGAGAGAAAGAGAGAGAGAGAGAGAGAGAGAGAGAGCTGATAATTGGTTTTTAACTCAAGGCCTGTGCACTATCCCTTCATTCTTTCACTCAAGGCTGGTGTTCTATCATTGGGCCACAGTTCTATTTTTGGCCTTTTTGATAGTAAATTGGAGATAAAATCCCCATAGACTTTTGTTTCTGGGCTAGCTTCAAACCATGATCTTCAGGTCTGAATCTCCTGCAATATCAGCATGTAGATGTTGATTCCTTTTAAGTTTTTTTGGGGGGGTGGGGGTCTGGTCGTGGGGCCTGAACTCTGGGCCTGGGTGCTGTCCCTCAGCTCTTCAGCTCAAGGCTAGTGCTCTACCACTTGAGCCACAGCGCC
>NW_012267435.1:1604962-1609669 GCF_000151885.1 Dipodomys ordii
CCCTCAGCTCTTCAGCTCAAGGCTAGTGCTCTACCACTTGAGCCACAGCGCCACTTCCAGCTTTTTTCTTTTTGCTTATGTGATGCTGAGGAATTGAACCCAGGGCCTCATGCATGCAAGGCAAGCACTCTACCACTGAGCCACCTTCCCAGCCCCCTTTTAAGTTTTTTTTAAAGAAAGTTTTTCTATAATCACATCTGTCACTATTCTTAAGGCTTCCTGTATTTTTCTAGTTACTGATTTTTTCACACTGCTCTGTGTGTGTTTGTGTGTGTGTGTGTGTGTGTGTGTGTGTGTGGTGTGTGTTTAAAGGAAAGCCTCTGGTGTTTAGGGAGCCTATAAGGCACTTATTGACCTTGATCTGACGTTGTTATACTAGCTTCTTCATTGGCCATTCTCCCTAAGAATGACATAATCTAAGAAAGACAACAAGTAACTGAGTCACAAGGGGGTGCACTCAGGTGATTGCAGTTATCAGTGCTCTTCCTGGCAGTCTAGCATCAGCCTTTGCCCTATAGAAGGGACAGTGTTAGGAGAGCCAGAGTCAGAGTAAATATCATGAAACATTAATCTCATCTAAAGACTAGACACAGGACTTTTTGGAAACATGACATTCAGGTTTGTTCCAAGTTCAGTATGGGATGCTACTTTTTGTAAATATTCTGAAGTGTGAATCCTTACTTTTTCATTCAAATTACAGTGAAAAAACAGACCTAGGTTCAAATGATGTTGCAGGCTGAGTCCTGAGGAGTTAAGGCCAGGGAGTTACAGGAATGACAAAAGTGAATAGGATTGAGAGAGGTTCAGGATTTGGTTGGCTTGGGCAGTACGACCTCAGTCATGGAATCAAAGAAAAGGAAAAATGCATGAAGAATTTCTGAAGGTTGAATACATGTGTATGTGAGGGGCAGACTTAGTACTTTGTGGCCCCTGAATTCCAGACCCCAGGTAAAAGCTTCCAAGTCTGTGATTTGCAAGCCTCCAAATGTCTAGTCTTCCCCTTGTCCCTGCAAGGCCATACCTTCCCAGGGGTCAATTTTCCTCATCTCCTGCCAGATGGAGCTCATAGGAGACTTTGATCCAGGGTCCATGCAGGGAAACACAGGTCCTTTCAAACATAGGAAACTCATTCTCATCCTTAGCCATATTTGTGTGCTTTAGGTTTCTGGTTAGTTATTACTATGCTAGGGCATGACATAGCTATAGAGCTCCTCACAATGCTCCTCTGGGACTGCATAGTCCTCACTTTCAGAAGAAAAAAGATATAAGCCAGGAGTAGTTCACTATCTAATACTTACTGGAATTAAACTACAGAGCTAGCCTTAAACACAAGATTCTCCTGCCTTGGCTTACAAAGTACTAAAATTAGTTGTGTACCAGCCAGGTTTTGGTGGCTCACCCCTGTAACACTAGCTACTCAGGAGGCTGAGATCTAAGAATTGAGGTTTGAAGCCAACCCAGAAAGGAAAGTCCTTGAAATTCCTATCTCCAATTAAAAACAAAAAAAGCTAGAAATAGAGCTGTGGCTCCAGTTGTAAAGCTCCAGCCTTGGGTGTAAATGCTCAAGTACAGTGACCTAACCCTGAGCTCAAGCCCCAGAACTGGCACACACATAAAAGAAGTGTGTATTGCCATGCTGGCATCCAGGTTTCTTTTGTCTCAACTGTGATGTTTTTTCCCTCCACTATTTTTTGACTTGCCTTCACTCATATACTTAAAGTGATTTGTTGTAACAAGTTGAGTCTTTTTTCTTTACCTGAGTTGATATTTTCTTATTTAAAAGGTATGGCAACTTGCAAGTATTATAATGTTATGTATCTTAGATTTATTTTGTAATATTTTGTAAATATTCTCTGTTATTGTTGCCCCTACACCTTAAATTTTTCTGTTCAACCTTTTTGTCCTTTTCAGAATATGTGGCTGCTTTTATTATATTCCCTTTATCTTTGGCTCTTAACTTTCCTTTGTGTTAAAATTTGGTTGGTTTTCAAAAGAATAAAACTAACAAAGAAAACAAACTGTGCTCAATGAACAGGGGTGGAGCGGATTGGGAAGAAGGACCCAGCGTCCCCTGGCATAACTAGCACCTGTGCAGCCTCACCACACACCTGGGTGGAAATTGTCCTATTCACCTGTGCGAGTGAGAATGTTACCAGGTGGGACACTAGGTCACCTGGGATTGAAGCCACAGCATAGTGGAACTTGGGCAGGTGTGGCCATGAGGTTCCAGGCTGAGACAGTGGACCAGGATTCTCTGGATCACTTCTTGGGTGAACTGGGAAGTTCTGTGGGAGCCAGGGGGACCGGAAGGAGGCAGAAGCTGGAGTGGGGAGGACCTGAGGGAGTCAAAGGGTGGGCAGGAGCAGCACTTGGCATCGGTGAGGCCTGGTAGGGCACCGGGGGGGGGCCTCAAGGTCATGGCTTATGGGAAGTTTCTGGAATTTCATTCCCAGAGAAGAGCTGAAAGAAACAGTGAGTGGGAGAGGGCAAGTTTAGGGTTGGGCGAGACCTGTCCTGTATTACAGAGATGGAAGCCAATGCCTGTTGTAGTTTCTGGAACTCGATTTCTGGAGAAGATGTGAAGGAGGCCAAGGGTGGGTGGGAGCAACTCTGGAGGTGGGGTGGTGAGGCCTGGCCCTGCATTGCAGAGATGAAGGCCACTGCCTGTGGAAGCTTCTGGAACTCGATTTCTGGGGAGGATGTGAAGGAGGCCAGGGGTGGACGGGAGCAACTCGAGGGGTGGTTGAGACCTGGTCCTGTATTGCAGAGATGAAGGCCACTGCCTGTGGAAGTTTCTAGAACTGGATTTCTGGGGAGGATGTGAAGGAGGCCAAGGGTGGGTGGGAGCAACTCTGGAGGTGGGTTGGTGAGGCCTGGCCCTGCATTGCAGAGATGAAGGCCATTGCCTGTCGAAGTTTCTGAGACTTGGTTGCCATCACGTGATCTCTTTCTCAGTACATCAGTGGACATGTTTATCTCTCCTAGTCATCTGTTTGCAGTTAGTGTGGCAAACCTATCTTTCAGTGCTGTGCCGTACATCTAGCAATCCATAATGGGCATGAATTGTATAGTGTCAAAGTAATGGTTATTCCCCACACCTGATTTTCTATGAGTGAGTGATAGCAGGAGCTCCGAGCCTCAAAAGTTTGTCTTGAAAATGGAAGGGGAAACAAAGGAGGAGGCAACAATGCTTGATAAGAAATGTACTCATAGAGTCCAGGAAGATGGTGGAGGAGAAGCTGGAGTCTAAGTAAGCTCTCGCGTAGAAAGCAGCTTTAGAGTTCCAGTGAACAGTCCTAAGTCAGAGAATTACACCAAGTGAATCATCACAGGACAGAGAGTTTGGCCAGAGAAGGAAACCCAGGCAAGGAGACACTTCTGAGCCCTTGCCAGCAGCCGCTGTGGCGGCGGCAGCTGTGGCGGTGGCGGGCGAGTGCAGCCGCCATACCTGAGCAACAGAGAGTCCGGGACAAAGGTGCCAGACACAGTGGGCGAGCTGATTCTACTCAACACCAGCAAGAACCGACAAGGAGCGGACATCTTCATCCTGCAGTTCGCAGACCAGAGACGACCCAGGAACCAAGACTCGGTGTGAGTAGAAGCCTGATGTCCTCACTCCTTCCCAGGGAGCAGAGGAGGGAAGGCCACCCCTCCCCCCCTAGCACTGGTGATCTCCATCTTGGATACCGACAAAGCTCAGAGGAGCTGCTAGCTCCAGCTCAGGCCTTGGAATAAAACGAGTCATTTAGAAGGTCACAAGAACTTAACGGCGGCGTGACCCGCCAGACTCAGTTCCACCCAGGCAAAAGTCACCCAGCTCGGGCGCCAGCCCGAGAAGTGGGTTTCTTCACCGGGTAATCAGAGCCAGAGACTGCCCCTCCCTCTAGCAGCCTCAACAATCAAAGGAAAAACAGAAACCCTGAGAATGGCTCCAGGCTGGGCTCTGTGAGGTTTTCACAAACCAGCCCCGGAAAAGCTACCAGAACCTAGCCTCATCACTGCATCCCCCTCTTTTGTGATACTCAAATCAGATCTGTCTCCCAATGAACTAGCCTGGGTGGAGGATCGTCAAATCTTGGGTAAAGAAGAGCATTTTACTGCCTGTTCAAACAAAGTGACTTAAGAAACCAACCAAGCCACAGGACCACAAGCAGACCAGAGACTCCAACAAGAGGCTGGTTACGGACGCAAGGGAGATACAGGATTTTTCCTACTCCTCCCCCCCCCAAAAAAAGAAAATTTTGGGGTTTTTTTTGTTTTTTGTTTTTGTTTTTTTTTTCTTTTTTCTCTTCTTCATCTTCTTTTTTTTTAAAGTTTTTATTTTTGGTACCTTATATTAAAAAAATTCTTTTCTAAAACTTTTTTCAATCTTTAATCTTTGCCTTTTTTGATAAAAAAATGTTTTCCAGAAAGTTTCTTTTCCTCTTATAATTTTTATTTTGGGGATACGGGAGTGTGCATTTTTGCTTTCTTTTTTGGTCTTCTTTCTCTCTCTTTTTTTTCTCTTTTTAAATTATCTTTTTGTTTAACTCTACTGAACTTCTCATCTTTTTCTTCTTCCTTTCTTATCTTTTTCACCTTCTCCTCTCTTTCGTTCTTCTTTATGTGACTTAATTCTTGTCCTGCACACCCTCAGATAAACCTGTAGTTGACTATTAGATCCTATCCCCCATTGTGTACACACTTAATCCACAAATTTATTACACA
>NW_012267435.1:1615248-1671947 GCF_000151885.1 Dipodomys ordii
GACCTGTTGCAACAATGAGAAGTACAAGTTGTCATGTCGAAAACGAGCTTTACAATGTTGGTGGGGGGGGGAGAAGGATTGGTTGTGAAGGATAAACAAAGGAGGAGGCTGCAATGCTTGGTAAGAAATGTCCGCATTATCCTGCCCATGTAATTGTAACCCCTCTGTACAGTGTTTTCACAATAAAAAAAAAGAAATTGGAATTACAGGCATGAAGGGACAGCGCTGGGGTTGGGTGAGATATGCTCCCACAATGTGGGGATAAAGGCTGCTGCCTATTGAAGTTTCTGGAACTCAATTCCTGGGGAGGATATGAAGAGGGGCCGTGGGTGGGTGGGGCAACTTCGGGGTGGGTGAGATCTGGTCCCGCATTACAGAGATGAAGGGCATTGCCTATTGAAGTTTCTGGGACTTGATTCCCATTACATGATTTATGCTCTCACCACACCAGCAGACATCTTTACCTCTCTTAGACACCCCTTTGCAGTCAGTGTGACGAACCTATCTTTCAGTGTTGTGCCATGACATTATGCAGTAATCTGTAAGGTCATGAATTGTATAGTTTCAATGTAATGGTTATTCAGTGCACCTAATTTTCTTTTTAGTGAGTGATAGCAGCAGCTGGGAGCCTCCAAAGTTTGCCTCTACAATGGAATGACGGCAACGAGAAGAAAGTAGTTAACATAATCAATCCTTAATTGCAACTTGCTGAACTTGAAGTTCTGCCCAGGTATCAGTACCTGTACAATAGGGAAGGGGGGAGAAAATAATTTCTTCTTTTACTCATTGTTATAGGAGTCACTAACATGTTAGCAGACCTCACCAAATCTGCATCTTCCACATCTGCCCGGATAAACTCAGTTTCATTCTTTTTGGAAACCCAGAAATTTGAGCAGTGAGCTTGTGGTGTGAGAGAAGGTGAATAGGAACCACAAGCACTCTACACATTGCCTCTTGAGACTTCACAAATGCCTGTTTACTTCATATAGGAGAACTTTTTCAGCACATTTGAAAGGGAAGGCTTCTCTGTAGAAAATAATGAGATGTATTTACAATTAAGTTTGGAAAAGGTATCTCTAGCATGGAAAACTGTCCACAGTGCCAAAGCTATGAAAGTCAAGCTAATAAACACTCTGGGAGCTTCAAGGTCTGTTGAAAGCTGGTGAGTAGAAGAAAGGAGGTTTCTGAAATTTCCTAAAAAGGTCTTTCTCTGGAAGAAATATATGTAGTTGTAAGCCTGAGATTTATACTGATGAATTTGTTTAAAAGTAAAGATATGGTAATACATTTTCTTCATTATATTTGGTTCCTGATTCATGTCATTTTAAAATCATATGACCATACAATATTCAAACAGTAAAACTCCTGGCATCACAGTTTCTTTTGGTAGTAGAAAACAATTTTTGCTTTCAGTTCTGAAGTTTCTTCCTCCAGCCTCATCTGCCTTTAACTATCCAGTCATTCTTTAATAACATATTTTCCTTCTAGTTTGTCCTTTCTAGTACATAAACCTGGTCTGTGGGGTCATCAGCTTAGTATATTTGCTTTTTCCATCATACAGATTTGTACACCGTTCTCCTCTCTGCTTCAAAGGTTGTTCTCTCATCCCACCTTCTCATGACTTAACTGCATCTGTAGTTTCTGCGTCAGTTCCTAATTGAGTTTTCCCTTGCCCTCACAGTGTAGCCTGGTTCCTGCTCTGATTTTCTCCAGTAGGAGCCAGTGAGTGTCTCATACAGTTTTGTATTCTTACAAATTCCTATGTTGCACTGAAATATTCAGGACCTTTTTCTCAGAGCAGAACATGCAGGACATGAGTCAATTTTGAGTGAATGAATTGAGAACATTCCACTTCAGTTTGGTATGTTAAATTTTTTACCCTCATTTCTTTGTTTTAGATATATTACAATATTTAGTATATGAAATACTCCCTTGTGTTCCTGTATTTTTTAAATTTCTGTACCCTTTGTCTGGTATATATGTTAATCTGGTGTGGGGAGGAAAAGGGGACACACAAAAACAGTGGGACAAAGGGTGATTCAATTTAGCAGTGACACCAGACACTATGTTGGAAATGAACTATACAACTGGGTGGGGAGCGAGGTCTGTCAGGGAAAAACTGGTAGCAAATGAGGGAGTGACACTGAAAGAAATGTACTCATTAGTCTATGGCCATACCACCCTGAACACGCCTGATCTCGTCTGATCTCGGAAGCTAAGCAGGGTCGGGCCTGGTTAGTACTTGGATGGGAGAAATGTACTCATTACCTGACTTATGTAACTGTAACCCCTCTGTTCATCACCTTTACAATAAAAAAGAAAATATTTTAAACCTTTTTTTTTGTCAGCTGTACGTATGTGGCAAGAATCTCATAGTGACAGAGTACTTTCCCATAAAGTTTATCCCTACAAACTTCTGGAATGAAATACAAGGACTGACAGTTCCAGACTCAAATATAAGTGATGCCTACAGTCCTATAATCAAATACAACAGACAGGAAGATATGACTTGTATAGTTGTAGCTTAGCAGAATACTTCATTGAAAAGCTGAGTAGTTACTGAAAAGAAAGTAATATTTGTCTTTTAAGGTTATTCTAGAAGAAGCAATCTGAATATTTGTCTTTTGTCTTTTGTTTTTTTTACGTGAATCATCTTTAAACACATCTACACGTATACAAGATGGATTACCTTTCTCAGTGAGCTGGTATTTTATTAGGATTTTTGGGCCTAGGCACCAATTTAGGATTCATAGGACAAAATGTCAGGATGTATATAGCAAGTCATTGTGATGACAGTTTGGGTTAAATGCCCACCATAGCAGAACCCAGGTTATTGGAAATAAAGATGATGCTAAAGGGTTCACTGCTTCTTATTCACAATTTATTTAAGAAGAATTGTAAAGTATACAGTGAATAAAATGTTTATTTGACTTTCAGTAGAAGACATACTGATTCATAAGCAGCCATTGCTTTTTCTTGTGCTGATATTGGGGCTTTTACTTTGCTTAAGGCTGGGTCCTTACAATTTCACCCACACCTCCACTTCCAGCCTTTTGCTCATTAATTGGAGACAAGTGTATTGGATTTACCTGGGCTGCCTTAGACCCAGGATCCTCAGATTTCAGCCATATATGTGTGTGTATACATATATACATATATATGTGTATGTCATATATATGTATATACATATATGATTAGCAGTATGCACCACCAGTGGTTAGCTCAAAAGCTAGCGTTTTATGAAAGTTTTTTTTAACACATCCCCAAGTTAGTTGCAACCACTTGGTGTATTTTTGCATTAAGTGTGAAAAATGACCCTGAGTCCTATATGTTAACCTTCTGTAGAGGAAGTCTTTCTGAAGATTACTAGGATTTATGTCCCCTGGCCCTGTGTATACTATGTCACCTGAAATTATGTAGGCCCACCTTAACCAAAATAATGTCCTTGGAGAAATTGTTTCCTAGCATTTATTTCGTTTTTGTTTGCTGGTCCTGAAACTTGAAATGAGGGCTTGTGCCCTGTAGCATTTGCTTAAGTATGTTTGAACATTTGTAAGTTAGTGATGACAATGCTGTTCATATGCTAAAATATAATTTAGTCTGATAATAGGCCTATTATCCTAGCTACTTAGGAGGCTGAGATCTGAGAATGGCTAGCTGGAGTAATCAACCACCAAAGGCTGAAAGTAGAGGTATGCCTCCACTAGAAGAGTATAAGCCTTGAGCAAAAGTGTTCAAGGACTGCACACAGGCACAAAACCAGAACAATATCAACAACAACAAAAACTCAATTAACCAAACCAGCCAAAAAAATCCTTTATTCTGAAAATTGTAAACTAGAACTTCACATGCACTATCACTTCTAGAGTATATTCATATTTTTAATACTAGTGATTTCTCTGATTGCTATTATAGGTTAGCATATATTTTCCAACCTTGGAAATTATGAAGTAATTTGTGAAAATAATGAAAACAACTGGTGATTGCCTTGTAAGTTATCACTTCTTTAGGAAAGAATATTAACTGAGGTCTAGCTTGCATGGGTTGCTTGTCCTAGGAGGCAGCCTTGTTGTGAATGAAGATGTTATACTCCCATGCTTCCTGGTAGTGCTCAGTTCCTCCCTGAGTTCATCCTTGTGGGATCTGGACTCGTCTTGAGACCAAGCTGCTTTCGAGTGGCTGGAAGATACCTGTTCTAGTGTGTTTCAACCCTTATTCATTGGAAAAATCTTTTCTATTTGTACTTAATCCTTCATGATTTTAATAGTAGTACATTATAAATATGTTAAACACTACCAGTGGTTTTTCCCTTATATTTTGGACAGAATATCATACATTTTTTCTTTGTTTTTAATGTGCCTTTGTTGCTGCTGATTTAACCTTGGGGCTTGTACATGCTAAGCCAGTGATGCAGAGCTATAGCCCCAGCCCTAGAATGCTACATATTTTATGTGTACTTACATTTTTTCCTGAAATTAATATGAATGACCATACATGTCTCTACTATTTAGTGAGCCATAGAAAAACGTCTCTCTATCACAGTCATTTTCATTCCAAGCAGCATTCCAACAAGTTTATAGTCACTTTTATTTTTCTGTTTATTTCATGGAAATCTACTAGAGCCACCTTCCACAAAAGTGGAAAATTTTGTGGCTTATGCTGTTTTTTATCTGATGCTATCCTGTATTCTCCCTTTACTCCTATTCTCTTCCCCCCACAAGAAAACCTCACTATATTCAACAATGTCCCTGACACTTTTAAAATCCACAGTCCACCTGACTTTCCCAATCTTCTAGGCCCGTCTCTGACCACCAGCCCTCCTTACAGATCCTTACTGTTCTCTTCTTACAGCTGTTGTTTATCCATCATTTCATGCTCTGTATCTTCTCTCTACCAAGTGCTGGGAAGCACTTGGTCATTATTGCTGTTCATCCCAAACCTTTACCCCACTGCCTGTCAGGAAGCCCCACGGTTGCTCTGGTCTGCCATTGTACACTGTAAATCTTCCAACACCTTGGACTCCTCATGAAGTGCCATATTCTTTTTTAAATTCATTTTTTATTGTAAAAATACTGTACCGAGGGGTTACAGTTACATGAGTAAGGTAATGAGTACATTTCCTATCAAGCATTGTTGCCTCCTCCTTTGATTTTCCCCTACTATCCCTTCCCTCCTGAAATGCTGTATTCTTGAGGGAGGACAGTTTGTACTAATCTTGATATTCAGAGCACAGGAGAGGACTGTTACAAAGTAGATTATAATCAGTGTTTCTGCAGTGATCAGGAGTGATTTGCTTTCAAAAGTATTTAGATCATCCAGCCTATAAAATATTTGTCTGTCGTTTTTCCTTATTTAAGGACAATGCTGAATTTGGGCTTGTTCATGGAAAGCTTTTCCCTTATAACAATCTTCAGAGGTCTCATTTGAATGTTACAAAAAAGGCTTAGGAATGCCTTAATCATCTTTATATTTAAATTAGATTCTTAAAAGTGCAAAGGTAAATGCAGTGCCTACTACAAAAACACACAATAAGGTCTGCAAGCATTCTTATGTTACTGGGGAAATCTGTGCCATTTCTAGTTTGGCATGACCAGCCCACCTTCAGTATTGCTTTGATAGAGTCAATAAGGCTAGGAGATGGGATTTCTCTTAAGCAAACCCCTGAGAGAGGTTTTTGTTTTTGTTTGTTTTGCCAGTCATGGACTTGAACTCTAGGCCTGGCACTATCCATGAGCTCTTTAGCTCAAGGAAAGTGTTCTACCACTTGAACCACAGCACCACTTCTGGTTTTCAGGTGGTTAATTGGACATAAGTGACTCATGGACTTTCCTGCCAGGCTGGCTTTGAACCACGATCCTCAGATCTCAGCCTCCTGACTAGCTAGGATTACAGGTGTATGCCGCCAGCACCCAGCCTGAGGGAGTTTTAATGGAGGAAGACATATACCTGAGATACTTTAGCTTGCTGCTAGGGTAGCTCCTCTTCCCAGGACTCTTGTCAATCATTCTGCCCCTCAGAGAGCAGTGATCATCCCTTCCATGTAGCCACTCCCTCTCTTACAGGTATCACAGCATAGCACCAGCTCTGACAAAGCTATAGCCATCAAGCAGTGGAGAGATGAACTTCTTATAAGGGTCTGTGTATGTATGTCATTGACCAATTGAGTTTGGTGTGGAAGAACCCTAAGTATTGGTCATATTCATATTTTCCCAGCAAAAAATAATCACATCTCACTAACACAAACTCTTGATCCTGGGCACTGGCTCTTCCCTCCCCCCCCCCATCTCTTGCTGAAACACTCCCTTTACTACTGCTTCCTCCTAGTGAGCAACACAGGAAATACTCATATTTCTGTTAGTTTCTCATGAAATCATGTACATGTTCATAATTAGGTAAAAATGTTGAACAGTTGCCTATCTTCTTTTCAAATTACACAATTCCTGAATTACACAGAGGGTCTTGTGAGGATTAAAGGGGAAGGTGGATGAGTGTACAGGGACTAGTATACCCTGTTGAGGTCAGGTGGTATGCAGGGCAGAAGGAACTATTTACTCATAGGAATCCTGGAACTATTTATTTAGTGTGTGTGTGTGTGTGTGTGTGTGTGTGTGTGTGTGTGTGTGTGTGTGTGTGTGTGTGTGTGTTTGTACCAGTACTGGGGCTTGAACTTGAACTCAGTGCACAGACATTTTGTCCTCAAGGCTAGTACTCTACCTCGAGCCAGAGTTCCACTTCTGGCTTTTTAGTGGTTAATTGGACTTAACAGTCCCATAGGCTTTCCTGCCAAGGCTGGCTCCAAACTATAATCCTCAGATCTCAGCCACTGGAGTAACTAAAATTACGGACATGATCCGCTGGTTCCCAGCTACTTCTTCTTGCGATGGACAAGTGGACAATGGTTGTCCCTGACTTTCTGTCTCAGCCTGTATTTCTCTTCAGATGACTGTCTTTGTCATCAGGAATGACCAATCACTGACTCTTTTTCATGGCCTAGTTTCAATTACCTCTGCTTCTCCCATAGGGTGTCCCTCACCTCCTCTTTCTGCTCCAGGTGCCTGAATTATTAAGACTGACCAGTGGGAAGTCAAGGTATAACAGATACTGTACACCATGCAATGCAATTGGGCAGCCTGCTTGGTGACTGCTGGGAGATCCAGGGCAAGGAGAGATTGCAGACTCTAAGGGAGTAATCCTTTCTTTAGTATAAGTTATTAGGCTGGTGGACAGAAGCCCTCAGTACAGGGATCAGGGACAATGTTTGCCATTATTAGCCCTATTGATGACTAGTTATTATGTCCTCAGCTGCAAGGAGGTTTGATGTTTACTCTTGATACCACACACAGTGTATCCAATGATCCTTGATTTCAGTTCCCAAGGACTGTGCCATAATATTTTCATTTTGAATTGAATTATTAGATAGGAAATGTCTCTGACCATACCCTGTACTAAAGCAGAGAGATCCCCACTATAATTTTGCAATGATGTGGTCATGCTTGCTCGGGTATATGTGGACCTTTTTAATCATGTTTTACCTGTGTTGTTGACCTTGATTTTTACCCTCTGAGTTTGAGCTTTCTAGAAGTTAATCAATGAGTCAAACACAGTAGAGGTTTTCTGAAGGATCATAGGAGGCTTTCATGGCCTACCTAGTGAAACAATGAAATCCATAAATATTATTTATCATTTCAAGCTTTCTCTAAGTCTACTGAATAGATTTGGGTTTTTTGCCCTTTATTATACTGAAATTGCATTCACTGTCTCTCTTAAGGAAACTTTTTTTTTTTTTTTGGGTCCGGTCGTGGGGCTTAGAACTCTGGGCCTGGGCGCTGTCCCTCAGCTCTTCAGCTCAAGGCTAGCACTCTACCACTTGAGCCACAGTGCCACTTCCGGCTTTTTTCTTTTTGCTTATGTAGTGCTGAGGAATCGAACCCAGGGCCTCAGCCTTGCAAGGCAAGCGCTCTACCACTGAGCCACCTTCCCAGCCCCGAAACTTTTCTTATAATGGATGTACATCCCAAACTTCTCCATTTCTTGGATGCACATATGAAGCAAGGGAGCAGCCCTATCAGCGGGATCAGAGCAGGATGTGTCCTTAAAGTGAGAAGGTCTAAACTCCTTAAGCATCTTCTTGAAGCACCAGTCACATGAAGACTTGATGTGTCCCTAACATGAGAGCTGCATGGAGGAGGATGGGGACCTCTGTTTACCAGGCAGCCACAGCAGTCAATCTTGTATTCCACCCCAAGCTTCCTCTTCCACCCCCTAACAATCACTGTTCTACTTCATGTCTACAGATTTGTCTGATCTACAAATTACATATCAATGGGATGGTGAAAAATATGATCCTTAGTAAATATTTATCATTTAGCACAAAATGTCTTTGAGTTGATGTCTGATTCTGTATGTATTGCTGAATAATTCTTGTATGGATATACCATATGTTGTTTTGTCATTCATCAATTGATGAAAATGTGGATTTTATCTACTTTGGGTCTTGAATAGATCATGCTGCTGTGAACAACCTGTGCCCATTTTTGTGTGGGCATGTGTTTTCATTTCTCTTGGGCAGGGCATTGGGAGTGGAATCACTTGGTCATATGAGCATTAGCATTTCATGGAACTACCAAACGGTTGTTCTAAGTGAATGCAGCATTGGTATTCCCACTACCAATGTATGAGGACTCCAGTTTCTCTACAGCCTCACCAACACTTCTCATTGTCTGCCTTTTTGATTATGTAGCTGATCTAGTGGAGATAAAACCATAAGTTCCTAAGGGTTGGATTTGCATTTCCAATCTGATGATTTTGAGCATTTTTTCCTGTGTGCTGTGTGTCATCCTAATAGAACTTCCTAGTCACACATTTTACTCATATTTTACATTGTGTTATTGTCTTTTTATGATTGGGTTCTATTAGTTCTTTACAAAATCCCACCTAGAAGTTGCTGCAAAGATACAGTTTGCAAGTACTGTCTCCTTGTCTGCATTCCTTCACTTTCTGAATGGATCATTAATGAGTGCAGTTAGCAAGAACAATTTATCTGGCTTTTCCTTGATCCCTTGTACTTTAATGTCACGCTTAAGAAATGATTATATAGATGAATGTTATAAGGACTACTTTCTGTATTCTCCTCTAAGAGTTTTATAGCTTGTGCTTTTATATTTAAACCTATGAGCCACAGTGTGTTAATATTTACTCAGAATTTAGTTATGCTTCCAACTTTATCCATTATTCAAGCACCATTTGTTGAAAGGAATATTTTTCCTATATTGAACTGTCTTTTGTTCTCTGTCAAAAATAAACCCTGAATGTTTTTTTCTGAATTTTCTCCTTTACACCACTAACTTAGATGTCTTTATATACAATAGTGGTATGTTATCTTGACTGCATTGTGTAGTACATTTTGAAACTGAGAAGCCCGAGCTTACTAACATTGCTCTCTGCCACAGGAATGACTTATTAATGACTTGCTTAAAATTCCTCATGAATCTGAGAATCAGTTTTATTTTCTGCAGAAGTAAAATAGCACACCAGGTGCAGTGGCTAGTGCAGCTCTGGCACCTCACTTTGTTCCAGCTTATCTCATCCATCCCAGCGCTGTGACCTGGACAAAAAACACTGTTGCAGAGGATATCAAAGTAAGAATAGCAGGGGCTGGGAAGATGGCTCAGTGGTAGATTGCTTGCATTGCATGAACGAGGCCCTGGGTTCGATTCCTCAGCACCACATAAACAGAAATAGCCGGAAATTGTGCCGTGGCTCAAGTGGTAGAGCACTAACCTTGAGCTGAAGAAGCCCAGGCCCCATGACCAACTTAAAAAAAAAAGTAAGAATAGCAAACGCCTACTGGAATTTTCATATACTTTTTACTCTGTGGATCCATTTCATAAATATGGCTATCTTAAAAATATAGAATAACAAAGTACATCTTTTCCTGTCTTTTTAGGTCTTTGATTTCTTTCAACATTTTAAATAATTTTTTGTTTCCAATGGAACAGATGCATACTTATTTCTTAAACTTACTATTATTTCACTATTTTGATGCTATTTGATATGAAATATTTTAAAATTTTACTTGGGTTTTATTATTGCTGGCATACAAAGGTATCTTTGTATCTTTGTAATTATCTTGTATTCTGTAACCTCGACCTTGGATGCTAGCTTGAACAGTAATTTTTTGGTGCATGAAATCAGACCCTGGTCACTGTTCCTGAGATTTTTGCTCAGGGCTGTGCTCTATCATTTGAGGCACAGCTCCACTTTCAGCTTTTTGCTTGTTAATTGGAGATAAGAGTCCCATGCACTTTCCTACCTGGAATTGCTTTGAACCATGATCCTCAGATTTCAGGCTCCTGTGTAGCTAATATTATACTTGTAAGCCAGTGGTGCCTGGCTTTGTCCTTCTTTCTTTTAGAATACTTAGTAGTAACTTTTACAGAACTTTGGTACTTTCTTCCTATAAGAGTTTGTTACCTGTCAATAGAGATAGTTATGCTTCTTGTTTTTTGGTCTAGATATCTTTTTTCTCACGAGGTTATAGCTAGATCATCCTGTTTAGTTATGAGTCAAAGGATTAAGGATAGAAATCCTGGTTTCGTTAAGAACTTTAGGGAGAAGTATTCTTTCACTCTTCAGTAGGATTTTAGCTACATGTTTTTCGTAGATATTCATGATCAGGATAAGAACATTCTATTCTTTCCTAGATTTTTAGTCTTTTTTAATTATGAAAATGTTTTGTGTTATTTCAAATATTTTATCTGAGACAACTGAAGTAATTATGTGATTTTTTTGTCAGTCATGGGGCTTGAACTCTGGGCCTGGACTCTGCCCCTCAGCACTTCAGCTCAAGGCTAGTGCTCTACCACTTGAGTCATACCTCCACTTCCTGCTTTTTCTGCTTACGTGGTGCTAAGGAATTGAACCCAGGGCCTCATACAGGCAAGGCAAGCGCTCTACCACTGAGAAACCCTCCCAGCCACAATTATGTAGTTTTTGTCCTTTATTCTACCACCAAGTTCCTAAAGTTTGGAGGTCTGTCTTCCCTCCAAAATTTCTGTTAAAATTTTGGTTCCAATATAACCATATCAGAAGAAAGACATTAGGAAATGGAATCCTCGAAGTCTTTACACTGGAATGGCCCACCAAGGACCTTCTGCCATGTGAGAACAAGGGTTTTCTACTCTGGAAGAAGACAAAGACCTAAGGGTATGGTGGAGGGGCAGATGGTTGTGGTTCACGAGTCAGGTTTGGGGTATAGTATGGCATCTGTGAGAATTAGCTGAGGGAAAATCCAGATGTGAGAAAGCAGGGTCAGTGTGGTTCTATGGCCTGTGGGGAATGAAGGAATAGGAACTGAGGAGAGCATATCCTGGCCTGTGGGGCCTCATTCATCACTTAGTGCTGGGACTGAATGAAGATCCTCAAGGAGGTCAGAGTCAGACCTGACCCAGGCAGAAGTTTCCCAGATTCTAGTCAGTTGTCAGCATGAATGAGTCTGGGATATGGATAAAAGAGCCTGGTGGACACTGTAAAGTGTTCTAAACTAAAGCATACACGAATAGGAGATAGCTAGTTGTCCTTACATGCTCCTGAACATACACAATGTTGAGTATACAGTGCCCTGGACTGAATGAGCAGTATGGGTGCAGATGGGATCTCTTCCTACTGGATATGGCTGGAATTGCTAAATTGTTCTCACTGGACCACTAGGTCCACTGGTCTGTCTATTCTCCCTACTGACCTTCAGCATTTTGTTACTTGGTAACACAGGAACAAATAATGTTTATGCCACTGAAAAGGTAAGGCAGCCACCCTGCCTACAGTTAGAGGGAGTAAGGTTGAGGCATACTGAGCCTGGTAAGGTCTATATGCAGGACTGAAGTATAAGGCTATACACGATCTCCCCCCACACCAGAATGCACAGACCCAATCCGGGCTACCCCACTGCATGGAACCAAGCACCTTCTCTGTCCTGTTCCCTGGCTCTCTTTGCACCTGCCCCTACCCACCTGTTTCTTACAATCATGTTGCAATCTTTGCAGTCTTGAGGTTAAAAGACTTGGTTGGGCTGGGTAGGAAAGAGTTTTGCCTTGGAGCCCAAGAATAAGAAAAAACCCATGGAGAGCTCCTAAGGCATGGATTGAGGAGTTGGGGGAGAGGCTCACTATTTGGTAGAGTATGAAATCTTGACCCTGGTAAAAGCTGCCATGTTTGGGTCTTCCAAGTCCCCTACCTTACAGAGTGCCTCCTTTCCTTACAGGGCCATACCCTCCCAGAAGTCAATCTGTCTCATTTCCTGCCAGATGTAGCTCAAAGGAGATTCAGGTATAGGGCCCTTTGTGAAACTGTGGGATCATAAAATGTGGAAAACTCTATTTTCATGCACAGATAAAATGTGTGCTTTAGGTTTCTGATTAGCTATTACCATCCTGGAGCATGGCATAGCTCCAGAGCTCCTCACAATGCTCCTCTGGAACTACACATTCCTTCCACCATGGGGAAGAAGTAAGACATAGGCCAGCATCATTTCAACCTGAGGTACTTATTGGACAAATGCCTCCCTAAAATATTTCCAGGCCCTGTTCAATTTGATCTGTTCTATATGTAGGGATTGTACCCATGGCTGTGTGCTTTAGCAATTATAATTGCCAAAGAGCCCAAGATTGTTTAGAAAATTAGTAATAATTTCTTTGTGGAAGAAAGGCATTCTTTGTGAATGACTTGTTCTCATACCAAACTGGTGCTCAGAATTTGGTAAGATCATCTACATGGAAAATCTATCCTCATTAGCATTTATTGTCAAGCCAACCAATAATGGTAATGCTGGCTAAGTAAGTACTATGGGAAAGAAACTTTGAATTAAAAAGTAAATGTCAACTCTGGTGCTGGTAGTTCACATCTGTAATCCTATCTACTCAGGAGGCTGACATCTGAGGATCACAGTTCAAAGCCTGCCCAGGCAGGAAAGTCCATGAGACTCTTATCTCCAATTAACCACCAGAAAACCAGAAGTGGTGATATGGCTCAAAATGTTAAAGCAGTAGCCTTGAGCAAAAAGAGTACAGGGACAGTGCACAGGACCTGAGTTCAAGCCCAGTGACTGACAAAAAAAAGTATCATTTTGAAAATTGAGAGAATTTGTGTCTTTTATTTTTTGGAGAGAGTACAGGATTTTGAATGTAGAGCTTCATGCTTGACAGGAACACATTCTAGAATTTGAGCCATTTCTCCATGCCTCTTTTTGTTATTTTTTTCGATATGGTCTTGCTTTTGACTGGGCAGAACTGGATTGCATTCCTCTTTTTTTTATTGTGAAAATACTGAACAGAGGGGTTACAATTACATGGGCAAGGTAATGAATACATTTCTTATCAAGCATTGTTGCCTCCTCCTTTGTTCCTCCCCCCAACTCACCCCCCCCACCCTACTCCCCCCCATGCCAAAGATGTATAGTTCATTTTCCACATAACATCTTGTACATGTCATTGTTGCAATGGGTCTGACTGTATCCCTATTTAAACAATTTATTTTTTTCCTTCCCCTCTACAAATTATACCAACATCAAATACAGTGAAAACGGGTTATACCGTGGGGGGGGCATTCAATGCAACAAAGAAATATCTTAAAAATATGTTAGACACAATATCAAGAAAGAAAAAACATTTGAGTCCTTAACTTGGGGTTCATTTCGCTTAATATCAACTTATCTAACCATTTCTGCTTGTCTCAGACATATTCTAACCTCATTCTTCAAGGAAATAGAAAAGACAATCCAAAAATTCATATGGAATAATAAAAGACCCCGAATAGCAAAAACGTTCCTTAACAGAAAGAACAGTGCTGGAGGAATATCAATACCAAATTTCAAACTCTACTACAAAGCCATAGTAATCAAAACAGCTTGGTACTGGCACAAGAACAGACCTCAGGACCAATGGAATAGAATTGAAAACCCAGAAATGAACCCACAGACCTATAGCCATCTAATCTTTGATAAGGGAGCTAAAAAAATAGAATGGAAGAAAGATAGCCTCTTCAGTAAATGGTGCTGGCAAAATTGGTTAATCACTTGTAGAAAACTAAAGCTAGATCCTTATATATCACCCTGCACCAGAATCAACTCCAAATGGATCAAAGATCTCGGAGTCAAAACAGACACTCTGAAAACATTACAGGATGGAATAGGAGAAACCCTAGGTCTCCTTGGCACAGGCTGAAATTTTCTGAAAAGAGATTCAGAAACACAACAAATCAAAGAAAGGTTGGACAAATGGGATTGCATGAAATTGCAGAGCTTCTGCATGGCAAAAACATAACTAGCAAGATCAATAGAAAGCCCATGGACTGGGAGAAGATCTTCACTAGCCATATAATGGACAAGGGTCTCATATCTAAAATATACCTGGAACTCAAAAATTAAATCCTCCAACAACAAATCCTCAAAGAAACAACTGCCCAATAAATAAGTGGGCTAAACACTTAAAGAGAAACTTCTTTGAAGAGGAAAGAAGGGTGGCCAATAGACACATGCAGAAATGCTCAATCTCCCTAGCCATAAAAGAAATGCAAATCAAAACAACATTGAGATACCACCTTACCCCAGTTAGAATGGCTATAATCAAGAACTCTAATAACAACAGATGCTGGAGGGGATGTGGCCAAAAGGAAACCCTACTGCATTGTTGGTGGGAGTGTAAACTTGTTCAACCACTTTTGAAAGCAGTATGGAGGTTCCTCAAAAGACTCCACATCGAACTCCCCTATGACCCAGCAATCCCACTTTTGGGCATTTACCCAAATGATCACAAACAAGACCATACTAAAGCTACCAGCACCACTATGTTTATTGCAGCATTATTTACCATAGCTAAGATATGGAACCAACCTAAATGCCCCTCAGTAGGTGAATGGATCAAGAAAATGTGGTATATATACACAATGGAATTCGATGCCTCCATCAGAAAGAATTGCCCCATTTGTTAGGAAATGGAAAGACTTGGAAAAAATTATATTAAGAGATGTAAGCCAGGCCCAAAGAAACACAGGTCCCATGGTTTCACTTATTTGCAATAACTAGTATATGTCTGAGACAAGCATTCCTCTTATTTATGGTTTAAGTCTAGTTGGGATGACAGGCAAGTGCCACTATGACCAACTTTTTCTTTGGAGATAGAATCTCTCGAACTTTGCTCTGGCTGGCCTGGTGTCTTGACCCTCTCAAAAGCATGAGTTGTGGGGCTTGAACTCTCAGCCTGGGTGCTGTCCCTGAGCTCTTCAGTTCAAGGTGAGTGCTCTACCACTTGAGCCACAGCACCACTTCTGGTTTTCTGGTGGTTAATTGGAGATAAGAGTGTCATGGACTTTCCTTCCTGGGCTGGCTTTGAACCTCAATCCTCAGATCTTAGCCTCCTGAGTAGCTAAGATTAAAGGCATGAGCCACCAGTGTCTGACTCATACATCTTTTAATATATTACATTTTCCTTTTTATTCATTTGCAGTTATTATTCAATTTGTCCTGAATCTTTTATTTTGACTCATGGGTTTTTGATAAATGCAAAATTTTATTTGAAAATGTTTGGAGATATTTCTATGTATCTTTCTGTTTCTTTCCTTTTCTTTTCTTTTTTTGCCGGTCATTGGGCTTGACCTCTGGGCCTGGGCACTATCCCTCAGCAATTCAGCTCAAGGCTAGTGCCCTACCACTTGAGCCACAGGGCACTTCTGTCTTTTTCTGTTTATGTCATGCTGAGGAATCGAACCCAGGGCCTCATGCATTCAAGGCAAGCAATCTACCACTGAGCCACCTTCACAGCCCCCATTTTCATTTCTTTATTGTCTTTGTTGTGCTGATACTAAGGCCTGAACTCAGGCCTAGGAACTGTTCCTTAGCTTTTTCTGGTAATGGCTGGTGTTCTACCACTTAAGCTATATCTCCACTTCTAGCTTTTTGGCTGTTGGCTGCATTGAAGAATCTCACGGAGTTTTTTTCATTCTAACCATGATTCTCAGATCTCAGTCTCTTGAGTAGGTAGGATTATAGGCATGACCACTGACACATGACTCTTTCTGCTTTAATTATATTATGATTGAAAACATATAATGAGTTATTTCTATTCCTTAAATGATTTATCTTTATGGCCCAAATTACGGTCTGTCTTTCTTCATTGATGCTGCGTTCACCTAAATGGATTGCTTCCTGTGCAGTTATTAGGTGGGATTGTGTGTAAATACTAACCAAATCACTTGGTGGTATTGCTGTTTGGTCTCTTTTAACCTTGCTGAATTGATACCCACTTAAGATTATGAGATTATTGAGAGATCATTTCTGATGTTGAAGACATAATTACTACAGTTAATATTTTAATTTTTTCTGTGTTATTTAAATACAAGGACTTGCTGTATAGCCTGGACTGTCTTAGAACTCAGTAGGGTAGCCTAGAACTCACAATCTGTCTGTTTCACCCTTCTGAGTGCTGGAATTACTATCTGGTACCACCATGTACAGTTGGGTTTATCAGTCCTGATTTTCTACCAGTTATTGCTTCACAATTTTACTCTTAGGTTCTTCATGTACTCTTATTAAAGTTTCCATCCACACAGGTGATTGCATTTTATCATTTTAGTATTACTCATTATATGGATGGTGATGGTGATGATGATAGTGATAATGATGATGAGTTAGTATTGGTACTGGTGTTTGAACCCCTGGGCCTCATGCCCTACCTTAGCTTTTTTACTCACAGTTGTGTTCTACCACTGGAGCCACAACCCAAGTTCTACCCTTTTTATGATTAATTGGAGATAGCATTCATGTAGATTTTGTGTTCCTAGGCTTGTTTGGAACTGGCATAATCAGTTCTCTGCCTCTTGAACAGCTACAATTATAGTTGTGTGCTTGGGGTTTCTAGATTCTTCTTTTAGACATGGTCTAAGTAGCCCAAGTGGGTATTTGTTGGGTTTTAACACATGATGCAGCCCAACTAGCCTTAAACACATGACCCTCCTGGCATTAGCTTCTAATAAGCTAACAATATTGTGTACAATAACTCTGGCTTCCAGCATTCATTTATTTGGATTGTTTGTGATATAACTTTTCCATCTTCTATTTTTGGCTTATCTAAACCTTATATTTAAATCACTTTAAATCTCTTTAAGTTTTTTTAACTTAATATTAACTTTGAAAAACCACTTACATATATTACAATCTTCAATATCTTGGTTTTATAAATGCCCCATGTTATTGCTATCTTCCCCTTCACTTTTGTTTCTCTATTCAGTCTTTTGTCCTCTCTCTTCTCTCTCTCTCCTCTCTCTGTCTCTGTCTCTCTCTTTCTCTCTCTCTCTCTCTCTCTCTCTCTCTGTATGCAGACACTGGGGCTTTATTTAACTCAGGAACTAAGAGCTGTTTCTGAGTTTTTGCTCAAATTTAGAACTCCACTATTTGGAATAAAGTTATACTTCCACCATTTTTTCATGGTTAGTTGTAGATAAGAGTCATGTTCTTGAATAAAAGACCCCGAATAGCAAAAAATCCTTAACAGAAAGAACAGAGCTGGAGGAATATCAATACCAAATTTTCAAACTCATAGTAATCAAAATAGCTTGGTACTAACACAAGAAGAGACTTCAGGACCAATGGAATAGAATTGAAAACTCAGAAATGACCTATACCAACTAATCTTCAATAAGGGAGCTAAAAAATACAATGGAAGAAAGACAGCCTCTTCAGTAAATGGTGCTGGCAATATTGGTTAATCACCTATAGAAAACTAAACTTACAGCCAGGCACCAGTGGCTCATGACTGTAATCCTAGCTACTCAGGAGGCTGAGAGCTGAGGACTGTGGTTCAAAGCCAGCCTGGGAAGGAAAGTCCTTGACACTCTTATCTCCAATTAACTACCAGAAAACCAGAAGTGGTACTGTGGCTCAAGCAGTAGAGCACTCACCTTGAGCTGAAGAGCGCAGGGACAGCACCCAAGCCCAGAGTTCAAGCCTCACGACCGACCAAAAAATAAAAAAAGAAAAAAGAAAACTAAACTTAGATCCTTATGTATCACCATGCACCAGAATCAACTCCAAATGGATCAAAGACCTCGAACTCAAAGCAGACACCCTGAAAATATTACAGGATGCAATAGGAGAAACCCTAACTCGCCTTGGCACAAGCCGAAATTTTCTTAATAGAGACTCAGAAACATAACAAATCAAAGAAAGGTTGGACAAATGGGATTGCATGAAACTCCATAGCTTCTGCATGGTAAAGGACATAACTAGCAAGATCAATAGAAAGCCCACGGACTGGGAGAAGATCTTCACTAGCCATACAACAGACAAGGGTCTCATATCTAAAATATACTTGGAACTCAAAAAATTAAGTCCCCCAACAACAAATCCTCAAAGAAACAACTGCCCAATAAATAAGTGGGCTAAACACTTAAAGAGAAACTTCTCTGAAAAGGAAAGAAGGATGGCCAATAGACACATGAAGAAATGCTCAGCTTCCCTAGCCAAAAAAGAAATGCAAATCAAAACAACATTGAGATACCACCTCATCTCAGTTAGAATGGCTTTAATCAAGAACTCTAATAACAACAGATGCTGGAGGGGATGCGGCCAAAAGTGAACCCTACTGCATTGTTGGTGGGAATATAAACTTGTTCAACCACTTTGGAAAGCAGTATGGAGGTTCCTCAAAAGACTCCACATCGAGCTCCCCTATGACCCAGCAATCCTACTTTGGGGCATTTACCCAAATGATCACAAACAAGACCATACTAAAGCTACCAGCACCACTATGTTTATTGCAGCATTATTTACCATAGCTAAGATATGGAACCAAGTAGATTCCCCTCAGTAGATAAATGGATCAAGAAAATGTGATATGTGTGTATGTGTGTGTGTGTATATTCAATGGAATTCTATGTCTCCATCAGAAAGAACGACATCTCCCTATTTGTTAGGAAATGGGAAGACTTGGAAAAAATTATATTAAGTGAAGTAAGCCAGGCCCACAGAAACATAGGTTTCATGGTTTCCCTTATTTTCAATAACCAATATATGTCTGGGACAAGCAGAAAAGGTCAGATAAGATGATGTTAAGCAAAATGAAACCCAAGATAGGGACACAAGTGGTTTTTTTCTTTCTTGCTAGTGTTTCTTATGCACTTATAAGGTATCATGTGATTTTTTGCTGCTTCTATGTCCCTCTCCCATGGTATAACCCCTGTTTTCACTGTATTTGATATTGGTATAATTTGTGGAGAGGAAGGGAAAAACAAAATGTTTAAATAGGGATACAGGTTGACCCATTGTAACAATGAGATGTACAGGACACTATGTTGAAAAACAAACTTTACAATTTAGGTGGGGGGGGGGGGCGTCTACGGCCATACCACCCTGAACGTGCCCGATCTCGTCTGACCTCGGAAGCTAAGCAGGGTCGGGCCTGGTTAGTGCTTGGATGGGAGACAATTTAGGTGGGGGGGGAAAGGGGGTAGGGGGATTGCAGTTGAAGTGGGAAGGAAGGGAAAGTAGGGGAAAAACAAAGGAGGAGGCAACAATGCTTGATAAGAAATGTACTCATTACCTTGCTCATGTAACTATAACCTCTCTGTACAGTATTTTCACAATAAAAACTTATTTTTTTAATAAGAGCATGTTCTTTCTTTCATGGGCTGGCTTTGAATCATGATGCTCAGATTTCAGCCTCCTGTATAGCTAAGATTTCAGGCATAAGCCACCTGTGTCCAGCTTTGTCCTTTCTTTTTTCAGAATATTTCGCTAATTTAGTATATTATTTCCTTTACCTGTCTGCTCTTATCTTTCGTGTGTCTTAAAATTTGGTTGGTTTTTAAATACTGAAAAATAGATAACTATATAAACACATATATACATACAGCCATTCAACCATTTCTTACCTCTTTTATGAATTGAACATTTCCAAAAGCTTACTAAACAGTTACTCCCATGAAATAAAAGCTCTCCTCCTACAAAGAAATAGTTTCATACTGGAGAGAAGAGCAGAATTGTTAGTAGACTAAGATTGCTGCACTGGTCAAACATACCCAAAGTTGATGGTGATTGTCTCAGTCCGGAAATGTACTTTTATGGCAAAAGACTTGAGGTTTAAATGAAAGATAATGTTAGGGAACCAGGATGTTTATTTTAATCCAAGCAATGAGCTAAAAAGGGCTATAGCAACTGTGTTTCTGTTTATGGTAGATAGGTTGACTTCTGCGTCAGGATCACATGGATATATGGAGAAAGAAGATGAAGACTAAAGATGTGCTATAAGCCACTCATGACAGCTCCCTACAGGTCATAATTATCTATTCAATTATATAAAATTTCAATGAAATTAATGCCTATGATCCTAGATACTCAGGAGGATGTGATCAGAGGATCAAGGTTCAAAGCAAGACTCATCAGGAAAATCTGAGGCTCTTATCTACAAAAAGATACCAATCCAGAAGTGGAGTTACAGCTCACATGATAGATTGCTAGCCTTAAGCACAAAAAAAGCTCAGAGACAGCCTCAGGCCTTGAGTTCAAGCTCCAGAACACTCCCCCCCAAACCTCAAGCACATTTATCACCATTACTAGACACCCCTATGGTACTCTAGCTACTAATATCAATTCAAAATGGAAAAAAGAACTTAAATGCAAGACCCCAAACCTCAAAACTACTACAGGAAGGAGTGGGAAGGAACATTCTAAATAGAATTTCAGGGGCTCCGAAATTAGGATAGAGAATTTTTAAATGAAATTACATTAAGGAAAAAAGCTTTGGCACAGTGGGAGACTGAGTTATTAAAAAGGCACCTAACGCAATTGGATAAGATCTTTGCCAGTTCTTTGACTAGGGCCTAATATCTAGAATATCCAAGGAGCTCAGAAAACTAAGCTCTCAAGGTCTCAATAACCCAGAACTAAATAGAAAGTTCTGATAAGAAGAAGTAAAAATGGGAAATCAACACATGAAAAAATGCTAATTATCTCAGGCAATGAAGGAAATGTAAATCAAAAAACACTGAGATTCCATCTCACTTTAGTAAGAATGACTATCGTCAAGAACATGAGCAACACCAGACGTTTGCAGGAATGTCAGGAAACTGAACCATAATAAATGCTTTTGGGAATGTAAACATTTCAGTCATTATGGACATCATTTTGGAGATGCCTCAACAGCCTTAACATAGAACTATGCTATGATCCAGTGATGCCACTTTTGGACATTTATCCAAAACAATGTAAGTCACTATACAGTGTCAATACTTGCACACCCTTGTTCATTGTTGCAGTATTCACCATAGTCAGGTTATGGAAAACCTCCACATGCCTTGCAATAGAGCAACAAATCAAGAAATAGTATATATAGATACAGATATATGTGTGTGTTTTATATATACCCATATATATATATAATGTATATATTGCATATGAATGTATAATGGAATTTTACCCATCCATCAGGAAGAATGATATTGTAACATTTGCAGAATATGAATGGACCTCAAAAATATTATTTTTAATGAAGTAATTCATGCTTAAAAAGACAAATGGTGCACATTTACTCTCATGTGGATGTTAGATCTAAATTAAAAATTTAGGAAAACGCATTCACAGTCATAATGTATATATACACAGGTATAGTTACTAAAGCACAGTTGAGTATTTCAATAGGATAATTTCTTCAAATAATTTACTTACATCTAAACAAAATGTATATCGCAAAGTTGAAACATGTTGACCTAGATGTGGGGAGGTTAAGGGAGGAGGTGGCAGAAAAATGGAGAAAGAAAGGCAGAACTAAATACAGTCATAATATTTGATGCAAATATGTGAATATGGATCCAGGAAACTTGAGTTGATAGGTAATGTTTGGAGAGACTGGGCAGAACAAAGAATGTGGTGACATTGGTCAAGATGCATTACATTCATAAACTGACATGTTGATTTGAAGACCCTTAGTACAATCACTTAAAAATAACACAAATTTATATAATCAAGAAAAGATAATTACAAGATTTAAACATGTCATCAAAAATTTTAAAAAGGAAACCGATTTACCTTCTTTGTGTAGTCCTACATTATTTCACCAACCATCTTCACTGTTATTATTTACTCTTATCTTCATTCTATACATCAAGCTAAAATAAGATTCTTGACTTCTGCTTGCAAAAATCTGTGAGACTAATTCTTCGGTGTGGATTTAACTTCATGGTAGAGAACCTGCCTTGCATGCAGTCATCCTGAGGCTTTGATGTCCAACATACACACAGAAAAAATAAAGAAAAGACAACAGAAGAAAAGAAAAGAAGCAAAGAGGATAGAGGAAGAAACAAGAGAGGAAAGAAGGAAGGAAAAGAAAGGAAAGGAAAGGAAGGAAGGAAGGAAGGAAGGAAGGAAGGAAGGAAGGAAGGAAGGAAGGAAGGGAAAGTAGGGAAGAAGAGAGGGAGGGAGGGAGGGAAGGAAAGAGAAGGTAAGGGAAGAAAACATTATTTACATGAAAATAGCCCTTTTGTTCTGGTATTAGGGCTTAAATTCAGGGCTTGAGCACTAATCCTTAGCTTTCTCCACTCAAAGGTAGTGTTGCCTCAGCAACAATTCTACCTTTTTGCTGGTTAGGTGGAGAGATGATTTTATTGACTATTTTGCCAAGGCTGGCTTTGAAGTGTGATCCTCAGATCTTACCCTCTTGAGTAGGTAGTATTACTGGAGTGAGCCATCAATAACTGGATAGAAATATATAGTCTTTGGACAATCAAATTGGATATCATAGTTCGATTAAGCTGTCAATTAAAAAATTCAGAACCGAATATTTATGCTAGCAAGAAGTATATCATATCTAGTAATATTCATAAGGAATAGAAATTATCATTTAACATCAAGGTTCTGTATGCATGCCATTTTAAATAAGTATATGGTCCAAATTTACTAACATTTCCAAAAATTTTCAAAATTTTCAACAAGATGGTTCACTGTCTAGCAACCAACATAATCACTCAGGCAAGGTGTTTTCTTGCTCTGGATAGACATGTTCAAATGTTACTTTGTTTAATCCTCTATAAACTGTTGATGGTATTTGGAAGTCTTTAAGAACGTAGTTGAAATACTTACGAGATGTTTCTCAAAATGTGATTTCCCAGAATCAAGACACGCATTCTGCTAAATATTCAAGAAGTGAAAACAAAAACAAAAACCCAACAAAACCCGTAAACTGTTCTCAATGAATAGAAGTGGTGCATGCTGGGAAGGCGCATGCGCAGCCTCACTACACATTTGGGCGGAAGTGGTCCTTTGTGGTTGGTAACGTTTCCGGTGAGACGCGAAGAGGCCAACAATTGGTTGCCTGGGGTCGAAGCCACAGCACAGTGGAGCTTGGGCGGGTGCAGCCATGAGGTTCCGGGCTGAGATAGTGGACCAGGATTCTCTGGGTCACTTCAAGAGTGAGCAGGGAAAACTGCTGGAGCCAGGGGGACCGGAAGGAGGCAGAGTCTGGGCAGGGGTAGTGCTAGGGATAGGTGAGGACTGGTCAGGCACTGCTGGGAGGAAGGCCACTGCCTATAGCTTTCAGTTCCAAAGGAGGGTGGGAAGGAGGTAGAGGGAGAGCAGGGTTAGCCTTATGAATGGTTAGAGCCTGGTTGTAGATTGTGGGAATGAAGGACAATGCCCATGGAATTTTCTGGAACTCCATTCCTCTTGCGTGATTTCTTTCTCACTATGCCAGTAGAAGTCTTTATCTTTTGTAGTCAACACTTTATGGGTAGAGCCCATTCTTCCCTTAGTCTAGCATATGCTGAAACTTGTATGTTCAACCTCTCTTCCAGAGTTTTGCTGTGTATCCAGTGGCCCATTAAGTGGACTGTATGGTTACCAGTTAAAGGTTTCCTTGAGTCTCAGTTTCTTTAATGAGCATGGATAGCAGGTGCTAAATGCCTCCAAAGGTTATTGAGACACTGGATAACCTGGAAATTATTTAAGTATTTTCCAGGGAGATAATAAGCTGCACCTTGCTGAACACCAAGTCTGTTTTTTGTTTTTGTTTTTGTTTTTTCCCCATTATTGAGCTTGAACTAAGGGCCTGAGCGCCAACCCTGAGTTTCTTTGCTCAAGGCTTCTGAGCCACAGTGACACTTCTGGTTTTTGATTGATTAACTGGAGATAAGAGTCTCAAAGGGACTTTTCTGCCCTGACTGGCTCCAAACCACGATCTTCAGATCTCAGCCTCATGAGTAACTAGGATTACAGGCATGAACCATTACTGGTGCTCAGCTAAGCCACCTATGCCCGCCTAAAATTTTTTTTTTTGTCGGTCGTGGGGCTTGAACTCTGGGCCTGGGCGCTGTCCCTCAGCTCTTCAGCTCAAGGCGAGCACTCTACCACTTGAGCTACAGCGCCACTTCCAGTTTTCTGGTGGCTTATTGGAGATAGGAGTCTCACGGTCTTTCCTGCCCGGGCTGGCTTTGAACCGCGATCCTCAGATCTCAGCCTCCTGAGTAGCTAGGATTACAGGTGTGAGCCACCAGCGCCCGGCTCCGCCTAAAATTTTATTGTAAAGGTGATGTACAGAGGGATTACAGTTACATATGTCAGGTATTGAGCACACTCCTTTTTTGTGGGGGTCGTCCGGTCGTGGGGCCTGAACTCTGGGCCTGAACTCTGGGCCTGAGAGCTCTCCCTCAGCTCTTCAGCTCAAGGCTAGCACTGTACCACTTGAGCCACAGCACCACTTCCAGCTTTTTTCTTTTTGCTTATGTGGTGCTGAGGAATCGATCCCAGGGCCTCAGGCATGCAAGGCAAGCACTCTACCACTGAGCCACCTTCCCAGCCCCAGCACACTCCTTTTTGAACAGTGTCACCCCTTCCCTCATTTTCTCCCAGTTTTTCCCTCCCTCCCCCATCCCTCCAAGTTGATAGGGCATTTCCAAGATAGTACGTAGTGAGTATCACTGCTGAATTAGTTCACCTTTTATCCCACTGTTTCTGTGCTTCCCTTCCCCTCCCCAAATCAGATAAACTTACATACAAGACAAAATAAAAAGAAATAAAAAATGCTCCTTAGAATAGGGAATATGCAATTTATTAACTTCTTTTACTCTTTGTTACAGGAGTCATCCGTATGTTAGCTAAACTCGCCAAAGGCTGCATCCTCCACATCTGCCCGGATAAACTGAGCTTCATTCTTTTGGGGAGTCAAGAAAGTGGAAGGGCAAGCTTGTGGTGTGAGCTTCTGAAGGTAAGCAGGAGCCTGAGCATCCTCATGCTCCACCTACTTTCCTTGAGCGTTCACATGTGCTTCTTTGCTTTCCATAGGAGAACTTTTTCAGCAAATTTCAAATGAAAGGTGTCTCTGCAGAATATAATGAGATATATTTACAACTACAATTGGAAAACCTAACTCCAGCCTTGAACAATTCCCATAGTACTGAAATCTTGAAGATCAAGTTCATTAATAAATACTCTGGGATTTTCAAGATCTGTATAAAGCTGGTGAGTAGAAGGAAAAATGTTTTTGAAATTTCTTACAAGGGTCTTGGTCTGGGAAAAATGTAGGTAGTTTGAGATTTACAAAGCTTGAGATTTATAATGATATTATTTAAAACTAATTTTTTAAATTTATTTTATTTTATTTGTGAACATACTGTACAGAGGGGTTACAATTACATGGGCAGGATAATGCGGACATTTCTTACCAAGCATTGCAGCCTCCTCCTTTGTTTATCCTTCAGATCCCTTCCCAGCCTCCCCCCTCCCCTCCCAGTCCCAATCCTTCCCCCCCACCCACCAACATTGTAAAGCTCGTTTTCGACATGACAACTTGTACTTCTCATTGGTGCAACAGGTCCACCTGTATCCTTAAACAACTTGTTTTTCCCCATCTCCTCCACAAGTTATACTGATATCAAATATAGTAAAAGCAGGGGTTATACTGTGGGGGAGGGACATACAAAGCAACAAAGAAATAATCTTATAAATGCTTTAGAAACACATGCATAAAAGAAAAAAACATTAAACTACATATCTAAGGGTTCATTTTCCTAACATCACATTATCTGACCTTTTCCGCTTGACTCATACATATACTAGATATTGCAAATAAGGGAAACCATGAGGCCTATGTTTCTTTGGGCCTGGCTTACTTCACTTAATATAATTTTTTCCAAGTTTTTCCATTTCCTAACAAATGGGGCAATGTCATTCTTTCTGATGGAGGCATAGAATTCCATTGTGTATATATACCACATTTTCTTGATCCATTCATCTACTGAGGGGCATCTGGGTTGGTTCAAGATCTTAGCTATGGTAAATAATGCTGCAATAAACATAGTTGTGCTGGTAGCTTTAGTGTGATCTTGTTTGTAAACATTTGGGTAAATGCCCAAAAGTAGGATTGCTGGGTCATAGGGGAGTTCTATGTGGAGTCTTTTGCGGAACCTCCATACTGCTTTCCAAAGTGGTTGAACAAGTTTACATTCCCACCAACAATGAAGTAAGGTTCCCTTCTGTCCACATCCCCTCCAGCATCTGTTGTTGTTAGAGTTCTTGATTTTTGCCATTCTAACTGGAGTGAGGTGGTATCTCAATATTGTTTTGATTTGCATTTCTTTTATGGCTAGGGAGGTTGAGCATTTCTTCATGTGTCTATTGGCCATCCTTCTTTCTTCTTCAGAGAAGTTTCTCTTTAAGTCTTTCGCCCACTTATTTATTGGGCAGTTGTTTCTTTGAGGATTTGTTGTTGGGGGATTTAATTTTTTGAGTTCCAAGTATATTTTAGATATGAGACCCTTGTCCGTTGTATGGCTAGTAAAGATCTTCTCCCAATCTGTGGGCTTTCTATTGATCTTGCTAGCTCTGTCCTTTGCCATGCAGAAGCTCTGCAACTTTATGCAATCTCATTTGTCCAACCTTTCTTTGATTTGTTGTGTTTCCGGGTCTCTATTCAGAAAATTTTGGCCTGAGCCAAGGAGACCTAGGGTTTCTCCTATTCCATCCTGTAATGTAAAACTAATTTTTTTAAATTAAGAATGTGTTACATGAACATTTTCTTAGAGTTTGTTGTTCATTCTTCTTATTTTAAAATATGATCACAAATATTCACCTAGGATGCTGCCCTTTCTAAATAGTAAAACTTCTAGCACCTCTGTTTCTTTTAATAGTAGAAAACCATTCCTGTCTCACTTCTGATGTTTCTTGTTCCTGCCTCATCTGCCTTTATGTAATCAGTCTTCAGTTGAATTTTTTCTTTATATGCCAGATGAGTTGAGGTCACATTTCTCCTTAGAGCTGATGGGTACTCCCCTAGCCATGTGTGAACTGAAGAGGCATGCATGCACATACACACGCACGTGTACACACCCGCATGTACACACACAATGCACATTCAAACAGGCTATACACCCAGACTGAAGTTGGTATATCTTTCTAATTTTAGCATGTATGTTAACAAAATAATAGACTTGCTGTTCTTGCAATGATTTTATAATAATGTTTATGTGTATTGTAAAAGTTAACTAGCAATGAATAATTCCTAAAACTATTTGAAAGTAATAGTGGAACTATAATATCTTCTAAGCTAACATTTACAACTATATACTCTCCCATCAAAAAATAAATTACTAAAGTATCAGTGAAAAAATATATTTTTATTGTGAAAATACAATACGGAGGGGTTACAATTACATGGGCAAGGTAATGAGTACATTTCTTATCAAGCATTCTTGCCTCTTCCTTTGTTTCTCCTTCCCACCCTTTCCCATTTCACCTCCCCCCTCCCTCCCCAGCCAAAGTTGTAAAGTTCGTTTTTCTACATAACATCTTGTTCATCTCATTGTTGCAATTGGTCCACCTGTATCTCTATTTAAACAATTTGTTTTTTCCCTTCCCTTCCACAAATTATACCAATATAAAATACAATGAAAGCAGGGGTTATACCATGGGGGAGGGACATACAAAGCAACAAAGAATATCTTATAAATATGTTAGAAGCAATCACAAGAAAGAAAAAACATTTGAATCCTTATCTTGTGGTTCATTTCACCTAACATCAACTTATCTGACCTCTCTGCTTATATCAGACATACACTAGTTATTGCAAATAATTGAAACCACGGGACCTATGTTTCTTTGGGCCTGGCTTACTTCACTTAATATAATTTTTTCCAAGTCTTTCCATTTCCTAACAAATGGGGCAATGTCATTTTGTCTGATGGAGGCATAGAATTCCATTGTGTATATATACCATATTTTCTTGATCCATTCATCTACTGAGGGACATCTGGATTGGTTCCATATCTTAGCTATGGTAAATAATGCTGCAATAAACATATTTATGCTGGTAGCTTTAGTATGGTCTTGTTTGTGATCATTTGGGTAAATGCCCAAAAGTAGGATTGCTGGGTCATAGGGGAGCTGTATGTGGAGAAAAAATAAAAAGAATTTATAAAAAGGAACAAAAGGTCAGAAGAGACTTAAAACAAAAGCACACACACACACACACACACACACACACACACACACACACACACACACATACAGCTAAAATAAAAATTGAGAGGGAAAAAAAGATTAATTGAAAACAATTTTTAAAAAATTTAGAAAGGGGGCTGGGAAGGTGGCTCAGTGGTAGAGCGCTTGCCTTGCATGCCTGAGGCCCTGGGTTCGATTCCTCAGCACCACATAAGCAAAAAAAAAGCCAGAAGTGGCGCTGTGGCTCAAGTGGTAGAGCGCTAGCCTTGAGCTGAAGAGTTGAGGGACAGCGCCCAGGCCCAGAGTTCAGGCCCCATGACTGGACCCCCCCAAAAAAAATTTAGAAAGGTACAAAAAAGAGTTCTTTGATTTTTTTTTGGTGGGGGGGAGGTGAAGAGAATGGGAAGATCCTGTATCTCCCCTGTGTCTGTAGCCAATCTCTTGGAGTGTCTGGTCTGCTTGTGGTGTTTGGTTTTCCTGTGGCTTGATTGGTTTCTTAAGTCAGTTTGTTTGAGCAGGCAGAAAAATGCTCTGCATTACCCAGGATTTTGTGATCCTTCTTCCAGGTTAGTTCAGTGGGAGGGAGATCTGCTTTGAGTATCACAAAAGAGGGAGATGGCTGTTTCCTCTAGTTTGGAGATGCTGTGATGAGGCTGGGTTCAGTCAGTATCCAATATTGAGAGCTCTGGTGGTGGGGGAGGGGCAGCCTTCCCTCCTGTGCTCCCTGAGAAGGAGTGAGGATGTCAGGGTTCTACTCATGCCAGAGTCTTGGTTCCTGGGCCATCTCTGGTCTGCGATCTTCTAGATGAAGATATCTGCTCCTTGTCAGTTCTTGCTGGTGTTGAGTATAATCTGCTCACCCGCTGTGTCTGGCATCTTTTTCTTGGACTATTTCTGTTGTAGGTATGGCGGCTATGGCTGTTGCTGCTGCTGCCGCAGCCACCACAAGCCATGGCTACCTGCAAGTGCTCAGATATGTCTCCTTTACTGGATTTTCCCTCTCTGGCCAAACTCTCTGTACTGTGATGACACACTTGGTGTGATTCTTTGGCCTGGGATTGTTCACCGGAACACTAAAACTGCTTTCTATGCAAGAGCTTGTTGAGCCTCCAGCTTCTCCTCCACCATCTTCCTCCGAACTCCTCAGTGAAAAATATTTTTAAATGCTTGAATGAAACATTGAAAATATTTCATTTCTTTGCCTTAAAGTATCTTGAGAGTAAGATGATCTAGAATCTTTGTAAGTGTATATTCTGAGTTATTAGATGTGGATATAAATTTTTAATGAAGCTCATTCTAGAATTAATTTTTTAAAATCTGTATATAGTTAAATAATAAAAGTGCCAAGTCAACATCCATATTAACTCACTATTTATGTAAAAATGTGTATGGATGTTAAATACATAAATGTATACTAATCCACAAAATCTGAGGATACAGAAGAAACATATTAATACCTGTCCTGAGGAAGTTCATATTTATTAACATGATGATTAAAGCCTTCTGTGTATGGCCCAATCTAAAATAGAACCAAATCCAAAATGAACACCTTTTCAGTGTTTATGAGATCCATTTTCACTCAGTTCCCAAACTAACAAATTCCCAAACCCTCTCTTTAAAGCCTCTGTAACCTTTATAATTGTTGCTTACATAGTCAATGTATTTAATTCATAAGTATTTCATGTGGCCTTAAGATATTTGTGAAAAAGGACTCCTCGTTATTTTTCCTAAATTCTTTTTATTTTTTTGGGTCAGGTCATGGGGCCTGAACTCTGGGCCTGGGCGCTGTCCCTCAGCTCTTCAGCTCAAGGCTAGCGCTCTACCACTTGAGCCACAGTGCCACTTCCGGCTTTTTCTTTTTGCTTATGTGGTGCTGAGGAATCGAACCCAGGGCCTCATGCATGCAAGGCATGCACTCTACCACTGAGCCACCTTCCCAGCCCCTTTTCTGAATTCTTTACATGAAGAAAGTTCTTAGAAAAAAATTTAATTTTTTAAGGAGAAGCAAGGTGGTAGAATCTTTTTTTTTTTTTTTTTGGTTGGTCATGGGGCTTGAACTCTGGGCTTGGGCTGTCCCTCAGCTCTTCAGCTCAAGGCCAGTGCTCTACTGCTTGAGCCACAGTGCCACTTCCAGTTTTCTAGTGGTTTATTGGAGATAAGAGTCTCACGACTTTCCTGTTTGGACTGGCTTTGAACCACGATCCTCAGATCTCAGCCTCCTGAGTAGCTAGAATTACAGGCATGAGCCACTAGCGCCTGTCTGGTGGTAGAATCTTTTGCTCTGTAAAGTATAATGTATGTTGGTCTGTGAGCCTAGAAACAAATCATAGAAACAAATAAGCATAGTTTATCCTTTCAGTAGTTTAGAAACCATCATGCTAAAGATCAATTTCACAAACCTGGTATCTGGGTTTTCTTCAGTATAGTATATTTGCTTTTCCATCTCACAGATTTGTATGCCATTCCCACGCTTAGCCAATCCCCATTTTCCCATAACTCTCTGCATCTCTAGTTCCTGTGTCATGTATTTGCATAGTTCATCCCTATTCTCATGCAGTAGCAGCTACTTCCTCCCTCAGCCTACTGTGTTTTATTCAAGGCTCTAATGAGTGTCTCATACAATTTCATCTGTTTATTACTATTTCTTTCATTCCACTGGGACGTCCAGGAGTTTTTTTTCTTAGTCACTACATTTTTCAGCTCCTTTGGTCCCAGAGGGAAACAGGAAAACATCAATATGTGTTGGGTAGATTCTGAATAAGTAAATTGAGAACATTACAATTAGACTTGGTATTTCAATGGTTTTGCCCTCAGTTCATTGGTTTTGGTTTTGTTACAATATTGACAATAGCAAAATCTTTTCTTTGCAGTTATGTGAGTCAAACAGGAGTTGCATAATGACATATTACTTCCCCATAGAGGTTATTCCAACACATTTATGGAACAAACTACAGGAACCCATAGTTCCAAACTTGGATGTAAGTGATACTTGCAGTCTTGTTGTTTAATGTCATTGAATAGAAGATATGAATCCTTTATCTGTAGTCTTGCAGAATATTTTATTGAAAATAGTTTCTGATAATAAAATATTTATATTTAAAGGATACTCTAGGAAAAGAAAATTGACTATTTGTCTTTTGTTATTTATGTAGATTATCTTTAAACACTGTTATATAGAATAGAAATTTCATGATCCTGACCCATACAAGATGAAACACCTTTCTTAATAAGCTAGGCCTAGGAAGCAATTTGGGATTCATTGGACTCTATGTCAGGAATATCATTATGATGACCAACTTAGGGTTACATGTCTTGCTTAGGGAAAACAAGGCTACTGAAATGAATATCATGCTAAAAGGTCTTCTGGCTTTGCTCACAATTTGTTTAAGAGGAAATGAAAATTATGCAGCGAATAAAACATTTATTTGACTTTCAGTAGAAGAAGACATCTACATAGCCATTTCCCTTGTGTGACTTAGAACTGAAATTCTCAGACCTGAGCCTTCTAGATATTTAGGATTAGCATTATGAGACATCAGTGGCTGGCTCAAAAGCCAGCAATTTATAAAGCAGTTTTAGTAATATATCCCCAGGTTAATTGCAATAATTGCTCACTGTATTTTTGAACTGAGTGTGAATAAAGGTTCTATCTATAAATCTTCTCAGAAGAAGACTTTCTGGTTAGTACTTGGACTCATTTCTCCTAGATTTGTGTGTGAGCATCACATCTGAAATGCTGTAGCCCATATTAAATCAAAAGGATGCCTTTGGTTTGGGATTGCATAGATCACCACAAAGACAATTTTTTAAATTATGCTTGATCATTAGTGAGCTATTAAAATTACAAAAGTACTTTTCATATATTAAAAAGAACTTTATTCAAAAAATTGTAATCCAGAAATTTAGAATACAGATTTTGCAATGTCATTTCTAGAATATATTAATACTTTTTAATACTGGTGATTTCTTGTCTTTATATTATAGGTTAGCATTTACTTGCCCATCTTGAAGACTCTGAAGAATGTTGTAGAAAAAATGAAACATGTCAGCAATTACCTTGTATGTTATGAAGAAAAGGAAAGAGCATTGACTGAGGTCTAGCTTGCATGGGTTGTTTTTACATGGAGGCAGCTTCTCTGTAGGTGAAGGTGTTTGTGCTATACCAAAGGTGTGGGGCTCAGCCCCAGGTCCTGCTCTGAATAGCTCCCAGAGGATGCCAAAGATCCAGGGATGAAGAGAGGATACTTATTGGGGAGAAGTGAGGGAGACATGGTGGCTCACTTTCCTCCCCAACTGTACTGTGCCCACTGGAACTGGGAGGGGAAAACACTGAAGCTGCTCCATCCAGAGAGCACCTGAGGTATTTCTGAACCTGGAAATATAATTTTCCAACACAAAAGTACACTTTTAAATAACTGACTTTGTGTTAAATGTATAACTGTCACAGATAGTTTGGTGGTCTTCTAGAAATAATACTCTACGTTTGTGTATAGAATGTTCAAAGATTTCAGAGTGTGTTGTTGGTACTGTTATTGTGTTTACTTTTTTCCAGAGTACTTTTTGATATGATTCAGTCACAGTCCATTACTGACTTTTTTTTTTGTCGGTGGTGGGGCTTGAACTCTGAGCCTTGGCGCTGTCCCTCAGTTCTTCAGCTCAAGGCTAACGCTCTACCGCTTGAGCCACAGCGCCACTTCTCATTATTGACATTTTTAAGAACTATTAGAAGGTGGTTTCATTGTCGATTTGGTAATGGACCAAGATAAATTTTTAGCTTCATAATTTCTTTACACTGTGAATACACCAATTATAAAGGCACTCAGAATCTTTTGGAGTCACCTAACTGGCACTTTTGAAGAATCATTATTTCTTTTCCCTTTTTGTAACCATCCTTCCCTGAACTCCAAGTGTATCTGGCCTGCTCACTGGGCACCCTTTCTTGGCTCTGTGCCTAAGCAGTGCCTCATGGTATAAGGGAGCTCTGATCACTCTGCCCATGCCTACAGAGCACTCATCTGTCTCACAGTCTCCAAGGAAGAAGCCTTCCACTCCTGTGGTTCACATTTTTCTGCTGAGTTTTGCACTGGGAACATTCTCTCTGCCTGTGTTGGATTTGAGAGATTTCTGAGTTGCGAGTTTCCATGTGTTATCTTCCCTTTCTTCTTGACACAGCTCTATCTTGGTGGCTTCTGAGGGTTGTAGGTCTGACAGGAGTACCTTTTCAATTGGCTTGAGGAGACTGATCCATATATTTTTCTATTTTGTGTTTCTTTTTTATTTTAAGACCCTTTTATAATACTTAATTTCTAGATTATTGAAGCAAACCAAAATGGAGAATTGAACCTGAAGATGGAAAATGAATTAGTAAGTGTTACCACTTATTTTCAAGATCTTGGAAATCCTCGTTTAGGTAAGTATTTCTTATGGTTTATTTTTATTTAATTATTATGTTTTTGTCAGTCATGGTCTTGAATTCAGGGCCAGGGCACTGTCCCTAAGATTTCATGTTCAGGGCCGGTTCTCTACTACTTTGAGTCACAGTACCTCTTCTGGTTTCTGGTGGTTGGAGAAAAGAGTCTCACAGGGGATTTTATGCCTGGGCTGGCTTTGAAGTTCAAAGATTGCAGCCTCCTGAAAGCTAGAAATACAGGCATGAGCCACCAGTGCCCAGCTCATTTTGATAGTTTTAATGAACAGAAAGTGAGACTTTATTCTGTTTCTTTCTTTCTTTATTTTTGTCGGTTGTAGAGCTTGAACTCTGGGCTTGGGCGCTGTCCTTGTGCTCTTCAGTTCAAGGCGAGCGCTCTACCACTTGAGTCACAGCGTCACTTCCAGTTTACTAGTAGTTTATTGGAGATGAGAGTCTCATGGACTTTCCTGCCTGGGCTGGCTTTGAACCGTAATCCTGAGATCTCAGCCTCCTGTGTAGCTAGGATTACAGGTGTGAGCCACCGGTGCCCGGCTATTCTGTTTCTTTACCAGACGTTGAAAGGCCAATTTCTTTTTCCATTCTAGTTATGTATGAGAAGTCTTGTCTTAGCTATGTATATGTTAGCATATAAAGCCATAGGGATTACCAAGTACAATTTTCTTTGTTCTATAGATGAAATTGAGGCCTTTTTCAAGTCCCAGTAGATGAATTTGAGGTCTATTTTAAGTGAAAGATCCATTGGAAACACCACACAATTGTAATTACCTAGAATATAACAAATATGTATTTAATGACTGATGACATTTACAAACTCATTTACAACCCCAGGAACCAGGGTTATAAAGGAAAAAGTGAGGTCAATTAGTTATTTAGATAAATGTGTGTTGTCTCTCTGGGCTTCTTGTTATATAAAGAGAATTGCTTAAAATCACTTATATTACTCAGTTCCTGAAAATGCTTCTGAAGACAGACAACCAGAAGAGAAGGCTGAGATGCACATAAATGTCTATCAGCTACTCCATTTCCTTGGAGGAGTGCAAGATAATCCTACAAAGGCTACATTCAGTAAGTTTGCTTCACTGTATTCTTTTGTATATATCAGAGACGTTTCCAATAGTCAAATATTGCATTGAGACTTGTAAATGCAAAATAAGATGATTTGAGTACCACATCTTTCTTGAGCAGTCTTGCAAAGTTTTCTGGATTCAGAAGTGCTTAGACATTGCAACAGAGCACAAACTTGGGGTGCTTGATAAGTAATTGAGAGGCACTTGCCACTACCCCTGGTTGTCAGGGAGCTGCCTCACTTCACTATGGGGATTTAGCTCTGCCTTCAGAGACACTGTGAAGAGGAGAGCTAGACCATCCATGCTCCCTACATTTGTCAGATTCTGCACACTCAGATTCAAAATTTTGCTTAGGTCTGAGATTCTGCTTTTGTGGTCTTATTTATTTTTATTCACATCTGGCCTGAGCTTACTACCTAAATCTCCTATTTGGATTCTGATTCATAAAGCTTGTAACTCAAGTCTGACTTGCTCACTAATATGAGGTCATGCCCTGGCCTTGTCATCTACAGACTACCCTTGAGCAAAGCATCTTGTCAGGAGCTTTTCAAGGTGCTTTTAGTCTCTTTCTCCAAAGCCCATGCAACCAGAAGGAAACTGACCAAGTATTTTGATGTCCTCTCTCTGTGGGGTGGCTCTGCAGCTAATTTTGTACTCATCAGTGAGCCAAGCTGAGGAGAATGGTCTGAAATTGCACCTCAGTACTTTAGTACACCATGGAGTAAAAGGAGAATCTTGTTGGCTTTCTGAACTACCAGCCTTTCTATAAGAGAGAGACAAAGAGAAAGACTTGAAAAAAATATACTAAGTGAAGTAAGCCAGACCCAAAGAAACATAGGTCCCATGGTTTCCCTTATTTGTAATAACTAGTATACATCTAGGATCTCCTTACCAGACGAGTAGAAAAGGTCAAAAGCTATTCACATATGACCATATAAGATGGTGCTAAGGAAAATGAACCTTAAGACAGAGACACAAGATGGTTTATCTTTGTTACTATTGTTTTTAAATGTATTTATAATGTACTATGTGTTCTCTTTTGTTTCTTTTGTATGTTCTTCCCTATTGGTATAACCCCTTTTTTCACTGTATGTAATTCTGGTACCCTCATCTTGTATATACATTTTTCTAATTTGGGGAGGGGAAGGGAAATAACAAAATACTGAAGTAAGGATACAGGCTGACCCATTGTAACAATGAGATGTACAAGACATTACGTTAAAAACAAACTCAACAATTTCGGGGAGGGAGGGAGGAGGTGGGGAGGTGGGGAAGGAAGGGATGGTAGGGGAAAAACAAAGGAGGGGGTAACAATGTTCAAAAGGAAATGTACTCATTACTTTACTCATGTAACTCTAACCACTCTGTACAATATATTTACACATATATATGTATATATATAATCATGGAAGGGAACAGAGAGGAGAGACCAGGGAAGGGCCATGATGTCAGGACTTGGGCAGTGTTAGATGGGCATGTGCCTATATGCAAGGTCTCAGGTGCACTGCACTCTTCTCTGTACACTTCCATCTTGCACTGGCAAAGAATAGATATGAGGAAATGCGTTTTTCCAGGGAGCTTGTTTTCTAGGTTTTCTATAGGGCTTTGGCTGCTTCAGTCCTTTTCTCACATTCTTTCCTCTGGTAGTTGGTAGTTCTCTGTTCATGTGAATTATTCAGTGACCAAGCAAAATACTTATTACAGGATGGTTCCAGGGTGACAATTCTGTTCTGATGGGTGGGATTCATATATGTGTGTTACAATGGGTCTTTAAATTAGTGAATTTTTCTTTTCTGCAGATATGGTGAGGAACAGAATTTCTTATTTTGAATTCCTTTTTGAAATCTACTCTGTCAAGTATTTCATCCCAGCCTTGAACTAGCAGAATGTCACAAGGTTTGTGAGGGCAGCCATCTGTCCTGGAGGGAAAGGTGGTACCCTCTTCTGTTCCTCCTCCTTATCTGACCTCACAGCACCACAGAGCCCTGCACCCTGCTTCGTTTTCCTTTTCAGTGTTCTTACTAAAGTGAAATTAATTAAACAGCTGGATAAACATGTAATGTTTAAGTTTACATATGAAAAATAGCTAGATTTTTTCCTATCTTATTTCCTTTTGTTCTGGTTGCAGTGTGAATTGTATCACTTTGCTGGATCCTACTTTTTCATATATTCTGTGTGTGGAAAGCCTAAAAAATGTGTGTTTCCTTTGACTTAATCCTCCTGTGCAAAGGTTATAGTCAGAGATTGTCTAATAATGTTTAAAGAGAAAAATGGAGAAGGTCCTAAATAGGAAATAATATTGAATTGGTTAACTGATCTCCGTGGCTTAATATATTTCATATCATATATAATTCTATAGAACAAAAATCTATTATGAAAAGATGTGAATAAATTAATATGAAATTTTAAATCAAATATTGATGTTGCTATTTGTAGTGTAATCAAAGAAGACCTGGACAGTATACACCAAACTTTGATCTTGGGTTTTTCAATCTATGTACATTTGTGTATTTCTTAACAATTATATAACAAATTCTGTAATAAAACATACTTTATATGAGCATATAATAAAAGATTCATATGAATATATGTTTTTGAGTATTTATTCTTAGGACATATACAACTGACAATTTTAATTTCTTAAATATTACATGTTAAGCTGCTGGGGCTGCAATGAACCATAATGCTCAGACCTTAACCTCTTGAGTAGCTAGGACTATAAACAGCCAACACTGTTGACCTGTTTAAAATTATTATTGTTTTTTTTTGGTCCAGTCAAGGGCCTGACCTCTGGGCCTGGACGCTGTCCCTCAGCTCTTCAGCTCAAGGCTACCGCTCTACCACTTGAGCCACAGAGCCACTTCCGGCTTTATTTTTTCTGCTTGTGTGGTGTTGAGGAATCAAACCCAGAGCCTCATGCATACAAGGCAAGCCCTCTACCACTGAGCCACCTTCCCAGCCCCTAAAATTATTTTTAATGTGTTCAAATAGGTGTACAGTGATTTCATTTGTCACTTGTCCATATATGAATAAGATGTACCTTGATCAGAATCAGCCCTTCTGTCGCTCTCCTCCTATACTGCTCCCAAACAAATCTCAATAATGTACACTGTTCCATTTTCACACATATACATGTAGGATTTTGACTTTATTCTCCTTCTTTCCCCATCTCCATCCCTCCATTCCTTCACTAATGCCCATACTGAAGACACAACATCTTGAACTTCCTAAAGTTTATTTTTGTTAAAGTGTCTATCACTTGTTCCTAGGGACTTCATCATATCATGGTATTCATCACAGTATTCTATACATTTACACAGCATACTTTAATCAGACATCCTCACCTACTCTAACTTGTCCCAATTGCCCAACCTCTATTATACATCAGCTTTCAAGCGAATTCAGGTTTGCCATCTCTATTTACAGATGTAATGTTTTGATACTGTTTGTCCTCACATAGTCTATTTTCCTCCCATCTGCAAATCCTCCATTTTTTTTCAGAAAATTTCTTCCTTTCTGTGTCTCATGTTCGTTATTTTCTCCCATAGATATGCTTTTCAAGGACTTTTGAAGTACTTTCCTCTTTTCTATATATTATTCTCATACTTGGAACCTTTCAGAATGAGAGAAGCGAGAAAACTGTGGCTTGTTTGTTTTTTGTTTCTTTGTTTTTTGGTGTTTTATATTTTGTTTTGCTTAGGGAAAATGAGTTCTCTCTGTAGTCATTTTGCAAACTGCAGTTGGTCCTATCACCAATCCTTATTGTGTGTCTATTAACTAAAATTCAATAAACTGTGTGGGACAAGGAAGATAGCAGTAATTCTGAAAGTGAAATGTGGCCCAAATTCTCTGGACAAGTGCCAGGTAGAGGAGCCATTATTCATCCTACGATGATCACTAAAAGAGATTCATGGTGGAGGGATAGATTAAGCCAAGATAAGGTTGTTCACCCAGTGCACAGTATGGAGACCATGATATTTTGGCATAATGATACTTGCGGTGTGGATGATCAATGAGGTGATGTGCAGGTTGTAGCTACAGTGGGATTATATCAATAAACTATTTCTATGTTAATAGATTCACTCTAAACCTTAGCACCTTAATACATACTGATGAATTTAGCTCATAGTTCTTTGAGTCTGTGTTGGTCTCAGTGTGCTCATTCATAGATAAGCTCATAGATTGTTTGTAGGTGGTTGACTAGTCCGAAGATTCTTCCTGAAGTTACTTGGCCCTTTTGGAAAATTCAGTCATGTATATCTTTTCCTTTAACAGACTAGGCCAGGATACTTCACATGGGAGCCATGGGAAGTGTCAAGGTAAACAGCAGTGGGCAATCTCAGATGTATAAGCACTTTGCAAATCCATTGGCCACATGAGTAGCACCTCTTCAAGAATAAGCTCCACCATTTGTGAGAGAAGCCAAAAGGACATATATGAAGGAGGCGAAAACTGGGTAAAGGTTTGGAACCATTTTAAAAATTCTGTCATAATCATCCTTTAATGTATCTCATTTGGTTAATGTTTAAGGATTTTCTTCCTTAGCTGTGAAATGATCAATGCCTATTTTTATGCTGTCAGTATTTTTTCACTACACAAGATAGGACACATCAACCCTAGGGCCCAGTACAGGTGAGGACGCATTGCTTAAAATACTTGTGAATAATTTCACCACAGTAAAGCATAAAACTAAGTGCTGATTATGGACCTCTTGGCACTGTATTTTTATGAACTTTTTTGTTTTTGTTTTGCCAGTCATAGGGCTTCATCTCAGGGCCTGGGCACTGTCCCTGAGTCTCTTTGTGCTCAAGGCTAACGCTCCACCACTTAAACCACAGATCCACTTCCTCTTGGCACTGTATTTTGACAGATCTTGGAAATGGCCCTGCTTCAAGAGAGATACGAGAGACCCTTTTACAATATCAGTTTCCAGACTAATATCCCATTGTCACCTTTCTATAAATGTTATCTGTCAACATTTCCTCAAGTATCCATTCTCTCTGCATTTTTTCAGAAGGAGTTTATAATCTCATGGTTGTTATTTCTGAGTTTCCTGGACCTAAATTGCAACTTGGACCTTATCATGAGGAACTTGTCACTGGCCTATATCTGTGTTTAAAAATTTCTATAGTGATGAACTGAAGTTGATGCCTTTTACTTTGAAGGCTTCAACCTGAAGCAGAAAATGAAGACCCTCATATGGAGGCTGAATAATAATATCTCAGCTGGAAAACAGCGTCTATCTCTATGTCTCTCTGTCTGTTTCTCTCCCACAGTCTTGCCTCCTTCTCTGTCTCTATCTATCTCTGTTCCTGGCTCTCTCTGTCTCTCTCTGTCTCTCTCATTCACTCTCTCTTTCTCCTTTAGTTTAGAGCAGTTAATCTGAGTCTCAAACTGATGTTCAGTCTTGCACTCCATCTTCAGGCCCAGATAACTGCAGTTGGGCCATTTGTCAGGAAACTTTCTCCACAGCTGTTTACTGGGCAGCACACTAATGATTGGAGCCAGTTCACTTGGGCCTGGATCTCTGTAGATGGGCAAATTTTCCAGACCTGGTTCTCTGGAGCAGTGCATCTGTGTCTCAATATGATGTTCCACACTGTACTACACCTGAGGATCAGATCTCTCTAACTGGGTACCAATATTTGCCCTGTTCTCTTTGACAGTGCATCTTAGTCCCATATTGATGCTGGGGTCCAAGCCATCTAGGCTGGCCCTTATCTCCAAAAATGGAATACTTTTCCTGGCTAGTTTCCCACAACACGGTATTAATGTCCTCTTCTGATAAAATTGATCCCATTAGGCAAGCCATAATCTGAACCACTGGTTCACCATAGCAAGTTCTCATGTCCAGATTCTTGCCAATCTAGAAGCACTGGAACATGGCAAGCTGTACAAAACTAAGTTCACCATAGCAGTGCATCACTGTTTGGCACCTGATTGCTATGGACATATCACCTGTGCAAGCCAAGATCCCTGCAGTAGGGCCACTCAATGGGGCCCAGTTCTGTAGAGTAGTGCATCTGGGTCCAAACATGATGTGTGTTGCTTTACTACACATGAAGGCCAAAATTTCTGCACCTGAGTCACATTACCTGGCCCCATTCTAAGCAACAGTGCATCTGGGTCCCACCTTGGTATCTTGGGCAAGGGTACCTTGGAAGGCCTGGAACTCCAATCTGAGCCAGTTTGTCTTATCCCATTCTCTGGAGAAGTTCATCTAGGTCACATACCAATCCTTAGCCCTTGCCACCACTGCAGGCCCAGATCTTCAAAACTGAGTCACTCATCAGACCCTGTTCAGCAGTATATCAAGATACACCTCTGATCTCACTAGTTGTACCACCCAAGCAGACCCTGATATAGACATCACAGCATATATCAGGGCAAAAAAAGAGAATGTATTAAGAAAAGAGTAAAATTTTAAAAATGTGGTATAATACAAAAATGAATAAGAGATTGTAGGGGGCCATGGTAACTGACATTTTTTAAGTGAAGTAACATAATATGCACTAATTTAATGCCTCTGAAATAGATTTCTGCCCAGAATATTAGCACTTTGAATATATTAAGATGTATATGTATATATGCATACACATATCTGAATATGTATATGCAAGTATTTGTGTGTAAGTGTGTGTATACATATATATGTATTTGTGTGTATGTATAGATGTATATGTATACATATGTATATATGCCGCACCTTTATCCATTCATGTGTTGTTGGGCATCTTGACCAATTCTATCATTTGGCTATTGTGAACATTGCTACAATATACACAGACAGTCAGGTATTTTCTTGGTATGTTGATATAATTTCCTTTGAGTACATACCCAATGGTGGTATGGCAGGGTCATAAGGAAGGGTATTTATAGTGTTTTGTGGAATCTCCATACTGATTTTCATAGTGGGCACATTGGTTATATTCCAAGAGTGTATGAGGGATTTATGTCTTCTACATACCCACACCCACAAATTTACCAACATTTGTTTTTTTGTTTTCCTAATGCGTGTCATTTAAAATGGTTTAGATAAGCCACATTGTCAGGTTCTGTTCTCTGCTGCGGTGTATCATCAAGTTGAACCTCTGATCTCAGTGTCACACCAACCAGATAGAACTTGATCAGCAATACTGCCACATCATGGCAAGCCCTGGCCTCCAGGTTCATGGTACCTAGTAGCTTCAGATCATGCCAATTCAGTCATTCTTTCAGGTTCTGTTATCCACAACAGTGCATCATGTCTGGCCAATTTCGGTGGCCAAATTACCACTTTGCAGTGGTCAAGTTCTACCTCTGGTCACAGGTGAACCTTGACAAACTGCTTCAGTTATCAAGCTATAGACAATGGGCCAAGTTTGGGAGATCCTAGCCTGACAGGGTGGTATGGCCCAGGAGAGCCAGGAAAGAACCAGATGCACTGCTCCAGAGAATGAGGTTTGGCAAAATTGCAAAGTTGGGAATATCAAGGAGTGTAAGGGTAACCTGGCCAAAGATATCTTCATATGTACCACTGCATATAAATCTTCCTTGTTGAATGCTGTGGGGATATAGTCTTGTATAAGTGATATGGCTACATAAGTAATTGGCAGACATGGATGCACTGTCGTTGAGTACCTGTCCTGGTTGAAAGGAAAGGTTATCAAGATCTGGTGCTACAGGACTGGCAAGAACCTGAAGATCAAAATGTGACCTAGTGTGGCAATGTTTCTCATCAAGGCCTCTCTGAGTAAAGTGGCTATTTAGATAAGAGGTAGACCTGCTGTAGAAAATGGAGCTTGACAAAGTGGACTAGTTTTGGAGATCCTGGCCTGCTGGGGTGGCATGACCTTGCACATCAGGGTAGGATATAGATGTACTACTCCAGAGATTAAGGCCAGTTGGGAAGAGCTGGGCCTGACAGGGTGTCTTGGCCCAGAACATCAGAGTGAGGCATAGATATACTACTGTGGAGAATGGGGCCAGGCAATGTGCCTCAGTTGTGGTGACAGTGTAAAATAAAGGCAGACATCAAGTTGGAACCCTGATATATACCGCTGTAGACCACAACGTTGTTGAGTGTTCCTACTGAGGAATCTTGGCCTGCACAGGTGATATGGAACAGGAAATCAGGGCCAGACACAGATGCACTGCTGTGGATAACAAAGCCTGGCAGAGTGGTGAGTTTGCCAAGATCTGGTGCTATTAGGATGATAAGAAGCTAGAATTCAGGACCCTCTATGTTGTGGCAGAGTTGCTGATCAGGGTCTGCCTGGGTGGTGTGGCCATTGAGATCAGAAGTGGATCTTGATGTACTACTATAGAGAACAGGTACTGGTAATGTGGACAGTCTTACCCCAACATGAAAGGCAGCCAGCAAGAAAGCAAAAACCAACAAATGCTGGTGAGAATGGAGAGAGATGTTCAGGGAAGAAACCCTCACAAACTGTTGGTGATAGGAATACAAACTAGTGCCTCCATTATGCATATCAGTAAAGAACTACTATAAAGACTAAAAACATACCTTCTTAATACACCTTTTTATGACCTTACCATATCACCATTGAGAATATACCCAATGGAGATTATATCAACATACCATGAAGACACCAGCATATCTATATTTATTGCAGCACTGTTCACAATAGACAAATGATGGAATAAGCCAAGATGTCCAACAACACATGGATAGACAAAAAATGTGGTATGTATACATATGTATATATATATAATATATATACTATATGTATGCATCTATTTATATCTGTGTGGTGTAAAAGACAACTGATTGCTGTAATAAAATTCTTTTTTTTTTTTTGGGTCCGGTCATGGGGCCTGAACTCTGGGCCTGGGCGCTGTCCCTCAGCTGTTCAGCTCAAGGCTAGCACTCTACCACTTGAGCCACAGCGCCACTTCCGGCTTTTTTCTTTTTGCTTATGTGGTGCTGAGGAATCGAACCCAGGGCCTCAGGCATGCAAGGCAAGCGCTCTACCACTGAGCTACCTTCCCAGCCCTGTAATAAAATTCTTTATCCCTTTCATTATACTTTGCATCTGGATAGAGTAATCTATAACAAGTGAAAAAGTATCAAGGTTCAGCTGTGAAAATTTTGGTCACATAGTAAGATATTTATCTGCATACCTTTCCAGTAACAGGGCTAATGTGTAACACAGCCAATGCCAGAGAAAACCACAGAGAGTATCACCTGGTTCTTAGAAACTTCAAGCAGAAACACTGCCAGCTTGTAGTTGAAGGGAAATTGAGAAGACAGCATGCAAAAGAAGTATAGTATATCCCCAGTTGGTTCAGGAACCTAAAATGAAGTATGTCCATAGAATGGTTTATGACCATGTAGTTCTGGCCAATCACATATATACAAGCCAAATACAAGTCCCAACACACAGCCTAATATCCCTCCTCCTAGAGTAGGTCATAATATTGTTTTACAGTGGGATTTTGTATTAATGGTTTCCAGTTAATGTATGATCATTGCCGTGTCAATCAATAACCCCATCTTCTAGAGCTCCTACATTCAGCACACAGATTTTCTGCCTATAGAAACAAGCCTTTACTCCCATGCCACTTCCATTTCTTTTCCTCCTTTCCTGATTCTGGGCCTTCCTCTCAGAAGCCCCAGACATGCTTGAATATACCCTGCTTCTTCTCTGATCCTGGATATCTCCATTCTGCTCTCCTTTACTTCACCAACTTTGTGTTAAATCTTGTAAATTCTCTCATCTATGTTACACATTACTTATGATAAGAAGGCATACAGTATGCCTAAGTACAAATTTTCTGGACAGAAATCCATTGCAGAGACATTTAATGGCTGGCAAAATATTCTCTGACTCCACTTCTTTTGTATTTTATCGTTTTTTTTGTTTGTTTTAAGACAGTGTCCCACTATATAACTGAGACTGTTCTCAAATGTACAATTCTGCTGCTTCAGCCTCCTGAGTGCTCTTACAGGTCTTTATCATCATGCCTGATTACTGCTATCTTCTTTTAATCCTGTAAGCATGGCAAGAAATTACCCATTTTCATCCCAATGAGAAGTACTCTAGGTGTTAGGTTGTAGCCGAGTGTTAATAGTTTGTGCTTAGCACTTACCAGTCCCAATTCTCAATCACTTAGCAACAATAAAAAACTATTCTATGTGAGCACAAAGAAAACCAACATACACGTTTTATTGGTTAAGCAATCCATGCATAAGAAACAACCTGGAAAAGAGAAATCTAAACTCAGGGGCAAAGCAAAATAATTCCAGGGAGAAGGCAACAGGAATCAAAGATCAACAGTGGGAGAAGGCTAGATGATATAGGATGAAGAGGCTCAGGAGAGTTTCCTAACAGAGAACTTTTGATAACCTACAGGTAACTATGTAGCAGGCAGAATATTTAATACAGGGAATAGGTTTTAGGTTTGGGTTCCTTTTGGGGCTCGTAGAGGATAGTCACTCCTGAGGAGGCCTCAGCTCAGGTGGTGAAAGAGAGCAAGGTGTGCTTCTATATTTGTTCTCTCATGAGGCTGTATTTAGGACATGATGGTCAGGAAGCAAAGTCCACCTAAGGTTTACAGGGCTAGGAGTGGAGACTACATCCAGGCCACAAAAGCCATGAGAGGGGGAAGAGGGACATAGTGAGAATATCTAATAGGGAGAGGAAGGGGGTGGAGGACAAAAGAACTAAGAAAGGCTGAGAAACTTGCTCTGGGACAGAATTAATATCAAGAGGAGGATGAGGAAGAGCTCTTATGAATGGCAAGATTGTGTTTGTGGCCGGGTGTAGAACCTCAGGATAAAATGAGCTTCTCTAGGGGGTGGAAGATAGGAAGGGATGGGAAGGGGAAACAAGAGGAGGCAACAATGCTTGATAAGAAATGTACTCATTATCTTGCCCATGTAATTGTAACCCCTCTATATTGTATTTTCACACAAAAAAGTGAGCTTCTCTAGAAGACAAGCCCTTGTGAGAAAAATCCATGAAAAAAGGAATCCTATGGGCAAATGGCTCAAATGCAGAAAGAAAGGAGGCAGCAGAGGACTGATATTTTCTGAGTGGCATGGTGCCTGAGGATGGGGCTTGGGGTAGAGACAGAACTACAAATGGCAGGACCTGGTGATATAAAACAGCTGTGGAGAGCTGTGTGGTAAAATGGCACTGCTTTGGAGGGCAGAATCTGCCCTGGCATGGGGACTGCTGATTTGACCTGGTTATGGAGTATAGGTGCTGATTGTTTAGATTGGCTGTGGATGAGAAGGCATGATAGTTTCCCCTTCTGTGTAAGTTGGGCCCAGTCCCATTGCACAGATAAAGTCACAGGGCCTTGTTCTTGAGCTGGCTGCATAGAGTGGGGCCTGATGTTTCACCCCAGCTGTGAAGGATGGTCTTGATGTTTTTTTTTCCTGACTGTATAGAGTAAGGCCTGGTAATTTTCCCTGGCTGGGGAGGGGATGGTCTGTTATTTTCGCATGGCTAGCAAGCTCACATGGCATGACCTGATGGTCTTCCCTAGCTTCCAAAGGGAAAACTTACTGGTTAACTTAGCTATATTGGGGGTTGAGAGTCTTCAATGTATAGTGGTTTAGATTTGGGTTGTGGAGAAACAGACCTAGTAGTTTTACATGACTGCAAAGAGCAGGTTCTTGTGGTTTGACCTACATATGGGGTGGCATGGCCTGGTGGTTTACCTGGATATGGAGCATAGCACCTTCTCTGATTGCCTCGCTGCCTTTGGCAGGACATGGTGAATTGTCCTGCCTACAAAGTAGAGCATCTGTCAGGTGGTACAGGTTCACCAGAGAAGGACCTGGTAGAGGTTCTGCCAGATACTGCTAACAAGGAAGGTGAGATGTAGACTCACTGTTGTGGAAAACAAGGCAAGTAATAGTCATTAAGGCATAGAGATAGCACCTGTTATAGATGAATGGCATGGGAGACCTTGGTGTGGAATGGTTGTTGGCCTACAGAAATCCAAGCCAACTCCTGAGATGTTGCCAAATGATGGAAACCCGATGTTTTGGCCTGGATGCGGTTAGCAGTGCTTTCCTGGGTGGCATATCCATGAAAATGAGTACCATCCCCTATTTATGTTGCTGGGGAGAATGTGGCATTATTGAGTGGCCCTGCTGCCAAGATCCTGATCTGCAAGGGCTATGTGGCCACGGAAATTAGGGATGAATACAGAGACATTGCTGTGGTGAACAAAGCCTGGTAGAGTAGCTGACTGGCCAACTTTCCATGCTACTGAAAATTTATGACTTGCCCTGGTGTAGTAGTGTGGCTCGTCAGAGCCTGGCTGGGTGGTGTAGCCACTGAGATCAAAGGTGGAACTTCATGCACTGATGCAGAGAACAAGACTTGACAAAGTGGCTCAGTTTGGGAGATCAGGGCCTGCTAATATGGCATGGTCTGGATGAGATCAAGATGCACTGCTCCTCAGATTAGGGCCTAGCAAAGTGGCCCAGTTGGAGATCTAGGCCTTCACATATGGCCTGGTAATAAACATCAGGATGGGAACAAGATGTATGGCTGCAGAGAACATGTCCTGGTAATGTGGCCCAGTTGCATAGATCAGAACCTGCAGATATAATACAGTGTTTGACATCATGCTTATACTTGGATGCACTGCTCTGCAGATTGAAGTCTCATTGAGTGGTCCTGTTTCAGGAATCTTAGGTATCACAGGTGATGTGGCCAGAGAGATCAACACCAAACACAAATGCATAGAAAATGGAGCCTAGTAGTATGTCCAGGTTGCCAAGACCCAGCACAACTCAGATGGAAGAACCTAGATATTGGGTCCTGACATGCTTTGGTAGTATTGCTGACAAGGGTCTATTGAGATCAGATATGGGTCTTGGTGCCCTGGTGCAGAGAACAGGTTCTTGCAAAGTGGCCCAATTTTGGCAATTCCTGTCTGTCAGGATAGCATAATTCTGGACTTTATTGTGAGACACACATGTTCTGCTCCACAGGACAGGGTCTTGCACAGTGGACCAGTTTTGGAAACCTGGGCCTGTTGTAGTGACATATTCACAGACATCACATTGGGATGTAGAGGCACCAATGAGAAAACATGGCCTGGCATTGTAACCCAGTTGCTCTAATCAGGACCTGCAGGTGTAATACAGTGTCAAATATCATGGTGGGACTCAGATGCACTGCTCTGGAGATCAGGGCCTGGAAAGAGGCCTGGTTGCAGAGATTTGGTCCTGCCTGGGTGGGAATGAGGCAGCCTTTACTTTGAGAACCAAATGTACTGCTGCGGAAATTTGGGGCTTGTTTCGTGGCCAGACTTGTAAGATCTAGGTCTTCTCTAGGAGAGAGGTTCCAAAGATTAGGATTTGATATTAGCACAGATGGGCTGTGGGAGGCAAACAGGGCATTCCTGGAAGACTTGGACATGGGGATCAGAGCCAGATCCTGATGCATTGCTGCAGAGAAGGCAGCCTGGCAATGTGTCTAGGTCGCAATGATCGGGTATGTAGGAGCACCCTCCAGGTCTGGTGGACCAGGCCATGAACAGGAGACTGCTAGGTGCCCTGAGATGCTTCTAGGCATCTAAGATGCCAAGTGTGCTGTATAATAGACTAAGTAGGCACCATAGGTATGACTGGATTCATTTCCCATGTGACAGGGCTGGGAGTTGTGGTGTTTGTTGTTCCCAGTAGCTCAGTAGGTCTCAATAAGTATGTCTGTCCTCCCTACAAGCCACCAGCACCACATTGCTAAGTCACACATTCAGGGCAATGTTTTGTCTCACCAGAGGGAGAGTGCAGGGACCCTGCCTGAAGGCAGAGGGTCTAAAGTTGAGGCTTTCTGGTCAGGGACAGCTTCACCTGAAGGCCTGAAGAAGGAACTGCCCAGGACTAGAAACTCTTCTCTTCCTATTCCAGGATGCACAGATCCAGTCCCTCTTACCCCAGCCTGTGGCACCAGGGAACCTTCTCTGTCCTGTACTCATGGCTTTCTTTTTTCCCGCTTCCTACTCATCCCTGTTATTATATCTTTGCATTCCCAAGGCTAAGGACTTGGTTGGACCTGGGTAAAAAGACATCAAATATAGAGCCCAAGGAAAAGGAAAATATGTGTGGCCTCTAAGTCTTACATCTCATGTAAACGATACCTTGTCTCTGATTTTCAAGCACGTATCTTTCAGATTACCTTTTTATTCTGTAAGGCCATACCTTCCCAGAGGAATTCTGTCTCATCTGTTGCAAATAGAGCTCATAGTAGACTCAGGTCCAGAGTCCTTGCATGTAATCACAGATTTTTTAAATATAGAAAACTCTGTTTCTCACACACAGCCATATGTGGGATTTAGGTTTCCAATTAGATGCTACCTGCCTGCAGTATGGCACAGCTACAGAACTTCCCACAGAGCTCATCTGGGACTATATACTTTTCAGTTTCACCATGGGCCAAATTTAGGACATAGACTAGGATTGTGTCATCCTGAAAGATTTATTGAACAGGTGAATTCTTAAAATGTTTCTAGGCTCTTCTCTATTTCATCTGACCTGCAAGAAATAATTCTATTCTTTGATGTCTGCATTAGCAACTGTGATTGGTAGAGAGCCCCAGGAAGTTTAGAAATGCAGTAAGGCCTTTGGCTGATCCATTTTATATCTTGGTTCAAGTATTACCATTTGAGCACACTTGTCTCAGGTCTGCCTGCTCATCTCAGAGGGCCACTGTAACATCTGCCTGTACTGTCCACTCTTAGCAGGCAAGACATGTTATCAGAACCCCACCTTAGTCCACAATGGCTACTATTTTAGCTTACAGCACGGTGATAATGGAAGATGATAGTCTGTAAGCAGAGTTATGGCCAGTGTTTTGTATATTTGAAAGGTCTATTCAAAAGCTTTGTGATGAATAAAGATCTGGCTTTTAATGGGAAAAAAAGAAATGCAGTAAGGAAGACCTCTTCCATAGAAGCAATTTGTTGAATGCCTTAGTCTCATACATAAGTTATTACTAAAGATTTCTTAATACCATCTACACAGAAAAAAACCTATCTTCATTAGCCTGTTTTACCAAGTCAATAATGGTAATGCTAGGCCAGTACTTTTGAGAAGCTATCATTAACAAAAACCATTTTGAAAATTACAAATATTTGTGTATTTATTTTTTGAAGGAATACTGGGGCTTTATCTTTGGGCTTCATGCTTGCTACGTACACATTATACAGCTTGAGCCATTCCTCCATGCCCTTTCTGTTCTGGTTATTTTTGTGACAAAAGTCTGAATTGTGTTTAAGTGTAGTTGGAATGACAGGCAAGTGCCACCTTGCCAAAATTTTTTTAATTTTATTTTATTTTATTTGTGAACATACTGTACAGAGGGGTTACAATTGCATGGGCAGAGCCCTCCTAGGTCATGTTGAGCTGGGCATCTGTATTCAATGAATCACCTCTCTCACCTCTAAGATTTTCAGCTCTAGGTGGAGAATTCCCTATACCCAGCAAGAAGGACCAGGATGGCTGTAAGAAATTACTTAGATTCCTCCTTCAATCTATCTGTCTGACTGCCTTCCTGCTTATCCATCTATCTATCTATCTATCTATCTAATCTCCATTTATAGTTTCTCTACCTCTTTCTTAAAAGTTATCATAGTCTTCCTCAACATTTTCTACAATGAAGTAAAAGAACTCCACTGCAAAGAAACAGATTCAACCTTCAGAGAAGAGCAGAATACTAAGTGGACCAGGATTGCTGCACTGGAAAAATATACCCAAAGAAGATGGTAAGAGACTGAATCAAAAAATTAAACACTGTAATTTTGTGCAATGGACTTGATGTTTAAAGGAAAGGTAGTGTTAGAGAGCTTGGATGCTAATTTTACTATTGGGAACCAGCATGAGGAATGGTATATGGTCTTGTTTGTGATAAACCTGCTCACTTCTCAGTCAGGGCTACATGGCTATATAGAAAATGGATGTGAAGATGTGCTGTAGTCCACTCATGACAATTCACTAGAACTTATAATTAACTTTTCAATTATATGAATTTTCAATAAAATAACTTGCACTTAAAATGATTAGAAAATCCCTCGAATGAATTGCTTCCTAATTATTTCATTATACATTCTTTTTCTGTTTGTATCTGTCTTGTAGAAATATTATGGGGCTTGATAAGAAATGTACTCATTATCTTGCCCATGTAATTGTAACCCTTCTGTAAAGTATTTTCACAATTAAAAAAAAAGAAATGTACTGGTTATCTTGCCCATGTAACTTAACTCCTCTGTACAGTATTCTCACAATAAAAATTAAAAAAAGAAATATTATGGGATGGGTACACTAGTGTTTATCTCTCTTCAGATGCTATTCATGGAACTCACACTTTAGCTTGAGATTGGCCATGGTCAGGGTATTTGTACCAAACTATGAATATCAGAAAATGAGAACTATAGTTATTATGTTGATAGTTTTAAACTAAGGAGGTGATTTTAAAAACTAGAATCATACAGATTAGACAAATATATTTTTGACCATAGCTCTTACTTTATGAATAGAACAGCATACAAAATGAAGAAACTTTTGTTTTGAAATGCTACTGTCCAATTTCACAGAGAAGCCACTTAGCTCAATGATGAATTTGTGAAATTGTGACATATTTCTTACTTAACAGAAATATCTTAAAAACCAAAATTCCAGTCCAAACTACATTTGAAGAGACACTCATTAAGTATTTCCCTGTATGTAGCTACAGAGAACCCTCAGTGTACTGCGCCTCACACACATAGTATTCCCTGTCTTCCCATTGTTGACAGGGGAATCAGACCAGAGGACAATGAAGGTGTCATCAGAATGGATGATTAGAGACTATGATCATAATGCCAGAGCCAGGGAGTGGGAGAGGCTTCAATGGAGTGGAAATGTGTAAGAGATGAAGAGGAGAAGAAGCTGGGCCATTTCTATGAATAAATCTGTAAGAAAATGTGTATAATATTTAATTTGTATTATTTATTCATGAGTGTCAATATGCATGTCCAAGGGCATGCATTTTTGCATATATGTTACTATATGTTTAACCATATAAATGTAATAGATTTGATGCATTTGAATTATTCACTTTTTTTGTGATAGTCCTGGGCACTATCCCTGTGCTCTATTACTTTAGCTACAGCTCCACTTCTGACATTTTGGTGGTTAATTGAAGATGAGAATTTCATGGACATTCCTAGCCCAGGTGGCTTAGAACCACAATCCTCATATCTCAGCTTCCTGAGTAGCTAGAATCACAGGCATTAACCACCAGCAGGTGGCTGATTTATTCACTTTTAAAGAGTTGATACACAGGTATACAAACACATATTCACAGTATTAGGTAGTTTCCCCCTGTTGCTAACTGCAACCAGGGACAGCACAAAGAGATACTGGAGCCAAAGAAATGAGAAAGGAGACAGGATTGAAGAGTTGGGAACTACGGGATCCAGTGCTCACTGGCTTCTGAACCTCGAGCTCCCATAAGCGAGTTTATTCAAGGCGAGCTGGGAGGGCTCTACTTTAGTGAAATGCAGATGCCATAGACTTAGGAAAGCTTTGTATATAGAGAATGCTCTGATTCTGCCTTAATTAATTCCCTAAATGGCTTGGATCACCAGCCTCTGAGTAGCATCTAAGTATAACCTATATGAAAGGTTAAAGCCTATCTTCCCTAGATGGAAAAGTTCTGCTGATACCTGAGTATGTCCATTTAAGGTCTGGCATCTTGTCTTCATGGTGTGGGGGAGGGTGGTGCCCCTCTCCTTTTCAGGTGAATGCCTGGATCCTTGGGGACAGGGGCGGGCACTTGGCTGATAGGTTACTGAACCTGTCAGTCCAGTGCCTGGGACTGGGAGTGTCCTGTCACCTGGCTCCCTGGCCTGACCCTATTTAGGCACAGAACAGCATAGGTGCCAGATGCCAAGCCATGTGTCTCTATGATTCTGTCCTGTGTCCTGTCTTCTGGCTCATCCTTAGTCATCATGGCATCACAATTCAGCTCTCCATTGGAGCTTAATTGGTGTGTTGGTATGGTTTTTGTTCTTCCTTTTCTCTCTGGCTTGTTTCCTAAACTTGTTATGTGTATTTAGGAACTGAAGGCTTTTGTAAAAACTGGCTGCATTCAGCCTGCTAACTATGTAATAAAGACTCCAAAATTCCATCTACCAAAATGTGGATTCTTGGATAATTACAACAGTTACAATCATTAATATAAGACATAATTTGTGTACATAGTAATAACTAACTCCCTATAGCTAGGGAGCAATGAGAAGTGGTGACCATACACAAACATTCATCTAATTCTATTGTTTCTTGTGTCATAGGGGCCAACCAACTGTGACTCAGACACCATTGGGTCCAGTTAGTTGTAACTTAAACATTTATCTTATCTATTTTGTCCTTTCTGAGTACTGAGAGGGTAGCGTTTCAACCTCTTAACCCTTTCCTGGTCTCACAGCTCACCTCCAGCTCCAGAGTTCCCTATAACTCCCCCTCCCCAGCACTACCATTTTTAATTGAATTGGTAACCTATTCTACTTAATTTCTTATTATGGGTAGGAAATATCTATAATTTAATTTTTTATTGTCTGAGCAGTTCGGAGGGTGCTATGAGTTTATGGTGGTTTTTTTCCTCTGTGTTCAGTGTTGGAGGTTGATCCAGAATATCTTTCATGCTAGGTATGTAAATGGTCTATCACTGAGTTTGACTCACAAACCATGTTCCTTCATGCACACATAGATGCTAATGAATAATAATATTTCAATTGTTGTAATGAGCATTTGGGGTTAGAAGAGACTTGGATGGTGTCAATGTCTTAAGAAGTCTCACAGAAATCAGTGAAAATTTCAATAAAGCATGATGTTGAGTTCGGGTCAAGGGCAGAAGTCAGTTCCTCATGCCCATCACACTCGGTCCAGCTCACAGGACCTCATGGAATTTATCTTTGAAAATTTCTAATTTGAAAATTTTTAATTCTGATCAGACACTGGTGGCTTACACCTGTAATCCTGGTTACTCAACAGGCTGAGATCTAAGAACTGTGGTTCAAAGTCAGAAATGAAGCTGTGGTTCAAGTGGTAGATCACTACCACTAAGCAAAAGATGCTCAAGGATAGTATCCAGGCCTTGAGTTCAAGCCCCAGGACCAGCAAAGATATTCTAGTTCTGCTTTCACCTTACAGATTCCTATTATTATGTCCCCAGTGGTGTGTCCCTTCCTTTGAAAGATTCCTAAGGATTCAGATCCTTAAAGTTTGTCTCAAGTGTGATGATATTTAGAGGTGATGGAATTTTTAGAGGCAGGGCATCATGAAGGCAATTAGGTCATTGAGGGGGTTCACATTTGAAGGGGATTTTCTGTAGTTCTCACAGGACTACAGTTAGTCCACTGAGAGCCAGTTGTTATGAATATAGCAATAGAAGCCCCTCTCTGGTCGGTGAGTTCTTGTTGTTCTCCAGTGATCTTTCCCTCTGCTTCTTTCTCTCAATCTGTGGCACTCATCACCACAATGCCCTCCCCACTGTCCAAACCAACAAACTCTCCTCTAGTCTAGGAGTTTGAATCTCCATAACTGTAAACTAAATAAGCATCATTTCTTTTTAAGCACCCAATTTGAGGTATTTGGTAATACCAAAAAAAAGGACTAACAATATCTACAACATCATGACATGATTTTTTCAGGACATCATAAACTTACTACTACTGTGAGAGTCATCCTCAATTGGTTGCACTCTCTTTTTTACCTGACAGTCTCTCCTAACTCATGGTGAGGTCCCTAGGGGCTGAGAGCACATACGTGCTGATCATTTCTCTAGAGAGGTTACATCAGTACATTCATACAAGTGTGAAGGAAGGACTATGAGAGCTAGAGGTTGCATGTTCTTTGGATGGACACAAAACATGAATGGAGATAATTCATCTACATCAATTTCCTGTTCATACATCCAATTAGCCTCAGTGAGCAAGCATAGCAAAACATACTTGAAATTTACTAATGGAAGTTTTCTTCATATCACATTTTCTCTCTGTCTCTGTCTCTCTGTCTCTCTTTCTCTCTGTCTCTCTGTCTCTCCTCAATGTTGCACACTAGTCTCTTTATTACCAAGACCAATCTCAAATTTTGGGTCAAACAGTTTTCCTATCTCTTCCAATAAACTGGCTGAGACTACAGACATGTGTCATTATAGTTGGTGAGAATCTTTTCTTAGGGTAGTAAATAAGCCCATATTTGATTTGAAGGATTGTTTTAAATAGATACACAGAATGAAACATGTCTGTTTATTTTTTCTCTTTGACACTATTCATCCTGGTTATGATTCCTGGCATGCTTATTAAAGGAGAAAGAATCTGAACAATTGAGTCATATCTTGTAGACCGAGAAGCAAGCATAACACATCCATATTGAATTTTTAAAGTGTTACAAAGCAGTGTGGCATCCACCTGAGGGTGATCTCTGATTCTGCCATCAATTTATACACAGTGACCTGTGAAGACTGCCTTTAGTTTTTCATAAACTACAGTTAGAATTTGCCATAGTCCAGAGCATCTTCAGTAGATGTGAGGATGTAGAGGAAAGGACAGAAATGACACAAGTCCTGACTCTTCTATTTCCTTCCTCGTGTCTCCAGGGTATACAAAGTCCAGGGCCTAGAATGCATCCCATCCACAATGGCCTGTGACTAACACAAGATGCATAGGTCGTGGTTTCTCTTAGAACACAACTGGGAGGGAGAACATCTCATCCTGTAAAAAGGAAAGGATTAGAGGGGATGTAGGATTGTGATAATTGATTTACAGATGAGGATGCAAACTGAGGCTTGGAAAAGTTTCTTATATTCCGTTCTCAAAGAAGCCTTTCTAGAAGAGATGACCTGTGCTGTAGTCCCTGCTCCTTAGGAGACTGAGGCAGGAAAACTGCTTGATCCCAGGACTTGGAGGACAGCATGAGCAAAACAGCCAAAGCTGATTTTGAAAAACAAGAATAGGAGCCTCTTGTCTCCACAATGTCCTACATTTTGCCTATTTACAATGTGGTATAGGTTGAGGGTTTCTCTCTCATCTAAAACATGGACATGATAAGGGCAAAAAGTTCTTTCTTCATTGTTCTATCCCATTATGGAGAAATTAAGGTAACATGATTTTTAAATAAGAAACAGCAGAAGAAAGAAGAGATATCTGTTTCATCTACCTGAGCTTGTTCTTCCATTATCAGCTTGGAGAAATGCAGACAGTCATGTCTGGGAAAACAGAAGACACAGCATGTATTGTCTGATGAATGTTTTGGGAGGAAGAGTATACATTATCCTGTGGACTCCTAGCCTGTTCCTCCTTCACCCTGTCATTCAATTGCTCTAACTCTACTTTTAAGGGTCCAAAATAGTACTTGATGAATGTACATGAAAGTGTCTAGCATTAAATGATACCCTGACCTCCACCTCTCTCAGTGCACTGACCTCTGAATGGCAATAATGTAGCCAATTCTTTTTGTGTGTGCTGATCCTGAAGCATGCATGAGGCCCTGGGTTCGATTCCTCAGCACCACATAAGCAAAAAGAAAAAAGCCGGAAGTGGTGCTGTGGTTCAAGTGGTAGCGCGCTAACCTTGAGCTGAAGAGCTGAGGGACAGCGCCCAGACCCAGAGTTCAGTCCCCACTACCGGACCCCCCCCCAAAAAAAACCAACTTAACAGTCTTTTCTGACCAAGTTGGTTTCAAACCCAGTTCCTTAAATCTCAGCCTCCTGCATAGCTAGAATTA
>NW_012267435.1:1674415-1680808 GCF_000151885.1 Dipodomys ordii
ATATATATATATATATATATATATATATATATATACACACACACACATACACACACGATAAACTACCTAAAGTTTGCTATATGAAGGAGTACGGTACAATGGTGTAACCCCTCTAAAAAGTTGTCAGACAGTTTGCTAGAATAAATATTAGGCAATTGAATCATATCCTGACCAAGTGGCTAAGACTTAATGGGCAAACTAAGTGGATAAGATTTAATGGGAAAAGAATAGGCACAGGAAGAATGATGGGCAAATGCTGCCATAATACTCAATGTACATATATGAAAATAGAAATAGAAAATTATGAGACTGGTGGGTAAACCATACATGTGAAAGGTGGAAAATGATGGAAAGGGTAACTCTGATTATGATGTGTTGTATAGAAAATAGGTTTGTTAAATTGGAACATCCTTGTATAATATTTGATATTAATATAGATAAAAGTGAAAAACATTACGAGTAGAGTATTAAAATAACACATTCATGTTTATCTTGTTCCAACATATCTGTCCAAAATGGTACAACATACATATTCTGTTGTGGGAACTTAATAGGTTCTGTAGCTCACATTTGTGATTTAATTAGTATGCAATTATCCACAATTATGATCTAGGTTTCCTGTACTTACTCCAGCCTTGTTTCCGTTCTTTGTATTTTTATCTAGAATGATTTCTACATCATGACTACAAATAGTTTTTTTTCTTGTTTTGTTTTGCTTTGTCAGTCGTAGGACTTGCACTCAGGGCCAGGGTGCTGTCTCTGAGCTCTTTTGCTTAAGGCTAGTGCTCTACTACTTGACCTATAGTGCCACTTCTGGTTTTCTAGTGGTGAATAGGACTTTTCTGCAGGCTTCAAACTGTGATTCTCAGATCTCAGCTTCTTGAGTAGCTAAGGTTACAGGTGTGAGCCACCAGAGCCCAGCTCAATAGTTATTGATATAAAGAACTAACGTATCCTGAAGCATGAATGAAACCTTCTTGAACCTGGACTAGTTTCATTACTCTATATCATGTACAGAATGAATTGAATAAAAATAGACTCAAGTACATCTCCTTGTTCAAGCCAATGCTTCCTAAATCTGACACAGAACTGAGGGAAAAAAATAACACTTTCTCCAGGGTATTTTAACCTTTTACAGTAGGAAAAGAGGTCTACATTTCACTTAGTACATATAAATATCCAGGTTAGATTAACATTACATTACTAATTTGACAGAACTATATGCTCCCCAAACAAAAACCTCTAAACAGGTCCTGCTTGGGGATTCAAGATGAATAGCAAAGTGCAGTCATCTCATAAATACTTTGCTATTAAGTCTCTTGATGATGTCATGGTGTACTGGGCAGTACTGAACAAACTTCCCTTGGCTGCAGAGGGGCAGGTGGAGCCACTGAGCCTCCCCATGCTGTTGTAACTTGACAACAGCATGAATACACTGTGAACAAGGCCATTTGTGTTTTGGGAGATTTCTTTTACTTATAAGTCTGAGAAATGCAGTCATACCATACTCTCAAATGTGAAAAAATCACTATGAGCACTATGAACTTCTTTTACTCCAACCAACATAAGTGGTGAACATTATAAATGTTACAGTTGTCTCTCTAACAGGTTGACTGGGAACAGCCAGGCTCTACCTTAGGTATTATGGTATGGAATTCAATATCTTTGTGAGCTACTTACGCTGCCTATGGTTACCAGTGTGGTTTGTTGGGGAGTGCTATAGGCAAATAGAGTCTGGACCCTGAGCAGGCAGTTGCTTTCTCTGCCACTACTTCTGGAATAATCTCATTGTTATCATCCAGTGACTTATTTAGCTTAGGTTGTCTTTCCCGAGATGCCTAAAAATAGATAACTGAATACTCTGTATCAGGGAAGAGGATGGCTTCATTTTCACTACTTCAGTGTATCAGATTGAACCAGTTTTGCCAATGGTTTCAGTGAAAAAACTCAGAGAGCTTAAGGCAATTGCATGGAGAAGTATTTATTGTAAAACCAATCTAATCTTGGGCCTTGGGCATGTATATGTCCTTGTGTATGCATGTTTTTTCTTCCATCCCAGGAAACCTGTCAAAATGGGAGAACAAAAGACATTCATTGCTAAGTCCAGTGGCCTATAGGCCAGGCATCAACATTTTAACCATAAGCCAGGGCCAGAGACTCAGGGTTTTACACAATATGCGTGCATGAATTCTTTTCTGCATTGCCTCTTTTCTGAATTTACCTGCTCTCAGTAAAAAGACATTGTCTCAGACTGGTCTTGACCTTATCCACTGGAGTATGACTGTCTTCTATAGATTATGTGGCAGGATCAATAATTTTTACTCAGTCTTTGGGGTTGCTAGGAAGTGAGGGATCTTTTAGAAGATAAAGCGTAGCAGAAGGAAGTTATGTTATTGGGTCTGTGCCCTTGAAAGGGGTATTGGTACTAACTCTGATCTTCTCAGACTGTTTTCTGGCACCATGAGGAAGCAAGCTCTCCCTCTGCTACATTCTTCCAACATGATGTACTGTTTTCTCACAAGCTCCAAAGCAACAGTCCAGATCACTAATGACTGCAACTTCTGAAGCTGTGAGCCAAAAACACTTTCCTTTTTATATATTGATTATCTCAGGTATTTTGTCACAGTGACAGAAAATGAACATTACATTCGAGTTGGGTATTGATTAGAAAAGATTATTCTTCAAAGTCATACTGCTTGTATAGACCCGTGCTCCAGAATTCTTTTTTTCTTTCAGTCAGTTGTGGGTCTTGAACTCGCAGACTGGGTGCTGTCCCTGAGCTCTTTTTGCTCAAAGATAGCGCTCTACCACTTTAAGCACAGCTCCACTTAAGGTTTTTTTTAATGGTTAATTGGAAATAAAAGTCTTTCACAGACTTTCCTGCTTGGGCTAGCTTTGAATCACGATCCTTAGATGTCAGCCTCATACTTAACATAACTAGGATTACAGGTGTGAGCCACCAGCACCCAGCTCAGGCTCCAGTATTCTTAACCTAGTATAATTTCAGCATGATGAATAACTTCATCATGTGCTGTGAAAATTAAGCCTAGTGTATAATGTTCAGAATTACTTGCTTCGTATGTTCTAATAATAATAACTCACAAAATGTATATTCAGATTCAAATTTATTTTTGCTGGTGTAAACAGAAGTTTCTTTACAAAGTTGATTATCAAATGTACAAGTATACAACAAGCTGAATTAAATATTTGCTATACACCTTCTTGATCTTTTTCTACCACAGTAAATATTAACAAACCTGCTTTTAAACTTGATCTGAAGTTAAATGTATCTCATCATACATATCAGTATATTTTTTAACTGCAGCATTATTTTACACTATGAAATATTGTATAGAACATAAGCTCTTTGTAAGCAATAACGTATCTATTTATATTTAGAAATTGTTTATGTTTTCATGTACAGTATGTAGATGTACAAAGTAAAAAGGATCTCAAACTTTAGGGGTATTTTATGTGTTGATAATCATAAAGTAGACTGTGCATAAAAATTCACATTCTCAGCATCAGAAAGGAAAATAAGATATGTAACTTTCTCTCAATAGGACAACCCAAACTCTGATAAAAATTCCTCTCTGTATACATACTAAGGTCGAGTGCTCTGAAATGCAAATTCATCCATAAGACCAAGAGTTCTAATAAATATGGGCTGTCTTCTAATGTACGGGTCCAATTAGTTTTGTTTTACTTAAAAGGATGAATTGAGTAAGGCATTCTCCCTCCTTTGATCAAGAATATCACATTGTAATGATATACAACAGTGAATTGAGAGGGTTAACATGAACAAAAAAAGACACATTCAGATTTCTTTCCTAGAGTACCTTTTAAATATGACTTTCATTTTGTTCTCAGAGGCATCACAGCTCAAAGTTGGGTATTCTAAAAGACTATAATTAAAATTAGAGAAAACAGATTTCCTTCTTTAATTGTGTTGAACAACAGAACTTCAGGTTGCATTTACATCTGAATTTGGAACTAAGAGTTTTTATTAGCTCTTCCACAAGTTTCTCAGGATGAAATAACTGCCAAGACAAAGAGTTAAAATATTTGATGTTGTCAATATTGAAACAAAATCAAAACCAAAGCACTGAGGGTAAAAAATTATTTGAAAGACCAACTCTATGTTCAATGTTCTCAATTCATTCACTGAGAATCACTTACCTCACATTGCTATTCTGCCTCTTCTGCTCTTGGAACTTGGGAGTGTGGTGAATAGGATAATTAAGAATTATGAACTTCCCCCAAGAATGCTATCAGCAATCAGTGAATGCGTCCTTTGGGGATATTCTGTGATTCTATTTTCATGATTGTACCATACATCCTATTGTTTTTATTTAAAAGATTAGTGTGTATATTCAATTTGGAATGCTACTAATTCATTTCAAATTTAGAAATGTACAGATTACTCCCTATAAATTTTTGTATACTTACACAAAACTGTATAACCATACCTAGTACTCCAGAATCTACTTCAACAAGGCTCAGAGTTCGTTGTTCTTGAATTACATTCATTCCAAGCAAGGAAATATTTTCAATACACTTTTCAAATACTAGTTAAAAATGTTCTCTGATGTATAGGCACATCCTAATCATTACAAATGAAGGGAAAATAAACCCAATAGATAGTAAAAGACAAAAAATTAGACATAGACATGATAAATTAATCAGGACTCTAAAAATTCACACAGTGAGACCAAAGGAGGATATTCTTAGAGAAAATCACAAGAGCTCAATAGCTATGTGTATATACAATGATGCTTATCGAAATGAACTTCAAGAAATGGAAACATCAGGTTTTTTATTGTATTGTTTTCAGTTCTTTTTCTCTTCTTTGTTCCCTTTTATTGCTGTTTTTTTATTTCTGTATCTATTGTCTGGTATATAAATTTATCTTATTTGGGGAGGGGAAAGGGAAGGACAGAAATGGTGGGACAAAGGGTGAACTAAGTCAGCAGTGATACTCGTTAGACAGTATGCTGGAAATGAACTATACAACTTGGGGGGTAAGGTGGTCTGGAGGGAAGAAGTTGGGAGAAAATGAGGGAGGGAGCGATGCTGTTCAATAAGAAATCAATACCTGATTTATTTAACTGTAACTGCTCTGTACATCACCTTTACAATAAAAAATGTTAACTTACACTTTGTCTTTATACTGTCTAAAGGGAAAAGTTACAATGGTAAGCGAAAGCCTAAGATACAATTTCACTGCCCTCTCAACTTTGGAAAGCATTATTGGCACTTAAGTTTAAGGTGTAATTTTTACAACTAGTATATAATTGATGATGCTTTTAATACTATATATAAAAATACACTGATAATATTGCCAGAAAAATAGTTTTATACTGTTCTCTTTTTTGGATATATGCTAAAAGAAATAAATATGAACTACCTCCTTTAGGTATGTGGTATATGTGTGTATATGTATATATGTGCGTTTTTAGTGTATATATGTGCATGTGTTTGTAGTGTATATATGTGCTTCTTAAGAGAGCTCTGCACTCATCCCATTTTGCAGCAACATATAAGGTAAATATGTTCTGGACAAGTTAAGTAAGTTACATCAGCAGAAGGGAGAGGAGAAATCATCTACTGTGAAAATAGAAACTGTGATTTCTATACTAGATGACAGACACTACGTTAAAAATGAATTTTACAACTTGTGGGGAGGAGTTGGGGAAATGGGAGGGAAGGGATAGTAGGGGAAAAACAAAAGAGGAGGTAAAAATGCTTGATAGGAAATGTACTAATTACCTTACTCATGTAACTGCAACCCCTCTGTACAGCATCTTTACAATAAAAATATTTTAAAAGGTGATGCTGAAAATTTTGCTGTTTGGAAAAGGCAAGATCCTGTGCCAATATTGTGAAAGCACATTATTTTAAGAGACCATGCATAAAGAACCAACTTTAATGAAGAAAAATATTCATATGCAAGATTCTTAATTTTTTTATTTTTATTTTTTTATTGTGAAAATACCGTACAGAGGGGTTACAATTACATGGGCAAGATAATGAGTTCATTTCTTATCAAGCATTGTAGCCTCCTCCTTTGTTTCCCCTTCCCATCCCTTCCCTTCCTCCCCCTGCCCCCTCACCCAATCCTCCCCCACCCCTCCCCTCGCCCCTTCCCCCCCACCAAAGTTGTAAACCCCTCCCCCCCACCAAAGTTATAAAGTTCATTTTACATAATGACTTGTACATCTCATTGTTGCAATGGATCCACCTGTATCCCTATTTAAACGATTTGCTTTTCCCCCCTTCCCCTCCACAAATTATACTGACATCAAATACAGTGAAAGCAGGGGTTATACTGTGGGGGAGGGACATACAAAACAACAAAGAAATAATCTTATAAATGTGTTAGAAACAATCGCA
>NW_012267435.1:1684718-1691570 GCF_000151885.1 Dipodomys ordii
TGTTATCAGATTTCCTGATAATGACCATTCTAATTGGGGTAAGGTGGAATCTTCATGTTGTTTTGACTTGCATTTCTTTTATGGCCAGAAATGTTGAGCATTTCTTTGTGTGTCTATTGGCCAATCTTATATCCTCTTCAGAGAGATCTCTCTTTAAGTCTTTAGCCTGCTTATTAATGGGGCAGTTGTTTCTTTGGGGATTTGTTTTAGGACTTCTATAACGAAAACTTTAAAAACCTGAAACAGGAAATTAAAGCAGATTGATTGGGAGGATTAACATTCTGAAAATGTCAATACCGACAAAAGCTATTTACAAATTCAATGTAATGCCCACCAATATCCCATCCTCATTCTTTTTTGCAATCTAAAAATTCATATGGAGGTCTGGGAAGGTGGCTTGCCTTGCATGCATGAGGCCCTGGGTTCGATTCCTCAGCACCACATAAGCAGAAAAAGCTGGAAGTGGTGCTGTGGCTCAAGTGGTAGAGCACTAGTCTTGAGCTGAAGAACTGAGGGACAGAACTCAGGCCCAGAGTTCAGGCCCCATGACTGATAAAATAATTCATATGTAACAATAAAAGACCTCAAATAGCAAAACAATCCTTAGCAAAATAACAGTAATGGAGGAATATCAATACCAAACTTCAAATGCTATTACAAAGCTATAGTAATTAAAATAGCTTGGTTCTGGCACAAGAACACACCTGAGCACCAATGGAATAGAACTGAAGACCCAAACCTATAGCCAAATGAACCCACACACCTATAGCCACCTAATCTTCAATAAGAAAGCCAAAAAATAGGGTGGGAGAAAGATACCCTCTTCAGTAAATGGCATAATTGGGTAAACACTTGTAGAAAACTAAAGTTAGATCCTTATATATCACCTTGTACCAGAATCAATTCTAATTGGATCAAAGACCTTGAGGTAAAAGTCAACACCCTGAACACATTAAAGGAAGGAATGGAAGAAACTCTAGTGCTCCTTGGCCTAGGCTGAAATTTTCTCAATAAAGATCCAGAAACACAAAAAAGCAAAGAAAGGCTGGACAAATGGGATTGCATTAAACTTCAGAGCTTCTGCATGGCAAAGGGCATAGCTAGCAAGATAAATATAAGACCCACAGATTGGGAGATCTTCACTAGCCGTACAACAGACAAGGGCCTTATATCTAAAATATTCTTAGAACTCAAAAGTTCCCATGGTTTCCCTTATTTGCGATAATTAGTATATATCTAGGATAGTATTATCAGATGAGCAGAAAAGCTCAAAAGCTATGTACATATGACCATATAAGATGATGCTAAGCAAAATGAACCCTAAGATACGGACACGAGGTTTTTTGTTGTTGTTGTATTAAATGTACTCTGTGATTTTTTTCTTTGTTTCTTTTGTATGTTCTTCCTCCTATGGTATATTCCTGTTGTCACTGTATTTTATTTTGGTACCCTGCATCTTGTATATACATTTATCTAATTTGGGGAGGGAAAGAGGAATAACAAAAATGGTGAAACAAGGTCACAGGGAGGCCAACTGCAATAATAAGACTCACAAGACACTATGTTGGAAATGAACCTTGCAATTTAGTGGGGGGAGGAGTGGAGGATGTAGGGGAAGGAAGGGATAGTGGGAGAAAAACAAAGGAGGGGGTAACAATGCCCTACATGAAATGTATTCATTACCGTACTGATCTAACTGTAACCTCTCTTTACAAGAAAATAAAATTAACCTCCCCAAGCAAGTTTTAAAAGATATCATTACTTCAGAACACTAAAGGTAGTGGTAATTATGCATCCATGGTATAAAGATATGGTACAATTCTTAGTAGCAAAAAGAGACAGGTAATTTTAAAAAATTGAAGAGGAAATTAAACTATTGTGCTTAATTTTTTAAGGATGCAAAGTTTTTTTTGGGGGGGAAATGTTAAAATTTTTACTATCAAATTAAGAACAGGCAGCAAAAATAACCTATTCTGCATTTCTCAAAAGATATGTGAAAGGTCAGGAAGCACAAATCTATCCCTGGAGTAAAGAATTTCAGAGTCAAATATGCACAACAGTATTCTAGCAGGATATGAATTTAAACAGGAATTTACATGACTTCTTCTAACAATACAACTTAAACATCTGTAAAAGAAATGCATGTTTTTGAAAAAATATATCTGTGCAAGATATCATGTGCATGGTGGCATCATCAAAGTAGCAGGGAATGAAGACTGGTGACCACAGCCTATACCTACACTATAGTGCCCCACCACACCTTATTCCTAGTCTTCAATTACAGTGGCACAGAATGTCACAGATGCTCTTAATTTGGTTTTTTGTTCACACTATAACTGGACAGTCTCAGAAGGGACGCCTGCTCTATTATCCCCAGGATGCCAGTGTCTGAATTATAAAATGTGTAAAGGTCCTTCTGGAACACTGGCTCCTTCACTCTCCAAAACTAACAGCATACAGGAAGAAGAGAAGAAAGCCATTACATTGCTTTAAAAAGACTTCTCATTCCCTCTACAAAAATGGATACCAGTTTACTTTTTCTGCGCACACAGGGTCACCAGTTTTCTGCTATGTACCAGTGCAGACTTTGGCCTTAAACATTAGTTCCAGTCAACACCTGCCTTTTCTAGAACCTAGAAATCTTAATTCAAGTAGCAAACAAATTATCCCCATATAAGCCCCATGCTTCATAAAATTCCAAATTGGGATTTATTCCTCATAAAACTTCATGATATAAAACAGATTACTGAATATTCTCGTTTCATTTATTTCAAGGCACTTTCCACCACAAGGCATAAAAAAGAAAAAGGAAAAAGCTAATTTGTAAAATACAACTATATTTCAATAATCACCAGAGTGAGTCGCAGAGGAGACAAAGTAGGAAATCATATTGAAGTCATACTGAGCATTCCCCAGGCAGCTTACTAACTTGATTTTCTTGCTGTAGAGTGAAAGACTAAAGCATAGGAAATGCATGCAGAAGGAGATCAATATCTAGTCCACTAGCAGATTATGGGAAAAACAACATCTGAAATCCTCTAATCTCACTGACTTTTGTGCTTGGTAGATCTTAGCATTGAATCACTGGTTTAGCTCTGCTGATTGAATTGTAAATAAAATATCAACACTTTGTTTTATAACCACTTAACAACACTTCACGAATGTGAACTCCATTCATGTCTCCACTGTTATGTTGATAATCCTTGTAGACAGGACTTGCCCTTACTCTGTCTCTCACATTTCTGATCATGAGAATATGTCAAATTGATTATATATTTAGTCAGCATCTTATGCAAATAATCTTATATACACTAATAAGATAATATACTGATTATCTGGTTCTTTTCAAAAAATGTACAGTTTTATCTTTATCTCCCCCCAAACTTCTGCTATATTTAAACTATTAATCACTTCGATTAAAACTCCTTCATTATCTCTCTAAATTTTATCCTCAAATCTAAGGCAGGAAAGAATCCCCACCCCAACAGATCATAGCTGAAGAGAGTTGCTGAAGCCCACCCTGCCTAGAGGTAAGGGTAGACTACCAACCCCATCCTTACAGAACACAAGGGCAGCAAAGCAGTCATCCTGGGGGCTGAAGTGGTTAAATAATGCCCATAACAGTTCCATCTTCACGTCTCTTACTAACACTAGGTGAGTGTGAGCACTGCCAAGTGAGCATTGCAGTTACCAACACTGCACTACTGAAACCAAAGAACTGATGAAGACTCACTCAGCTCCAAGGAGTGAGGAAACATGTCTTATGGAAGAATAGCAGACAAGATACTGAAGGAGCAATGCTCAAGAGAGCAGGAACATACTGGGTGAAGTGGCTCACACCTGGAATCGTAGTTACCAGAGAGCAGTAATTAGGAGGATCAGGTCAGGCAAAAAGTTAGCAAAACCACTTCTTAACCAATAAAGGCTCAGTGTGAAATGTACCTGTCACCTCAGCTATGTAGGAATGGTAAATAGGAGGATGGAAGTCTAAGCCAGCTTGTTATAAATATGAAGCACGATTCCAAAAATGTCAAAAGCATAAGAAGACAACTGAGTGCCAGTAGCTCTGAGTTTCAAAGCTCAAAGTCAGTCTGGCAGGAAAGTCTGTTATCTCCAATTAACCACCAAACAGCCAGAAGAGCTGTGACTCAAAAGGTAGAGTGCAGCCTTGAGTAATAAAGTTAGGGGACAGTATCCAGGCCTTCTGTGACAGCCTCAGGCCACCTAGCCTCAGTCCCTATCCCCACCAGCACACAGAGTTGCTTTGCTGTCATTCAGAGTGCTCTCTAGCACACAGACTAGCCTAAGTCATCCTTCAGCTGTAGACACACAAGTGCAATCACTGAGTCAGCACTGCAAAGCACACAAAAACAAGGGCTATTTGAGATCATTAGAAACTTTTCACAGGACATTTTTAGAATCAAAGAGAAACCTTTATTTTCACCGATCTGCTATGAACAGGTTCATTACATATAGCACCAAAATATATATTTAAAAAAACACAGCCTGTCCTTCACATATCTCCCCCCAAAACCATACAATACAACCCCAAAGCCACGAACAAATCAAACTCAAAAACTGTACAGACAAATTGTCTTGGAGTTAGGGTTTACAAATTTATATTCTTTCCTATGGGGAAAAAGTGGAAAAACACAAATGAAAGCAAGAGGGTAAGGAAAACTTGAAGATGAAGGCTTGACAAGACTTAGAGAAATTTAAGAAAACATATTGTCTGTCTACAAGCTAACAGAAAGCAAAAGACTGGTCAGTGATTTTCATATGCTTTGGATGGGAGGCCTTAAATCTAACTGATATTTCCCAACAATGCAGCATCCCATGGCAAATAACATCTTCAGTAGCCAGAAATCCCAAGAACACTAAAATGGTAAGTGGAAGCATGTCGGACTCCTCAGGGTATATCATAGTGCACAAACAGCATTGGGCTTCCAAAGAGCCAATGTCCTTCACTGTGGGTTTGCCAACACTTAAACAATGTATTTTCCCCTTTTTGAATGATGCTGGGTCAAAAACAAAAAACATAATAAATGCTACTTATACTGTAAAATGCACACATATGTTATTTTATTGTATAGTGCAAACACATATAAAGTGCACATAAAATACAAAATTATATATATGTTAAAATAAAGGAATATAAAGGTCATACCAAATTTTTGAAAGTATAATAAAATACTATCATAAATATTCTCTGAAATGTAGTTCTAGCTCAAATTCACACTTAGACATAATCTATCTTGATATTACAGCTTCAGCAGACAACAGCAGACAGCTCTCAAAGACAACAACCAAACAAGATTTCAGTAGACCTCAGGAGGCTTCTGGTGTAGACTCGCCAGACTGCAGAAGAATCTGGTAGAGTCAGGCAGACTTGCCCAAAAGACCTCCATTAGAACAAAGTAGACTCCTTTGATAAATACCATCAGATCAAAGGGTGTACTTCTACTTTAGAGAAGCTCAGTCCTTCTAGCACTAAGGAAAGGGATGGAATTCCAGGCTATTACCCCTTTCCAAGGCCAGTTCTCAGCCTCACAACCCTCTCCAGGTTTCACAGCTCAGCGTCAGAGTTCCCTACACATATGATGGATTCTCTCACATGCTCCCACCAAGACAGGTATCTATCCCTATTATAATTCTACCTTAAGCATGGATTTTAGGAGTCATTTTCTCAGCATAGGTGTTTTTTTTGTTAAACATTTCCTGAGTTTAGAGGAAATGGCTTTAACTTTTCACCATTAAGTATTATGCTGGCTGTAGCTTTGTCATATACTGCCTTTCTTATATTGAGGAATGTTCTATGGATTCCTAGTTTTTCCAGAGCTTTCATCGTAAAAGGATGTTGGATCTTGTCCAATGCTTTTCTGCATCTATTGAGATAATCATGTGGTTCTTATCCCTGCTCTTGTTGATGTGATGAATTATATTAATTGATTTGCATATATTGAACCAGCTTTGCATCCCTGAAATGAATCCTGTTTGATCGTGGTGTCTTATTATTTTGATGATGAGTTGAAGTCAATAGGCCAAAATTTTGTTGAGAAGTTTTGCATCAATGTTCATTAAAGAAATGGGTCCATAGTTTTCTTTCTTTTTTTGTTTTTTTGTTAGATTATTATTTTTTATTTATTGTGAAAATACTGTACAGAGGGGTTACAATTACAATTACATGGGCAAGATAATGAGTACATTTCTTACCTAGAATTGTAGCCTCCTCCTTTGTTTCCCCTTCCCATCCCTTCCTCCCCCGGCCCCTGGTTTTGGAATGAGGGTTATGCTGGCTTCATAGAAAGAGTTTGGTAGTGATGTTCACTTTCAATTTTATTGAAGAGTTGGAGGAGTATTGGTGTGAGTTCTGTTTTGAAGGCCTTGTAGAATTCCACAGTAAATCTATCCGGTCCTGGGCTTTTCTTGGGTGGGAGGTCTCTTATTGCTTTTTCTATTTCCATGCTTGATATGGGTCTGTTTAGTCTGCTTAAATCATCTTGCTTTAGTTTGGACATGTCAATATTTGCTAGACATTTGTCCATATCTTTCAGATTTTCAAACTTATTAGCATAAAGGTTTGAAAAGTATCCCTTTATTTATTCTGAATCTTAGTTGTTTCTTTTTTTCATTTAATTTTATTGTCAAGGCAATGTACAGAGGGGTTACAGTTACATACAACACGTAGTGAGTATATTTCTTTCTTTTTTGTTTCTTTTGTTTTTTTCATTTTTTATTTTAATTTTTTTATTGCGAAAATACTGTACAGAGGGGTTACAATTACATGGGCAAGGTAATGAGTACATTTCTTATCAAGCATTGTTGCCTCCTCCTTTGTTTCCCCTTCACATC
>NW_012267435.1:1691620-1692767 GCF_000151885.1 Dipodomys ordii
CCCCCCCCAAAAAAAACCAACTTAACAGTCTTTTCTGACCAAGTTGGTTTCAAACCCAGTTCCTTAAATCTCAGCCTCCTGCATAGCTAGAATTATAGGCATGTATTGTTCTTCACAGAAATAGAGTGTAAATACTAATGGTTCTGAATAGTCAAAACTTCAGAAAAAATGCCTTGCTGGAAGTATCACAGCTCCAAGTTTCAAATGATATTATAGAGCCATAATACCCCAAAACAGCCTGGTCCTGACATAGAAGCAGACCTTAAAACCAGAGAAACAGTCAAGAAAAACCAGAAATGAAACTACACACCTACAGTCATTGGATTAACCAGAAATGAAACTACACACCTACAGTCATTGGATTTTTTTACCAAGAAATTTTAGGGTAGAAAAAAATTAGAATAAAAGATAGCCTCTTCAACAAATAGTGCTGGGATAACTATATATCTATGTGTGAAAGACTAAAAAAAGTATGCTTTTCTTACAACCTGTGCTATTATCAAAATAAAGTAGATCAAAGACCTAGAGATGTAAGAAAGGCCTGAAACCATGCAGCTACTACAGGAAAGAGTCAGAGAAAACACTAGAAACTATTTGCATAGGCAGGGGCTTCCTGAATAGAATTTAAGTGGTTCAACTATCAGGAAACATGTTAACAAATGAAATGGTATCAAGCTAAAGTACTTCTTCATATTCAAAGTGGTAGTCATTAAGCTGAAAGACAACCTACTTAAAAGGAGCAAGTCTTTTCCAGCTGTACATCTGACAAGAGACTACAAATAAGAATATATAGGAAGATTAAAATTTAATCCTCTGCAAAGTATTAATAATCAAATTAATTAATGAAAAGTAAACTTAACAGTTTTCAGAAAAATAGTTACAAATGGCTAATGAATATATGAAGATATACACAAAATTCCAGGGTACAAAGGAAATGCAAATCAAAAAATACTGAGAATCCACTTTACTCCAGTAAGATTGAACAACATCAAGAATATTAAAACACCCAGATGCCCCTCTAGACGAATGGATCAAGAAAATGTGGTATATATACACAATGGAATTCTATGCCTCCATCAGAAAGAATGTCATTGCCCCATTTGTTAGGAAATGGAAAGACTTGGAAAAAATTATATTAAGTGAAGTA
>NW_012267435.1:1692817-1741467 GCF_000151885.1 Dipodomys ordii
CCCTCCTCGGCCAAAGCTGTAAACTTCGTTTTTCAACATAACGTCTTGTACATCTCATTGTTGCAATGGGTCCACCTGTATCCCTATTTAAACAATTTGATTTTTCCCTTCCCCTCCACAAAGTATACCAACATCAAATACAGTGAAAACAGGGGTTATATCGTGGGGGAGGGTCTTGGTTGTTTCTGTTGTGATGGTTCCATTCTCATCTCTGAGTTTTCTTATTTGGGTGTGTTCTCTTTTTTGATAAGATTTGCTACGGGTCTGTCAATTTTATTATTTTTTTTCAAAGAACCAACTCTTTGTTTTGTTGATTCTTCCTATAGTTTTTTGGATTCTAATTCATTTAATTCTGATTTCATTTTAATTATTTGTTTCTGTCTACTAGATTGGGGTTTAGCTTGTTGCTCTTTTTCAAGGAGGTTTAGGTGCCTCATTAAGTTGTTGGTTTCAAATCTCTCCAATTTGTTAATGCCAGAACTCAGAGGTATAAACTTGCCTCTGTGGACTATTTTGGAGAATGTTTCATGTACTGCTGAGAAGAAGGTGTAATCTGATACTGCTGGGTGAAATATTCCATAAATGTCTGTTAAGTCTAGTTGATCTATGCAGATGTTCAGATCCGAGGTTTCTCTGTTGAGTTTTTGATGGGTTAATCTATCTAGCAGGGATATTGGTATGTTAAAGTCCCCAACAACTATTGTTTTTGGCTCTATGTATGATTTGAGGGAAAGTAGTGTTTCTTGGATAAATTTGGGTGCTCTGTTATTTGGTGAGTAGATATTTATAATCATAATATCCTCCTGAAGGAGAGATCCCTTATTTAGTATGTAGTGACCTTCTTTATCTCTCCTCCTTGATTTTAATTTGAAGTATATTATCTGACATACCCCTGTTTTCACTGTATTTGATTCTGCATCTTATATACACATTTTTGTAATTTGGGGAGTGGTAGGGATATAGTGGAATTCTTAAATGGGGATGCAGGTTGACCATTGTGTCGATGAGATGTACAGGACACTACGTTGAAAACGAACTTTACAATGGAGAGGGAGGAGTTGGGGAGATGTGGAGGAAGGGATGTTAAGGGAAAAACAAAGGAGGAGGTAACAATGCTCCATAGGTAATGTACTCATTACCCTACTCATGTACAGTATATTAACTACACACACACACACACACACACACACACACACACACACAACACATTTTCTTGCAAAAGTCCTAGAGCATATTAAGGATTTGGAAAAGCAAGCAGGGTTACATGTTGACAAATGTCTTTTGATGTTTTATTCCCTTCTGTCAAATCATTGCAGTTTATAAGGGAGTATAAGGATTAAAGCAAAAAGAGACCTCTCATGCTTTAAATCAAGATATATATTAATACAGTTTTTGTCTTTGAATTCCTAGCTACTGTTTCTCATGCCTCTTTCCTTTCATCTATCCTGCCTCAGAGAGGCTGAGGCAGGATGATTTCAAATTTGGGTGCAGTTTGGACTACTTAGACATTCTTCTATCCATATATAAAATATCATGTATAAACTCATGTAGTATGTATTATATCTAATGTATATTTTATATTGTATTATGTTATTTATATTCCGTATTATATAGTACACACACATAATGCGAACTGAAAACTATTTGTACGTGTGTGTGTGTGAAATTGAAATGAAGGAATGTAGGGGTCATAATAGCTAATTTTAAAAGTACAACCTAGCCAGGTGCCTGTGGCTCATGCCTATAATCCTAGCTAATCAGGAGGCTGAGATCTGAGGTTCGTGGTTTAAAGCCAGCCCAGGCAGGAAAGTTTGTGAGAATCTTATCTCCCATTAAACACCGGAAAACCAGAAGTGGTGCAGTGGGTCAAGTGGTAGAGTGCTATCCTTGAGCTGAAGAGCTGAGGGACAGCGCCCAGGCCCAGAGTTCAAGCCCCTTGACAAAAAAAAAAAAAAAAAGGGAGAACATATTGATATCCTGCAACCACTTAATACCTGTGAAATGGAGTTCTGGTTAAAAAAATCACATTTCGATACTATGTATCTTCATGTTACAGTCTCTGCCAGACTTTTCAAACACTTCCCAAGGACTCCAACAGAATTTAGAAGAGTAAGGCAGAAAAAAGAAAAGAAGAGTAAGTCAGAGTGCACCAGACTCTTACCAAAGACCCCCGTGAGATTTGGCCAGATACTCAAACAGTCAGGCAGAGTCCTCCCAAAGACCCTTATTACCCTCTTCTGAAAGACCCCGTTGTACTTCTGCCGATCGGCGCAGAGAGCCATCAGACTTCGGAAGACATAGGCAGAGTCAGGCACATTCTAACCAAAGACTCCATTGGAGTCCTGGGAAAGAACGTCGTCATGAGAAGTCGGCAGAAACCTGCAGACTCTGAGGACATCTGTGGCCTACTCTGGCACACATCTGCAGACAAGACTCCCGAAGATCTGCCCCCCTTCCCCTTCCCCCTCCCACCTGTCCACCCCTCCCAAGACCGGATCAGACTCTGCAGCCTCCAGCCAACAGGGGCAGAGGTCTGAGGGAGGGGCAGGGGGAGGAGCAGGCAGCCACACGTGGGGTCAGAGGGCACATCCCAGCCTCCGGACATGTTGGACGTGTCATGTGATGTACATCTAGCCAATCAGAGGCGGTGATTCAGCCATTTTTTTTCTCCCCTTTCCCTACCCCTTCCACAAGCTGTGCTTCCACGGGGCTCCCGCTGAGGACATCCTGGAAGCCATGCTGTTTGTCCCAGCGTGAGCACTTGCCAGTATAGACTTCGTGGAGGGCAAAGAAGGGGTCTGTCCTAGCTCCTGGACGCGGGTGTGGACTGACTGTTGCGCTGCTCGGTTCTGAGGCCGCAAACCAGGTATTGTAGCGTCAGCCGCCATCTTTGTTTCCGAAGCCCGGCGCCGCCCCTATGGGACTGCAGGCCCCAAATGCGTTCTGCTCAGTGCCAGGACAGCCGTGGTCCCTACAAATCCTCACCCGTTTGGGGACCGCGGGGCACAGCCAGGGCTCGGAGGGGTAATATAAGAAGGGCACTGGTTCACTGGGCCGGAATCCGGGCAGACACAAGCCCGAGGACAGTGCTGTTGGGAATTGGTCTGACAGAGACCAGGCAGCAACTGGTCTGGGGGTGCCATCTTCTTCCTGGGCTCCCTCGTCTCCTCCCTGTGCTCCTTTACCGGCATCTCAGAGCTCTCAGCCCTGTAAGCCGTAGCCAACCTGCATCTTTTAGAGGAATGCATGCTTCTGGGGTCCAAGACCACCAGCAGCACCATTTAATCTATGTTTTTGGCTCACATCTGTGATAGTCCTGTTCATTTCAGACTGTTAGCTCAAAGTACTAATGTCTGCAGTGATTCCAACTCGACTGTTACTGACAAGGTTAGAAACAAATAGGGGCTGGGAAATTGGCTCCTTGGTAGAGCACTTACCTTGCGTGCCTAAGGCCCTGGGTTCGATTCCTCAGCACCACATAAGCAAAAAGAAAAAAGCCAGAAGTGGCGCTGTGGCTCAAGTGGTAGAGTGCTAGCCTTGAGCTGAAGAGCTGAGGGACAGCGCCCAGGCCCAGAGTTCAGGCCCCACAACCGGACCCCCCCCAAAAAAAAGCAAGGAGTCCCAGATATCTGCAACCAGTGGACAAGGCTCTAGATTTCATTCATTCTCAGCAAGTCAGTATCGTTGTGAATGAGTATGTTGTGTCCAGATAAGGACCCCCAAAGACTACCAAGGACCGGATTCTGATGCAAGCACACCAGAGTCCTTTATTGCCATCTTGTGCCTGGACTCTCAACCTTCACCGACTGCAGTGGGTCAGAGTTGAGAGCCCCGCCTTATGGGGTGGCAGGGTTTTTTTTTTATCACGAGTAAATCAGGGGCAGGGGTTTTCCAACTTAGTTACATGATTGGCTAACAATTGGGTAGCTAAGGATTAGTAAGTTTTGTCACATTCTTATTGGTTAGTACAATTGATTATTCTTTACCAATTTTAGCAGACATTCTGTCAGCGTTTTATAGCAGTCTTGTAAAAGTCTCATTAGGAAGAACAGCAAGCTAAACCACAAAATATATGATAGCAATGCAACTCTTGGGGATCTCACAGCTCTGGGAATTTCCACCTTCTGGCTCATTGGCTGTTGCTAAAGGAACTCATTGTGTAGAGTGCAAGTGGGACATCTGTGGTCATCCCAGAGACCTAAGCTCATATGGTGGAAATAGGCCTTGTCTCAAATTGGAGTTTTTATGCACAAAATGGTGATTGTCTTGCTAGGTTTCTACAGGTACCTTTGCCAGGCCTGGTCTGGTTTCTCTGGGATAGTACATGAAGGTCTGGCTCCAATCTGTGTGTCCTGACTTGTGCAGTGATGTTCTGATGGAGTCTCCCAGTAGGTTCGGGCTACATATTAAGACTGTGTATATTTACATCTAAAATATATACATATCCATATACACACATATAATGTGTAATGTATAGTAAATTACATTCTTGTAGTGGTCTCTGAAACGGAGAAGTGAGACCAGGCTCCATTGTAGGAAAGGGCTTCTTGTGCTAGCCCACACTTGACAGACTCATGTTCTCCAAAAGCCATGTGAGAACGAAGGGTTCCTGTCTTTTATACTCCTTCTGCCCCCTTATCAAGTATATGCTTACAGAGTATTTTGTAGGCTTTATCTCTAGGATGCAAACTTTTCACTGAAGTTATCTGTGCTACTTTACCCCCAGGGTCTCAGCTCAATCGTCCTTGAAATTCCCAGTTTTATGCTTTGACCCATTAAGGGTTAAAGAGCATCATCATAACTTAATGGTTGATATTTTTTACATCATTATAAGGGTGGCTGGCATTTCTTGCTTTTTTTGCTGTTTTTGTTTTTGTTTTATCGTTTGTGGTTATTGAACTCTGAGCCTAGGCACTGTCCCTGAGCTCTCCAGCTCAGGGCTAGTGCTCTACCACTTTGAGCCACAGCACCATTTCCAGTTTGGTGGTTATTAATTTGAGATAAGAGTCTCAGGAACTTTCCTGCCATGGCTGGCTTGAACCACAACCCTCAGATCTCAGCCTCCTGAGTAGCTAGCATTACAGGTGTGGGCCAGCGGTACCAGGCTTCTTGTTATTATTTTTTGAGCATGGCTTCAATAAAAACTGGAGAGAAATTTTATAACCAGATGTAACAGACAAGCAAGTAGTGGATAGGCTCCTAGTAGTAAATCCACAACACTAATGAGAGTTTTGAGTCCCTTAACATTTGACAACAATCATCCAAATAATTACCTGGGGTTCCAACACTTTGAGGTTTAGACCTGGACCTAGACAATGTTTTTCACTGGATTAGTGAAGTCTTACATTTTTTTCATTTATTGTTTATGTGTAAGCAACAGTTATTTAGGGTACTCTATCTTTCAGAGGCCAGTAAATGGTTTAAGGTTAAGAGATTTTGTTAGATAACATTGTGTGTTATTTATCATGTTCATTGGCCAATTTATAATGCCTGCCGTGATTCCCACCATGCATTGTTTTGTTAGACTGGAACCTCTAATTGATTCCCTGTTCAAGGGGAATAAGAAGCATTAAGATTGAAAAGAACATAGGATGTAAATTTCTGACCAAATTTGGGTGAAACAAAATACTCCCTTTTCTTACACATCCAATAGTGGTGCCTGCCAATATGTCTAAATTTGGTATCTTTCCATGTAGTCTGGAGGTGGGTGAAATTAGACAGAGGGTACAGATCCAGTTTGGTATAGATTGGAATATTTCGCCCCCCATCCTGCCCCTCCATTTAGTCTTCTGGGCTGAATTGTTATAGGATATTTGACCCAGAGGAGTCAGTGTTTTCACTGGTTCCTTAAAATGACTTTTTGATCAGGTGTGGCAGTCTCTTTTAACAATAGAAGTTTTTTAGAAGCCATCTGCTAGTGCTTATAATGTAAAACCTAGTTCCAACTTAGGATACCTGGGGATTCAGTATTTTGGCTCCCAAGGCTACTGATCTATCATATTAGTCCCTCCACAGACAAAGCAGGAGGAGACGTTTAGAGATTAAACTACAGTCTGTGCTATATCCATGAATTTATTTTTGGCTATGGAGGAGATAGGGTTCTCTGTCTTTCCCATCTCCTGGTAGACTCAGCTTTATGGGTAACAGTAACCCTCTTGAAGTATAATAGGACTCCTTGGTCCCTGCCCTTCCCATAGATACAGACTGTAATCTTTCAGCTACTTTTCCATGTAGGGTGGTCTGACTAATTTACCCATTGTGAAGTTTGCAGGACTACAAGTCGCAGAGGTACAGTCTGATATAAGATAACGTTTGTAGGAGTAATGTTTTGTTTTGGTTTTTCTGAGCCAAGAAGCCCATTTCACTTAGTCCCAGCTGGGTCAGTGTGAGGTTTTGGGAATCGTCCATAGGTTAGCGTGAACGGTGATACATCACACATGTACTAATCCGAATTTGCATTGCTGTTTCCAAGGTAGGCCCTCATGTGGACCTTAGTAGCCAGCCCTTTGCAGGTGCCCTCTTACTTGTGTGAATTTTCGGGCTGATACATCAAATATTTGGGTCATATATATCAAATTGAATTGACACCAGCTCTTTTATGGTGGTGATGTGAATTTTCTTCATTACAGGCCCTTTGCTATTGTGGCTTCTGACCTCCAGCTCTTTGTCATCTGGGGAGAAAGTGAGGAGGCTAATATAGTTCATCTATCCTGGTAAGTGATTGATTTCTCAAATTTCCTTCATGGGTAGTTTAGTTGGCTTCTAGAATGACTAAAGCAGTGCTATCATCTCACTGCCTGGAGTTACCCGGAGATTTTGGAGGGTCTTATTGAGACAGTGAGTGGGTGTTTCTGAGAGTGAACTTAAACGACGAAATCGGGTCCAAGGGTGTACTTCTACTTGAGAGAAGCTTGTTTAACTTGGCTGTGGTGGATCCAGGGAAGAGTCTCTGCCCCTTGACAGCTGTGCAGTACGAAAAACTGACATGAAGTCCCCTCCTAAGGAGTCTTAGTAGATGGACATTTTATTTTATTTATTTTCCAGATAATCACCAGTCTTTGTCTAGCTGGGAGTGTCTCTCAGACCCATTTACTAATTTTTGAGTCAGCCAGAAGGGTTGTACTTGCTGTCTTAAAGTGATTTATCTTATCTGTCATATATCCCACTTAGGCCTCTAAGGAATGGAGTACCTACATAAAAGCCTTCTGTCTTTTGTATCTTACCTAGTAAATGTTTATGTAGTATTTTATTTGCCAATTCCATAATGAAAAAATTTTTACCCAAATTGTGTATATGCTGCTTTGTTCTGTGGGTTCAACCTCTCCCCACATATTTTATTCCAGATCTCCGCCACCCCTCCCACAGCAGTATATATTATATATTATGTAGTATATATTATGTGTTATATAATACATATCAAATAAGGACACATTGACTAATATAACATATCTTATTCATATCATATACTAACACATATATTATATTGTCTAGGATACACACACTATATATATAATTGAATGCACATATAATATAGAATGAAATATATAATTGAAAATGAAGGAATATAGAGGTCATGCAAGCTTACTTTTGACAGTGGAGTAGGAGATTACTGTGTCAATCACTTCAGGTCTCAGAACTGGAGCTCTAGCTCAAATGGTCACACTTACACATTATATATCTTGGTATTACAGCTTCTGCCTACAACAGCAGACTCCTCTCAAAGACAACATCAGACCAAAGAAGACGTTGGCAGATCCCAGCAGGATTCTGCTGTAGACTCCATCAGACTGAAGTAAAGTCTGGTGAGTCAGGCAAACTTTCCCCAAAGACCCATCTCAGAGCACAGCAGACTCTTTTAATACACTCCAGCAGACTCCTCCCAGAGACTCCTTCTAATGTCTAAGTATGTGACTCATCCCACAGACTTGGTAAGACTTTGGCACACTTGAACAGAGGTAGGAGGGGAAGGGAGGGAGGGGAATCTAGACACTAGAGGGACGTGGGGGGCACATTGCTGTCCCCTGACCCGTTGAAAATATCAAGTGGCATATGCCTAGACCATCAGAGGCAGGGATTCAGCCATTTCATCCCTCCTATTCTACAGGGTTTCCCTCCAGGTGTCTCCAGCTGAAGATGCTACGGCAGCCATACGGTTTGTCCCGGAGTGAAAACCTGTGGGTAGAGACAACCAGGCAGCTCAGCTCCATGAAGAGCTGAGGAAGGAGGCTTCTCTAGTCCCTGGACACTTGAAGGGTGAGATTTTTGGACTTGTTGGTTGTGAAGCAACTAACTGGGTACCATGGCATCGGCAGCCGTTTTCAGTTCTGAAGATGAGGTACCTCCCCCTAAGGACCAAAGGCAGGAAGTACATTCTGCTGGTGGTCAGGAAAGGCTGGGTATCTACAAAAACCTCAGATGTCTGGGGACCACAGAGGAAGGCCAGGGATTGGTAGGGGAATCCACAGATTGTACTAGATTGATGGATCAAAATCAGGGGCAGACACAGAACCCCAACGATAACTTTGATGGGAATCAGCACATCAATGTCCAATCAGCAAACCCTCCAGGGCACCATGTAGTTACTGGGGCTCCCGAGTCCCGTTCTTATACTGCTCCACTGGCATCTCAGAATCCACAGCCCTGTAGCAGCATCCAACCTGCAGCTTCTAGAGGAAGACACTCATCCCATGGAGAACCTATTCTTTGCATGGCCACCACCCAACCAGCCACACGAGGTGGTGGTCTCCTTAACCATGCATCTGTGACAGATGCTACTCAGAAAACCCAAGTATCAGCTCAAGTATCTGAGGTACATGGTCATTCTCTCTGTGCTGTTTCTGGTCTTCAAATAACCAATCAGAGAAGCTCAGCCATCTGTAGACAGGCCAGTGGAAAAGGCCCTGAGCCTCAGTCTGATGAGGCCTGCAGAGGTCTTCCTGATCAGTTGCCTATTCCAGGGCAAGTGCAGGTCCTCCTGAGGAGTACACTAAGGTCTGACTCTGATCTCTGTGACCTGACTGTACAAGAAGGCACTGATCAGGGCCAGCTCCATGGCCTGACCCAGGAAGTTTCTGATCATTTCTGCCTTGCTACCTTGGCAGATCCTGATGCTAGAAATCCTGTTATGCAAGTAGGGCAGGATCTTCACAACCCAACAGCTTCCAAAGAACCCATTCATTGCAAACATACATCTGAGTCCTGCCATGATTCTCTATCCTATTCTAGCTTGACAGGACAGCATCGCCCAAAGCAGATTGTGTTGGCCGATATCAGGCTTCCTAACAATGAATCCCATGTAGTGTCTGGTCCTAATATCCATGGTCAAGTCTTTCAGGAAAGTCCAGATTGTAACCATCCAACTGTGGAAGATAATGAATTTCATGGCAGTGCTAACCAAGTAGACCTGAATTTATGCAGCCCAGCTACTCAGCAAAGCCCATATATTAAGAGCCATGAATCAGAGTCCAGTTCTAGCCTCCATGGCCAGGTCCTTGAGGAAGGCTGTGATCAACATTGCAGCCACAGTCACCACTGCCACAGGAATCAACACCACCCAAAATACACTCCACAGGGATGTTCTGATCTCTCCTGCCTAACAGACCCGCAAGGTCCCCCTGTGTGGAATATTTTTAACCAGGGAGGCCCAGATCTCAAACAAGCCACTAGAGAAGGCCACACTCTTTGCAGCAGTATAACAGAGTTCCACCCTGATGTCCATAGCCATAGTACCTGGGGAGGACTGGGTCAATGTAATGAAGCCATATGGTCAGACAATCTTCTAAGGACCAATGCTTCAGGACCTGGCCCTGATCTCCATGGCCAAGTCTTCCCAGACTGCCCTGATTGCTACCACCAGTGCCCCATCAGTGCAAATTCTGAATTTACTCACCATGTTGCCCCATCGTATCCTCACCTCTGGCAACACTCTACTCAGGGAGATCCTGGTATCTCAAGCCAGATCAATAGAGAAGACCTGGAACTGCATAGAAATGCATCTGTGTCCTATGATGATGCCTGGTGCTATAACCATGACTGCAACCAGGACATGTTACGAGAGTCTGTTCTACAGAGAAGTACATACAGTTCTGACTCTGCTATTCCTGGCAAGGTATGTCAGCATGACTCTTATTGCCACCCGTGCACTATCTGTGCAAGTTGTGATCTCATTGGCAGTGTTTCCCTGGATGAAGACTCTAAATACCGGTGTCAACAGGGCCAGAGTTACTGGCAAGGTCCCACTGGGGCAATTTCTGATCTCTTCAGTCAAGGTACGATGGCAGCTACTGATACCCAGGACCCATTTTTCCTGGATATCCAAGATCTCCTCCAACAGGCCACCCATGAAGACCTCATTGTTCCCAACAGTGACTCAGGTTCCCATCATGATGTGTGCTACCAGACTATCCAGGGAGGCTCAGATCTCCTGAACCCAGCCACATTGCTGGGCCATGTTCAGGAGAGCCGTGCATCAGTATCCGGTTCTGATATCTATGACCAAGTCTTCAAGGGATGCCCTGATCATTGCCTGTGCCTCATCTGGGGAAGTTCTGACCACCATCAATGTGCAACCCCATCTGGTCTCAATTCATGCAACCTCTCTCCTAGGGAAGGCCCTGATGTTCCAAGTCTAGCCACCCACGAAGGCCAAATTCTGCATAGCAGTGCATCTGCATCTCACCCTGATGTTTCCCTGAGTATTCCCCAAGCAGGACCAGATCTCAGCAACCAGGCTCCATTGCCCGACCATGTTCTCCCCAGTACTGCATCTGGATCCCAACCTGATGTTTTGGGACATGCCACACTGGCAGGCCTGGATCTCGAGGACTCTACCACATTGTCAGGCTTGATCCTCAGCAGCCATGCACCTGGTGGTCATGCAAGTATCCAGAGCCACACCTTGCTGGCACACACAGATCTCCAAACGAGGGCCAGTATGAGAGATCCCATTGTCTGCAACAGGGCATCAAGTTCTACTTCTGATTGCAGTGTTCCCACCACCCAGGCAAACCCTGATGGGCAGCATTGCTATACCACGGCAAATCCTAATATTCAGGATTTTTACCTACCAAGAAGACCTGACCTTTTCAATCCAGCCACTCCACCAGGCCTTGCTTTCCTTCTCCACAACAGCACATCCATGGCAGGCCATGATTTTCATGGTCGTGTCCCCTATGCAGGCCAAGATCCCTGCCACTGTGTCATGAATCCTGGTCAAATTCCATATAACAATGTGTTTGAGTCCCAGTGTGATGTTTATCATTCTAATGTGTGCACCAGTTCTAATCTTGGCAAGTGGGCCACATTGCCTGGCCAAAGTCTCCTCAACCATGCATCTGGGTCCCACTGTGATGTCCAGGACCAGGCTGATTTGGCAGGCCCACATCATCACAGCTGGGCCAATATACCATGTTCCATTCTCTGTAACAGAGCATCTGGGTCACAAAACTCTCTCTCTGATCAGGCTATGTTGCACACTGTTTTCAATAGAAATGCATCAATGTCAAACCATTATTTGCGTGACCACATCACCTGTGCTGGCCAAGATGCCCACAATCGGGCCACTACAATAGGCCACATTCTTCCCAGTAGAGGAATGAGGACTAATCCCTATTTCCATGGCTATGAAACCCAGACTTGTTGTGGTATCTGCATCCAGGCCCAAGAGACAGGCCCCCAACACTGCAACATCACCTCAGGGGCAGGTTTGGATCTCTGCAGGTCAGCAAACATTCCATACAATGCACTACCTTGCTGTTCATCTGTCCCAGGTGCTCACTTCTGCTGCTTGAGCACCATGCATGGCCCAAGTTGCCACCACAATGAATCTCCATATCTTTTTCCTCCTCAGCAGTGTCTGTTAGGACCTGTACCAGGTCCTCCTGCAGGAGGCTGCAACACCCCCAATAGATGCTCTATGCCACAATCAGAACAATTCACCAAGATATAGCCAAGGAAGTCAAGCCATTAGGGAATGGTGTAGCTGTCATAGGGAGGTAAATCACCAGGCATCACCACCCAATGTGTAGGCCAATCCACCAGATCCTACTCTATTGAAGTCATGACATACTACTAGGAATGCTCCTCTACAATCCAGTTCCAAACCCCACACCCTACTAGAGTTAAGCCCAACCAGTGTACTTTTCTTTCAGTAGCCATGTAATTCCAGTAGGCCTTGCCATTCAGTGCCCCCTCACCATGCAAAACTACTAAACCACCTACTACTGACATAGTGATTATGACTGGTCTCTGTTTTCCACAGTCAGTGCAAAGCACCAAGACTCCTCCATATCTTGGTTGTAACACAGACACTACACCCACAAGCAGACCAGAGAATCAGAAGTTGTTAGGCTGCTCTCTTAGGGTACAAGAGGGCTGTGCCCAACCCACACAGCCAGACTAAACCACCATGCCCTTTGACCTGCAGACAGTTTCAATCACCAGGCCCTGGACTCCATAGGCTGGCCAAATCAAGACTCCTTGTTTGTCAAAGCCTCCATTTGAATACAGGCTCCTTCAATGCAGTTCACCCTTGCCAGACACTCCTTTCCAAACACTCTGCTATACATTTACAGGCCCTACCCTCTGCAGTCCTACATCTATTCCAGGTGGCATCCTCAAGAACCATGCCACTCAGAAAACGTCAGCCCTATGCTGCTTTGGTGTCTGGGCCAATTATTTATAGTACTCCTTTTCCCCTGGATTGGCCTTGTAAGGCTAGTCTTCTAGAGCAGCTGACCTTACTTGAGTTCCTACCCCTGGCCTTCTAGCAAGATCTTGCCATTTCAGAAGCTGTTCCTGATCATCCTCTCTTGATCTATTCTTTCTCAGGTGGAGAAATTTCCAACTCTTTTGCCTAGGTTACCAAGACTCCCCTTTCACTTTTACTGTGGACATTCTGCACTGAGCTCCTCTTGATTCACTCATGGGGCTTTTATTTGGACTCAATTTTCCTGGTAGCCTTAGATGAGCCTTGCTTCTTCACAATTATCCCCTAATTCCAGCTCTTCCATAGTGCAAAATAGGGAATAGTCTTCAACCCCTTCTCGACTGTACTGTGGCTTGTTGTGCACATCCTGCACCAAAACCCACAGCATCAAAAATCTACCCACTGTTCTTAATGGATAGCCTGCTACATAGTTATCTCTAGGTCACCAGTATTTCTGTGTGTTAGGAACCATTCTACTGAGTAGTTTTGAGACCTTGGCTCGTCAACTTGTTCTCCCTCAGTGATGACTCTTGATTCTTGCTAAATGGTTCTGCTTTTCCCTGAGTTGAAGTTTTTCTTTTGTAATTTGTCTTTTTATGTGTGGATTGTATAAGCAATAAAATTTAAATGTTGGTTCTCTTTGTTTTCCATAGAATTCTTTTATCTTGATACTTGGAATTGATCTGTGGCCTGGTAGATACTAAGCAACACTGTCTTCATACTAATTCACACCCCAAAACTTCCAGATGATAAAAGTGGTAATTTCTTGCCATTCTTGAAGGATTTACACAAGGTAACAGTATCCATGAATCATGACAGAGTCCTGTATTCTCAACACTGGGAGACTGAGGTAGGAGGATTGTGCATTTGAGAGCAGTCTGGGATATATAGTAAGACACTGTCTCAAAAACAAAACCTAAATAAAATACCATGTAAATGAATTAATTGACCACTTTAGCTGACATTTTTAATGTTTAGTGGAGTAAGAGAATAGTCTGTTAGTCATTTAATGTCTATTCAGAGACTTAACACAGGCATTCTATATTCACTTAGCACAGACTATTTTTAATCTTGCTGAGAGAATTTTATAGGATTTAACCCTTGGTCAATGAAGAAAAGGAAGAGGGGTTGTAGTGCAGACATCCAGGGTCTGCACAAAGCTGGGGCATGTTCATACATTGCTTGATTTGCTGGGAGGAATCAGAGAATCAGAGAAGAACAGAAATTAAAGGATCTGGAGGATAGAGGCTTATGTTTCTAGAAGCAGAAAGTCTGTGTGGTGTTCACAGGAGCTCCATGTGGTGTAGTGATTGATTGACATGGGATATGCACATTTATTAACTGGAAAGCCATTAATGCAAAATCACATTGTAAAACAGAATTCTGACTTACTCTATGAGGAGATACATGAGTCTGAATGTCTCTATGTGGATTTCAAGTTGCTTTTATATATATGATAGGCAGGAACTGCATTGGCACAAAACCTCTGATGGACAGACTTTACTCTGTACCTTTATAATCACTGGGGGATGTGGTCCTACACTTTTGCATATTGCCTTCTCACTTTCACTTCAAGTGCAAGCTAGCAGTTTTTCTGCTTGAAGTTTCTAAGAACCTTGTGGGAATCTGGATTTCCTTGGCATTGGCCCTGATACAGAGCAGTATGAAAGCAAACATCATGCTAAGGTACCAGAAGTTTTCAAAGCTTAGTCTAAGTTAGAAAAGATTCAAGCAAGATACTAAGCATAATGAAAATGATAGAGGATTTTTTTACAATCATTCATTTCTAGGCCACACAATGATACATATGTGTGCATATATGTATATATTTACATACATATGCATAGCGAGATATGTATATGCACATCTGTATTAATGTATTGTTGGGAAGATTTTATTCATTTGGCTATTGTAAACAGAGCTACAATAAACATGAGCAGGTGTATTCCTGCTATGTTGTCATAATCTCCTTCGTATACTTGCCCAATTGTGGTATAATCAGGTCATAATAAAGAAGCATTTAGTTTTTGAGGAAACTCTATACCGATTTTCATAGTGGTGAACTAGTATACATTTCTACCAACAGTACGTGGGGATTTCTGCCCTGCATACCTACCCTTGTATCCTCCATAGTTTTTACTACTTTTTTTTTTGGTCAGTCATGGGGCTTGAACTCTGGGCCTGGGCACTGTCCCTCAGCTCTTCAGCTCAAGGTGTACACTCTACCGCTTGAGCCACAACACCACTTCCGGTTTTCTAGTGATTCATTGGAGATAAAGAGTCTCACGGACTTTTCTGCCCGGGCTAGTTTTGAGCCGAGATCCTTAGATCTCAGCCTCCTGAGTAGCTAGGATTACAGGCGTGAGCCACCGGTGCCCGGCTGTTTTTGCTATTTTTTTTGATGGCTGCTATTGAGATTGGAGTGAGACTGGCCTGCTTGCCAGGCCCTACGCTGCAGTGCATCAAGTTCCACCACATATCTTAATGGTCACAAGACCTAGTCAGGCCCTGATTAGCAACACTGTCACACAATAAGAAGTCCTGCCTTCAGGTTTTTTTTTTTTTTAAATCAACTAGACCGTGGGATTTCCTCAATATTCTGTCAGTCCCTCCTCTCTACAGCAGTGCATTGGTGTCGGATCCTGATTTCTGGGTTACATTACCTCTGAAGGCCACGATTGCCTTACCAAGGCCACAAAGCAATGCCGTGTTGTGGATACAGTTCATCTGGGTCCCAACATGATGTCTGTCCCTGTACTATACCTGTAGACTCTGATCTCTGCACCTGTGGAATATTGCCTGTTCCTATTCTTCACAGCAATGCATTGGGATCCCACATACCTGCTGCAAGGCCACCCTGGCAGATCATTCTGTGAAGTGCATCTGAGTACAACCCTGTTGTCCTGGGCCTTACCACTCTGGCAAATCCAGATACCCAGTCTTTGCCAGGTTTTTATTCATTTTTTTATGTTGCCCTTGATCCCAACGGTCCCACCACCCAGGCAGGCTTTGACCAGCAGCACTGCCATACCATGTAAGATCTTAATTTTCAAGATTATACCACACTATTATAACAAGATCTTGGTAACTTGGCCATTCTTTCAGGCCCTAGTCTACCTATCAGTGCATCCATGTCCAGCCCTGATTTTTGTGGCCACGTCACCTTTTCAGTCCATGACCCCTCCAGCAGGGCTTCACAACCAGTTTACATTCTGTAAACCAGTGAATTTGGTTCCCAACCTGATGATTGCTTCTGTACTATACCTTAAGGTCTAAATTTCTGCACTTGGGCAACATTGTCATACTTCTTTCTCGGCAGCAATGCATTGGATCACACCCACATTTCTGGGGCCAGGTTGCTTTGGCTGGCTTAGATCTCTCCATATAAGCCATTTTGCCAGGCCCTATCATCTGGTGTATTGCATGTTAATCACACCCCTGATGTTTGGGCCCATACCACAGCAGCAAGCCTGGATTTTTAAAACTGGACAGTTTTGCAGGTGTTGATTGGCATACTGGTGTATCAGTGTCCACTTTTGATCTCAGGATATGTATCACACAGGCAGGCCCTGATCACAAACATTGCTACCCCATGGCACATCCTGATCTCTGGGTTGTTATCCAGTAGCACTAGTTATTGGCAAACTGACCACCAGGCCCTTTTCTCTAGTCTGGGTCTAGTAGTGATTTCCAGGACCACATAAAGTGTGCAGATCATCATCCATACAGCAGGGCCATTCCATGCGGTCACAGTCAGCAGTAGGCCAATTAATCTGAGTCCCAACCTGATGTTTGTCATTCACTATACCTTTAGGCCCAGATCTCTTCTACTTAGGAATATCACTTCTCCAGGTTCTCCACAGCAGGGCATCTGAGTCCCACTCTGACATCTGGTTCTGGTCCATATTGGCAGATCTGGATAGCCTCAGCTATCCAGACTTTAGTAGATGCAAGTTTTATTCCCTAGAACAGTGAATCAAGGTCCATTATGTTTGTCCAACCCACCCCAGCAGACCTAGTACTCCACAAATGAACCAGTTTTCCTAGCCCTGTTTCCACAGCAGTATATTCAGACTCATCTTTGATCACAATGGCCCTAACACCCATGCTGGCCCTGATTAGCAATCAGCCACACTATGGAAGCTCCTCATTGATAGGTCCTTACCACTCTGGTAACCACAGATCTGGCAACCTGGCTATTCTTACAGGTCCTGTTCTCCACAGCAGTGTGTCTTTGACCACATCACCCGTGCAAAGATCCCCATAGGTAGGACCATCAATCAGGCTGTGGAACACACTTTGAGGTCCTTTAGTGTCCTATACCTGCAGGCCATGATATATGTTATCTGCAAGTGGACCAGAGCACTATGTTAAACTTCATCTGAAGCCAGGTCACCTTGGCAGACTTGGCATCTACTAAACTGTGTCACTTCGCCAGATTCTGTTTTCTAAAGCATTATATCTGGGTCTCAACCTGATGTCTAGTGCTACACCACCTTGGCAGGCCTAGATCTATAAAAGTGGATTGCTTTGCCAGGCCCTATCTGCACAGAAGTGCATCAGATACCACCTCTGATCTCAGGGAACTAAACATACAGGTAGGATCTTAACAACTCTGCCACACCATGGCAACTCCTGATCTCCAGTTTTTCATCATCCAATAGCACCAGATCTTGGGAACCTGTCCACTCTGCCAGGCCCTAATCTTCTCAGAAGTTCATGTGTCTGGCACTTATTTCTGGTGCTATATACTTTGTGCATGCCAAGATTCCTGTGGCAGAAATACTCAACTTAAACCTCACTCTATAGAGCAGTGCATCTAGGTACCACCACAATGTCTGTTGTACTACAACTACAGGCACAGATACCTGCAACAGGGCCAGGTTGCCAAGTCATATTTTCTACAGTAGCACATTGGGTCTCACCTTGATGTCCAGGGTTAGGTTACCCTAGTAGGCCCAGATATCTTAAACTGGGATCCTTTGCTTGGTCCTGTTCTTTGGAGCAGTACAAGTTTATTTTGAATACTGATATCCTGGAACAGGCCACCTGTCAAGCTGAGATATCCACAAGTTTGCCCCTTGTGAGACCCTGTTCCTTTTAGCAGTGCCTAAAGATCAACTTCTAATCACTCCCCAGGCAGACCCTGATCAGAAACACTGCCACAGCATGGCGGGTCCTGATCTCCATGTTCCTGTGCCCCCAGTAACACTGGAGCTTGGTAACATGGCCACTCTGCCATGCCCTGTTCTCTACAGCAGGGCATCCATGTCTGACTCTAATTTCTATGGCCAAGATCCCTGTAGGTGGGCCACTCAACCAGGCCATATTCTGGGGAGCTATGCATTTGGGTATATCCATTGCTGTATTACACATGTAAACCTCAGATCTCTGCAGCTGAGCTACACTTCTAGGCAACTATCTTTGCAGCAGTACCTTAGGCCCAACCCTAATATCTGGTGCCAATTCATTCTGGCTGGCCCAGATCTCTGAAAATGGACCTAATTTCCAGATCAAGTTATCTGCAGTAATGCATCTAGATCTGAACTTGATGTCAATAATAAAAAAATACATTTTTTGAAACTGCATACGAAAGTCACTGGAAAAGAGAATTTGTATATCAAAATTTGTTTGAAAAAAATTGGGTATTCAAATATGTAGCCTTGGTACTGTATGTGTATGAGTGTGTGTGTGTGTGTGTGTGTGTGTGTATATGTGTGTGTGTGTGTGTGCACGTGTGCACATGCACACATGCAGATGTGTGCATGCATGCACACTAAGTGTAAAATTAAAGCCTTCACTTCTAGAAGAAAACACAGGAAAAATTAAACCCGTGTTAGCTGAATATTTCATAGATGTAACATCAAAATTCAAATGACTCAGTTCTAAAGACTGAATATGAGTGGGGAGCAAATGGCTCAGGCCTGTAATCTTAGAGGCTAAGATATGAGGATCTTGATTCAAAACCAGCCAGCATAGGAAAGTTTGTGAGACTCTTATCTCCAATTAACCACTAAAAAGGCAGAAATGGAGCGGTGGCTCAAGTGATAGAGCAAAAAGCTCAGGTTCATTGTCCAGGCCTGAGATTCAAAGCCTCAGGAACTGCACATTAAAAAGAAGAGAGAGATTGAAGGCCAGGAGCTGGGGGCTCACACCTGTAATCCTAGCTACCCAGGGGTCTGAGATCTTAGGATCTCAGTTCAAAGCAAGTCAGGCAGGAAAGTCTGTGAGACTTTTATCTCCAATTAACCGCCAGACAACTGGAAGTGGAACAGTGGCTCAACGTGATAGAGTGCTAGCCAACCTTGAGCAGAGGAGCTCAGGGACAACTCCCAGGCCCAAAGTTCAAGCCCCATGACTGATCCCCCGACAAAAATTAAGAAAAAAGCCATGGAATATGCTTGAAATTCAAATATTTGGCAATGAGCATATTTGAGAATGTAAGAATTATCAAAAATAGAGTAGACAAAGGTAGATATTTTACCAAAAAGATACACAAATGGCAATAATAATAAATGGGTAACATGGCATTCAACATTATCAGTCATGTCGGAACTTCAAATTCAAATCATGCACCTATTAGAATGGAGGTGAGGGAAAATCTTTATAACACCAAGGCGTAGTGTACATAGAACAACTGGACTTACGGTATTATAGGCAGGAAAGCACACTTGGCACAGGCCCTTTGGAGATAATTTTCTAGTTGTTTGTGAAGTTAGGCATACACTACCACAGAACCTTGGGAACTCACTTTCATGATATTTTCCCCAGTGAAATGAAAACCAGGTTAAAAAAAACACTTTAAAATGTTTTAAGTGGACGTGTTTGGTTATTCCTTTTTTATTAGAAAGCTGCAATAATAAAGGAAATTGACAAAATGAATATAAAATAAAGGTTTTCAATTTTAAGTAGTCCTTTAAGAATAAAGCTTTGCAAATGCTTCTGTGGAAACTGACTTTTATATTTCTTAGGATAGATATCCCAAGGTGGCATGACTTCATTGTATGGAAATACTATTTTCTGTTTTTGATGAACTTACATACTGATTTTACAAAGTGAACTATTTTACAAATAGTTCAAATATTTACCAAGAGTTAAGAATGTTTCCATTTTCATGAGGGCCTAGGGATAATTTGTTATTACTTGTGCTGTTGGAAAACAGCCTATTTATTGTCACCAGTGTAACCTCAATGCTTGTTTGTATTGATGGAGGACATTCTGAATAAAGGGAGATGCAATCCCCATTCCCTTTTGATCTGCCTTTTATTTTATAACTAGTAATATTTTTCCTTCATATACATATTGTCAATTTATATTTATTTTTTATTGTGAAAATACTACACAGAGGAGTTACAATTACATGGGCAAGATAATGATTACATTTCTTTTTTTAATTATTATTTAATTTTTTGTGAACATACTGTACAGAGGGGTTACAATTACATGGGCAGGATAATGCGGACATTTCTTATCAAACATTGCAGCCTCCTCCTTTGTTTACACTTCACATCCCTTCCCAGCCTCTCCCCAGCCCCCCACCCATTCCTCCCCCCACCCCCACCCCGCACCAACGTTGTAAAGCTCGTTTTGGACATGACAACTTGTACTTCTCATTGTTGCAACAGGTCCACCTGTATCCTTAAACAACTGGTTTTTCCCCATCTCCTCCACAAGTTATACTGACATCAAATATAGTGAAAGCAGGGGTTATACTGTGGGGGAGGGACATACAAAGCAACAAAGAGATAATCTTATAAATGCGTTAGAAACAAATGCATGAAAGAAAAAAACATTAAAATACATATCTAAGGGTTCATTTTCCTAACATCATATTATCTGACCTTTTCTGCTTGACTCATACATATACTAGATATTGCAATTAAGGGAAACCATGGGACCTATGTTTCTTTGGGCCTAGCTTACTTCACTTAATATAATTTTTTCCAAGTCATTCCATTTCCTAACAAATGGGGCAATGTCATTCTTTCTGATGGAGGCATAGAATTCCATTGTGTATATATACCACATTTTCTTGATCCATTCATCTACTGAGGGGCATCTGGGTTGGTTCCATATCTTAGCTATGGTAAATAATGCTGCAATAAACATATTTCTGTTCTTTTGCCTGCTTATTGATTAGGTTTTGATTCCATAGTTTTTTTTAAATGCTATTTGTATATCCTGCTTACTAATCCCTTGTCAGATGGATTATTGGCAGAGATTTTCTGTCTTCGCTAGGCTGACAACTTAGTTTCTGTTCCCTTCTTGCTCAAAAGTTTTTAGTGTGGTTTAATCCCACTTATTGTCTCTGGGTCTTATTTGTTAAGCTATTGGAATTCTACTAAGAAGTTTTTGCTTGTGCTTATATATCTGAATATTTTCCCATTTTTTTCCTGTAGTAATTTTGAAGTTTCATAGCCTCCATAAAGATTTTTGATCCTCTGAGAATTGTTATAGGTCCAAGAGAAGACAGAAAAATCTCACTTTTTCTCTCCCTAATATTTGGGGAAAGACACAAATCACTGAGTTATTCTTGCCAGTGGTGGAGAACTGAGGCCTCCTGTGTACCACTTGCAGGATGCAGTTCTTTCAACCCCATCAGCAACTTGTCACTCAGTAGGATAGCTGAGATTGGATGTGGGATTAGGTGAGCTGAGAAACCTGTGCATGGACCACGAATATGCACCTATTAGCAAAGTCAATAATAGCACCTGGATGGTGATTACTCTGCCAGCCAAGGCGTTGGCTCTGGTTTTGTTTTGATCCTCAGGCACTGGGACTTGCTAAATTCAGGGAGGATGGGGGTCTCCAAACTTCAAACCCTTTTCTGCCTGACCTTTTGGTGGTATTTTAATTTTCATTTTGCCTATTTCTAAAGCCCTCCATCTCCACACCCACTTCTCTCGTGGCCTTATAATTGTGCTTTAAATCCTGGGGTTATGGTTCAGTCCCTTGTCCTGCCTAACTGCAGGTAGCAGGAAAGAAGCTAACATAGACTGAGTAGGTGAGGGAGGAGAGGAACACATTTATGCCTGCTCTTCCAATTAGAATTTAAGCGCTCCTGTAATAACTCTTGGGGCCAGATAGGCAGATGATTGGTTTGTATTTTCTTATTGGTATTAGTTTTCATATCACAGTAGAGTCGATGTACTTCTATTTTAGAACGAGGAATACAAGCTTCATACTGGTAATAGTTGTTGCCAGCTATCTACACTGTAGCTGACAGTTTATTTACTCCCAAAAAGACCAATCCACTAGTGCTTCTCAGAGTGCCAAGCAATTGGTGATGTAAGGGGGCATGTGTGGACATAAAGTAGACACTGAACACAAAATGAACAATACACTGCTTTATAAAACAAAACTTAATTGACATAGTCTGTGTATCATACATGTTTTAAGATTTATAATTTACTGTAATTTGATATATTTACTGTGATTCAAAGCTATCATCCCTCATTTTAAATGTTTATATTCCTCCTCAGTGAAACCACATATCCATGAGCAGTTATTTCCCATATTTATCTTCTTCCCTAAGAACACTCGAGTTTTGGCTATATACATTTACATATTCTGGATATTATATATCAGAAGCATCGCCTGATTCACACCCCATGCTCACCTTTTACTGTCTTACTTATCCAATACAATTAACTTTAATTCATCTGGGTGGTTGTGGAAGAGGCAGGTTTGGACAAGTAAGAAGAATGGTAGTATGGGTGACTGATCAAAATGTACCATGAATTGATGTATTAGAATCTCATCATACAACTAGTTGAACTTCAAAAAGTAACAAAAACAACCAAAACAAGACTGTTATGTACCACAATCAACTAACAGGATGAGAAAACATAAATCCTGCCCTTTTCATTTTCCAAATGGTTTTCATCATTTACTTTCCAAGGAAATTTCTTAGATTCTCATTTCCAGTTTTCAATGTTTGTTACTCTGGCTTTACTCTCTCTCTTTATAAAGCTTACAAAAGACCTAAATAAGTTCCTTTTGTTGCTGAATTCCATTTTGTATTTCTCTCTCTTTATAAAGCGTACAAATGACCTATATAAGTTCCTTTTGTTGCTGAATTCCATTTTGTATAAGTTTTTGTAATGTTACTTATCGTTTGTAGACACAGCTAACAATTCCTTTGTTCTGTTCTCTTAGTCCATAATACCCACAAATGTTGCCATGTCTCCAGGGGAAACCACTTCCTGGTCAGTGTGCAGATCTAATCACAGCCCACATCCCATCATCTGTCAAAGAAACCAAAGATAGCCATTGAAAATTTCTACCAAAATTCCTTCTACTCCATCTTAATAAAGCCATTCAACACTGCCTACAATGGTGTCCATTGTTTCTGGCCCCCTTAGCTCTGGTAAAGTGAATAAAAATTTGCTTTCTTTCTTGCCATTCTGATACTTAGTGAATTCTTTCACATTCTGGAGAGTGGCTGAGCCTTCCACAACTAATACTCATTGCTTTGTGTCTGAGAATGCATACTTGTATCTAGTTGCTTGTCTTATTCATCTTAGATTCCTTTTTCAATCTGCTTCTATATATATTTTTGCCTGTGCACTTAATGTAATGCACACTTTCTGATCTGAAGATGATTCCTAAGTACCAAACTAATATAAACCATTTGCTACCATGTATTTTGCTATTTTCAAAAGCACCTGAAAGTTATGTCCTGTTTCAATACACTACTCTGATCCTCAAATATGTGCAGGTCACTGTGTTTAGGACTTCAGTTGAGTTATCACAAGAGAAAAGAAACATTCCAAGGGAATCAGGAAATTTCTTGTGAGAATGGCAAAATCAGACTGGATGATCAGGGGTAAGGCCTCAGCAGGTGAGTTGCTCTAGATATCAAGTCTTTATAAGGCAAAGCCAGGTGGAAAAGCAGCATTAGTTGCAGCCAGTCCAGAAGGAAAAGGGAGACAGCTGAAGTATAAACATTTTCTCAGTGGCACACCTCCTGAGGTTTGGACATGGCCCAGAAAGAAAGTTATAGTAAGTGGGCCAAGTGACATAAAGTGGCTATGGAGAGTATGGTCAGAAGTGGCAGTGGTTGGTGGGCAGAGCCTGACATGGCTTAGTGTTCTTAGGGATAGACCTGGAGGTTTGGTCTGGTTAAGGAGGGAAAAGCCTGGTGGCTTAGCCTAGCTACAGTTGTAGGGATCTGGTTGTTGGGGCCAGGGCCTGGAGGTTCCATATGGCTTTGCACCAAATAGTCTACACGTAGGCCCTGGTTATTGAGTAGACCCTTTTTGGCTGGGGAGAATAGTGCTTTTTTGTGTGTCTGCCTGTACCAGATAATGCCAATCTTGGATGCTGGACTATGTAGAGAAGCACAGGGTCATTGGGCCTACAAAGGGAGAACAGTACCTATCAGTGTACAGTGTATCTTAGCAGGTTATTTTTCTAGTGCAGAAGTATAGTGCAGTAAAAAAGTAGGAAGAGTTGTGCATGCATAACAGCAAAGAACTAAGACTTTTGTTGTAGCACAGGTTTTGCCATGAAGGACCTGCAACTTTGCAGGACATTGTTGAAAAAACAAGCATGGATTCACTGATATGCATTTTATGAACTTTCAGGGTCTTGTGGCTTCAGAAATCAGCACCTTGTAAAAAGCAATGTTATCTTAAATCACCCCCTTTATTTTTTCTTCTTTGTTATTGTCAAGGTGATGTACAGAGAGGTTTCAGTTACATAAGTAAGATGAGTACATTTCTTGTCAACTTTATTACCCCTTCCTTCAATTTTCTCCTCCTTTCCCTCCCCAACCCCCAAGTTGTACAGATCATTTCTAAAATACTGTCTTGTGTATATCGCTGTTGCATTGAAGACACCAAGGCTGCTAAGATTAATGTCTTGCCTTGTATCTCAGCTATAATGGTAGGTTCCAGATAAAGATGTTCTGCTTCAGAAAAGTCAACCTTGCAAAGCTGCCCATCTGTCAAAATAAATTCTTGTCTGTGTGATACTGTCACAGTGTTGAGTGTGTATCTTGGCCTAGCTTGTGAGACTAGAGCTGGAATTGGATATATTACAATGCAGAGATAACTTGAAATTATTTATTTACCTTAGTAAGTTTTAGGATTTTTCAGTTGATTACCTACCTTTAGTGCTAAAATGTCATCAGGAATATCATTACTAAATGTGTTTTATATATTAGCTATAATGTATGTGATAGAATGGCAAACAAATCTTATGTATGATTGAAGTATAAGACCAAGATGTTCCTTTTTTACTAATAAGATACATGTGTTGAATCTATGTGATCAGGACATATTTTGGTGACCTGGCCTGGGAGATCAGACCTAGAGCTGGATGTACTACAGTGCAGAATGGGCCTTGGACCAGGGGCCTACTTGCAGTAATCTTTATTTGCCCAGGTAGTATGGCTGTGGGTATTTGTACCTGCCATGTGGTACAAACTTAAAGATCAAGATCAGACCCAATGTACTCCTACTGAGTTCTAGGTTTGCATAGTGGCCAGTGTGGATGGCCTATGGATATCAGACCTCAGAGATCATGGGATAACCAGGAGTCATGTTGTGCAGAAAGGGCCTAGTAGAACACTGCACAGAGTTGTAGCTTGTGAGAACAAGTACCTGTTGTTACAAGGTGAAAGTCAAGAGGGATAGTGGCCATATGGAAAAGAGACCTTAGGGTACCTGACTGTGATTATACTTAACAAAATCATGGTGCCTCCTAGCATGATAGCTCAGGGAAAATGATGACCAAGGCATATGTGAAAGAGGTGCAGGTGTCCCAGGAAAGAGAGGATGATGCTACCTTGGAGGATTCCCAGCATGGTCACTGCAGAGCCACTTCCTACGAAGGTTGCTGTTGGTCTCTTGGTCTAAGCTTGGTATAATACTGTGGAATCAGTGCCCACAAGAACTTCCACACTAACATCTGGCTCCTACCTCATGCTTCACATGTAGAACTATGTGAGGACTGTGGCTGCCTTGAGCACAATTAGAATGTAACTCCTCTCGCACATAGGCCAGGGAGGACAAAAATGTATCTTTGATGCTTAACAATGTGTTTTTCATCCAAGGTGAGTGATTCAACAGGGATTAAGGCAGACTCCTTCAGCTCTCCAAGCACCTTACTTCTCCAGGGTGACATGGTGGCAATAATGAAGGATTGGAATGGCCAAATCCCCACCTCTGATTGGTAAACTGGATATGATTTGATATTACCCACCTTTCTTTGTTCAAATTGTGCTTGTGTCCTCCTTCATATGATGTGTGCACACTCAGACTCCTGCCTTCCTCTTTTCTCTGGTGGTTACTAGAAGAGTCTGGTGGAGGATAATGATGGAAAATTCTGGGAATGTCAATGGTGGTGTCTAGTGTGCTCCACTCATCTAGTTTCTGTCCTCTGAGGACATAGAATTTCCCTAGCATTAACCCTGCTACTATCATATTTCCTCAGAACAGTTTTGGGATAAGAGCATCTATATGAACAGCCTCAGGCAATACAAACTAGCTTTGTCAATGTACTATGGTGTTTTTGAGACTTAGACACTCAAGCCTTGGAACCTGGACACCAAAAGGGGCAAGGGCTTTGGAAAGGGGTAGGGATTGGGGATTTCTGGATCGCCCAGGCATGGTATATGCATGGAAGAAGGATATTTGAGGCTGACAGAGAATATGAGAGCTTTTAATTCAGGTGAGTTGAGGGCTTTTGGTGAGATCCAGGGAAAATATTGGCAGACCCATCATGCTTGTAAGATTAGTTTCATTAACTGAAGGACACTTCAAAAAACATGGCATGCACAATTGGTGGAGGGCTCAGATTGCAGAAGCTGTGAGGGAAATCAGCCTACGTCAGCTCCTTACAAGTAGCATTCAGCCAAGCAAGCCTACTCACTCACTGAACCACAGTCAAGAACAGTCAGGAAACAGCCAGAGAACAGGCAATGGATATAGAGAAGCTCAGATACAGACAAATTAACAATTCAAAACACCCAACAGAAGCTCAGTTGAGAATCCTACTTCTTGGCCAAACCAAGTGCCAATACCTGAGTATCAAAAGAGAAAGACCAACAAAGCTGTGGCTGGCAGTGATCAGCATCTCTGGGATGTCTGGTAGCCTGTACACATCAGACTCTGCTAGATTTTCATGCTTCATAGGTCAGTACTGAATCTAGATCACTTGAAGAGATAAATGACATCTCTCCACAGGTGCAAAAGACATTCATCGAAAGCTTAATAATCAGCGGGGTTCAGAGATCCATGTTTAGACTGCATATTTATGATCAATATAGTATTTCAAAATTATAGATAAAGGAACAAATTTTGTTGACATGAATTTGAAAGTGATGTATGGTACTGTGTTTCACAAACAGATGAATGTTGCAATGTGGAATAAAATTTACCTTCATTACAATAAAAATGATTGCAGATTACTGACAGAGAAAAGTCAGAGTCTCCTCCAACAAACCAGAGGTACCTGGCTTTAGTGGGAAATCTATTTTAAGTGAAGACAAAGTATAAGCAAACAAACTATAAGCAGATAAAGTGTAAACATACTAGAAGTACAGGCAAAGTATAAGCAGACAGAATCTAGTACAGATTGAGAAATATTGAATGTAAAATAGCTAAAAATGGAAAAGTGAAAAGTAAATAAAACTTTCCTCCAATGTATCCAGCCTATGCAGTAGTGACCCCTGAGGTTAGCAGTCAGTAACTTCTGTCTTGTATCAGCTGCAGGATTTTTGGTCCTGGGGAGACTTACGTATCTACCTACTCATTAGATCAAACGAAACAAAGACTGGGTTTGGAGTTTCAAAGGTTTCAAAGTTTGATAGTTGGAAATATCCAGAGACAATACAATGGCACAGAAAATAACAGCCATTTTCTGAGGGAGTCAAAGTCTCAGTAAACAAAAAAAGGACTCCATGTGGGCCATGCAAAAGGCACCTTTAGAGATTTCTTTATCTTGGGAGCACTGCGAGGACATACAATGCATCCTGATGGGTATATTTAGTGAGACACAGTGCTCCCTCTCCTACTACAGGCATTGCAATTCATTCAAGCCATATTACAGATTGCAACCTGAGATTGGAAATACAGACCACTTGTAAGAGAGAAGCTAGTGGAAAACACACTATAAACTCACAAAGGACAGAATACTGACCATTTGGGGACACTTTTTTTCTTTATATATTTTTTTCTTTATATATTACTCTGTGTGTGTGGGGGTGCCTATGTGGGTGTTAATGTTTTGGCATGGTTGCTTTTTAAGTTATTTTCATTTTATTTGAGAGTTGAAAGTTACTTTTTTAAAATTATGTTTATTGGTCTGAGTTAATTGCTTGATTTTTGCTATTTTCCCTTTTCTGTCCTCTTCTCTTTCTTCTGCTTTTTCCTCAAAGTACTTTCTAGTAGCCTATTAGATCTCACCCATACTTTAGAAACCTCTTGTGTCTAGTCCTTACATCACAACTCCTCTGATAACTTATAACTATACATGCACTGAGCTTATTCCATTCTGTTTCACCGTTTCCTTACTATATATCTCTTCCCTTCTTCCCCCTACACAGAAGAGCTTAGTTCTAACACCTATGTTAATATACAAAAACCCTAGCTCCAGAACATATAACAATACTGGATGTGTAGAAGCTACCAATGGTATCCTACTCTATGTTATGAATTCACTCTATCTTGATTTGGAGAAGGTATGAAAGCTGAGATACATCACTGACACAAGTGGCGAAAAATAGCTTACTAAACCACTTAACACCTGGTCCACTGGGGAGCACAGAGAAGAGCTCATCAGAAAGACTTCAGGCATCTAAAAGCTGATACCAAAATGGGCATTTATATGAGAAAATCCCAACATAGAAATGCAAGAAATATGATGATCAGAGAGACAGTATCACCCAAAAGAGCAAAGGAACAGAATGATAGTGAAGTACAGGAAAGCTTACACACTGAATTCAACTATTGAATAAAATGTTTAGTCATATAAAACAAGACTTCTACAAGGAAATTTGTGAACACAATGAAGATGCTGAGTTAAATAAAGGAATTCAAAGGGAAAATTAATTAAAAGCTAATAGAAACCAACGTGAATGCAAAGGAATTCAATGAAAATACAGCTAAAAGAAATCCAAGAAGATAAAGATAAACATATTAATTACTTAAGGAAGTCAGTGCAGACTTGACTGAAAGTCTTAACAAAGCTAAAAATTCTGAAAAATTAATGACCAAACTGAAAACAAAATGATAAAAACAAAGTAGAAAACTTCACCAGCCTAATAGGTGATGATACCAAAGACAGAGTTTTTGGGCTTTAATGCAGAACAAATATAATAGAGAAAGAAGTAAACATGCAAAATATTACAAGAATTACAGGGCTGGGAAGGTAGCTCAGTGGTAGAGCACTTGTCTTGCATGCTTGAGGCCCTGGGTTCGATTCCTCAGCACCACATAAGCAAAAAAAGAAAAAAGCTGGAAGTGGCGCTGTGGCTCAAGTGGTAGAGTGCTAGCCTTGAGCTGAAGAGCTGAGGGACAGCGCCCAGGCCCAGAGTTCAGGCCCCACGACCGGACCCCCCCCCAAAAAAAATAATTACAAAAAGGGTTTGTAAGAATTTCAGACTCAAAATACAATTATTTGTCTCATGCTTTTGAGGAAGGAGAAGAGCTGATAGCTAATGGCATATAAAATAATATTTAATAGTGTAATAGCTGAAAACATCCTAAATCTCAAAGAAGATAACCTCATAAAGCTACAAGAAGCTTTTAGAACAGTAAAAAAGCAGATAAGAAAAGCACCCCTCTTAGTAAAAAGAAATTCAATGAAAAAAGGAAGAATTAATGAATAGAGTCATCACTACACATGTACAACTAGGCAACTTAAGGGATGAGTGTGGCTGGGAAAAATGGATAGGGGAATGATGGCAAGGGTGATACTGATCAAGATGTATTGTATTTATGAATTGACATGTTGAATTGAAACACCATTGCATAACTACTTAAAATAATATTTAAAAAAGAAATCTATAGCTAAATTAGGCTACATGCTTTAATGTTTTGAAGCAATCTAAGAGGATGTAAGATTCTTTCTTTCTTTAAAATCATATTTAATTAATTGCACAAAGGCGGTACCAGTTAACAAAGCAGTTTGTGAACACAGTGCATCTTGATTGGTGTCATCTCCTTCAACATTCTTACCCTCTTCGGCCCACACCTTCCCTTAATTTTCTGGTATTTATGGTGAATTCTTAATTGATTCTCCCCCATTTCCACCTTCATTCCTCTACCACTCTACTTGGCCCCACCCCCTGTCTTGCAAGTATCCATTTCCTGCCACAGATTTTGTTGGGCATTGACCTAGTCTTTCTAGGCACAGTCTATCTACTACAAATGAGGCAACCCATACAACTTTTGTCTCTCTGGGTCTAGATTACTTTATTTCATATAATTGTTTCCAAGTCTTTCCATTTCCTTCTGGATATTACAATATTATTCTTTTGTCAGTTTTGGGGCTTGAACTCAGGCCTGGGTGCTGTCCCTGTGCTCTTTTGCTCAAGGCTAGTGCTCTACCCATTGAAACAATGAGAGTCATTATGTTGAAAAATGAGCTTTACAACTTTGGTGGGGCGGGGCGGGGGGGGGCAGGGATGGAGGTGAGGGTGGGAAGGGATGGGAAGGGGAAACAAAAAAGGAGGCAACAATGCTTGATAAGAAATGTACTCATTACCTTGCCCATGTAATTATAACCCTTCTGTATGGTATTTTCACAATAAAAAAATTCAAAAAATTCAAAATCAAGTCACCTAATTTTTTTAAGTTTGCCTTTATTTTGGAATCAAAGCAAAACTCTAAATTTTCTATTTTGCAGTGTACCAACAATCTTCATGATTGTATTATGACTATCTTCATTCTATGCTTCAAGTTAAAGACAACATTCTAAGCTTTCATTTGATTTTTTTCTTTCTTTTATTTTATTCATTTATTTTTAATTGTGAAAATACTGTACAGAGGGTTTACACTTACATGGGCAAGATAATGAGTACATTTCTTATCAAACATTGTAGCCTCCTCCTTTGTTTCCCCTTCCTATCCTTCCCCCCTGCACCCCCCATCCAGTCCTCCTCCCCCCGCCACCAAAGTTGTAAAGTTCGTTTTTCCACATAACGACTTGTACAGCTCATTGTTGCAATAGGTCCTTATTTAAACGACTTGTTTTTTCCCTTCCCCTCCACAAATTATACCAACCTCAAATACAGTGAAAGCAGGGATTATACCATGGGGGATGGACATACAAAGCAACAAAGAAATAATCTTATAAATGTGTTAGAAACAATCACCTGAAAGAAAAAAAAATCTGAATACATATCTTAGGGTTCATTTCCCTAACATCAACTTATCTGACCTTTTCTGCTTGACTCAGACATATTCTATTTATTGCAAATAAGGGAAACCATGGGACCTAAGTTTCTTTGGGCCTGGCTTACTTCACTTAATATAATAGAAGACTTTGAAACTAATTCTTGGGTGAGGATTTAAGTCCATGGTAGAGAACTTACCTACTAGGCAGACAGCCTAGTAGGTAACCAACACTACAAACACACAAGAACAAATAAAAGAAAAAAGGAAGAAAGAAAAAAAGAAAGAAAAGAAGAAAGAAAAATTGTCAAAACATACAGTCCTCTGTGTGTGTGTGTGTGTGTGTGTGCGCGCGCACACACACACGTGTGTACCAGTATTGTAACATATGGAGTGAACTCAGGGCCCAGTGCTGTGCTTTAGCTTTTTCATTAAAGGCTGGGTGCTCTATACTAATTGAGCCACAGTGCCATTTCTAGCTTTCCAGTAGTTAATAGGAGATGAAATCCTCAAAGATTTCTTGATAGGATTTGCCACAAAAGCATGATCCTCAGATCTCAGCTTCCTGAGTAGCTGGGATTCTAGTGAGCCACAGACACTTGGCTAGAAATGCACAGTCTTTGAAGAACAAAATTGGATATGGCACTTCAACTGATTTTTTCTATATAAATTCTGGGTCTACTATATTTTTATGGGGGGGTGGGCGAATGTGCCAGTCGTAAAGTTTGAATTCAGGGCCTAAGTTTTATCCCTGAGATTTTCTGCTCAAGGCTAGTAATCTGGCACATGTGCCAGTTACACTTCCAGCTTTTTTGGATAGAGCTAAGAAGCTCATTCACGTTCCTGCCCTTTTTTTTTTGTTGGTCGTGGGGCTTGAACTCTGGGCGCTGTCCCTCAGCTCTTCAGCTCAAGGCGAGCGCTCTACCACTTGAGCTATAGCGCCACTTCCGGTTTTCTGGTGGTTTATTGGAGATAGGAGTTTCACAGTCTTTCCTGCCCGGGCTGGCTTTGAATCCTCAGATCTCAGCCTCCTGAATAGCTAGGATTACAGGCGTGAGCCACCAGCGCCCGGCTTCCTGCCCTTTCTAACTATGATCTTCAGATCATAGCTTCCTGAGTAGCTCGGATTACAACCAAGGGTGCTCAGCACATTATTTATGCTAGTAAAAATTGTATTAGGTTTTTTAAAGATCATATTGAATGATAGTTGCAGAATTATCATTTCATGCCAGTGTTTTGTATCATACTGCTTTGAACAACCAGTCAGTAATATGTTCCAAATATACCAATACCCACAATTTATGAAACTAACCAATATGGTACACTATCTGGTTATCAATCTGGCTAGAGGGCATTTCAAAGTGCACTACTTCAGATATATTTAAGAGATATTTGGATAATTTTTTATAAAGATCCATTGTATTTGGATGTTTTTGAGACTGAAATAGTTTGTAAAGCTGTTTCAGAATGTGACTTTCCAGAAACATTTCCCTAGCCCTGCCTGTGGAGTTGAAGACAAGTGTGTTTTTCAGTGCTCAAATACTGCAAAAACATAACAAACAAAACATACATAAACTGTGCTGAACAGGGGCGGAGCAGATTGGGAATAAGGACCCATTATCCCCTTAACTAGCACACGCGCTGCCTGACCACACATCTGGGCGGAAGTTGTCCTCTGTGAGTGGGAATGTTTCCGGGTGGGACGCTGAGGAACCGACACTCGGTCACCTGGGATCGAAGCCACAGCATAGTGGAGCTTGGTCAGGCGTGGCCATGAGGTTCCGGGCTGAGATTGTGGACCAGGATTCTCTGGATCACTTCTTGGGTGAACTGGGAAGGCTGTGGGAGCCAGGGGGACTGGAAGGAGGCAAAAGCTGGAGTGGGGAGGACCTGAGGGAGGGCAAGAGCAGCACTTGGCATGGGTGAGGCCTGGTAGGGCACTGAGGGGCCTCAAGGCGCCATGGCCTATGGGAAGTTTCTGGAACTTCATTCCTAGAGAAGAGCTGAAGGATGCAGTGAGTGGGTGGGGGCAGGTTTAGGGCTGGGCGAGGCCTGGACGGGTATTGCGGAGATGAAGCATATACCTGTGGAAGTTTCTGGAAGTCTATTTCTGGGGAAGATGTGAAGGAGGCCAAGGGTGGGCGGGAGCAACTCTGGGGCTGGGTGAGACCTGGTTCTGTATTGCAGAGATGAAGGCCACGGCCTCTGGAACTTTCTAGAACTCGATTTCTGGGGAAGATGTGAAGGAGGCCAAGGGTGGGTGGGAGCAACTCTGGAGGTGGGGTGGTGAGGCCTGGCCCTGCATTGCAGAGATGAAGGCCACTGCCTCTGGAATTTTCTAGAACTCGATTTCTGGGGAAGATGTGAAGGAGGCCAAGGGTGGGTGGGAGCAACTCTGGAGGTGGGGTGGTGAGGCCTGGCCCTGCATTGCAGAGATGAAGGCCACTGCCTGTGGAAGCTTCTGGAACTCGACTTCTGGGGAAGATGTGAAGGAGGCCAAGGGTGGGTGGGAGCAACTCTGGAGGTGGGGTGGTGAGGCCTGGCCCTGCATTGCAGAGATGAAGGCCACTGCCTGTCGAAGTTTCTGAGACTTGGTTGCCATCACGTGATCTCTTTCTCACTACATCAGTGGACATGTTTATCTCTCCTAGTCATCTGTTTGCAGTTAGTGTGGCAAACTTATCTTTCAGTGCTGTGCCGTACATCTAGCAATCCATAATGGGCATGAATTGTATAGTGTCAAAGTAATGGTTATTCCCCACACCTGATTTTCTATGAGTGAGTGATAGCAGGAGCTCCGAGCCTCAAAAGTTTGTCTTGAAAATGGAATTACAGGCAAGAGGCTTGGGTAAGACCTGCTCCTGTAATGTGGGGATGAAGGCTGCTGCTCATTGAAGTTTCTGGAACTCGATTCCTGGGGAGGTTATGAAGGGAGCCAAGGGTGGGCTGGGCAACTTGGGGGTGGGTCAGTTCTGCATTGCAGAGATGAAGGCCTATTGAAGTTTCTGGGACTTGATTCCCATTACATGATTTATGCTGTCACCACACCAGCAGACATCTTTACCTCTCTTAGACATCCCTTTGCAGTCAGTGATGAACCTATCTTTCAGTGCTGTGCAATGACTTTATCCAGCAATCTGTATTGGTCATGAATTGTATAGTTTCAATGTAATGGTTATTCCGTGCACCTAATTTTCTTTTTAGTGAGTGATAGCAGCAGCTGTGAGTCTCCAAAGTTTGCTTCGACAATAGAATTATGGCAACATGAAGAAAGTAGTTAACATAATCCTAAATCGCATCTTGCTGCACTTTAAGTTTTGCCCAGGTATCAATACCTGTACAATAGGGAAGGGGTGAGAAAATAATTTGTTCTTTTACTCATTGTTATAGGAGTCATTAACATGTTAGCGGACCTCACCAAAATCTGCATCCTCCACATCTGCCCAGATAAACTGAGTTTCATTCTTTTTGGAAACCCAGAAAGTGGAACAGTGAGCTTGTGGTGTGAGAGCAGAAAGGTGAGTAGGAACCCCAAACACTCTACACACTGCCTCTCTTTTTATATGTATATATTTTTAATTGTAAAAATACTGTACAGAGGAGTTACAGTTACTTGAGTAAGGTAATGAGTACATTTCTTATCAAGCATTGTTACCCCTCCTGTGTTTTTCCCCTACTATCCCTTCCCTCTCCACCTAACTGACTCCTCCCTCCACCACCAGACATTGTAAAGTTCATTTTCAACATAGTGTCTTGTACATCTCATTGTTAGAATGGGTTAACCTGTATCCGAATTTCAGTATTTTTTAATTTCCCTTCCTCTTCCCAAATTAGAAAAAAATGTGTATAGAAGTTTCAGGGGGGCTGGGAAGGTGGCTCAGTGGTAGAACGCTTGCCTTGCATACATGAGGCCATGCATTCAATTCCTCAGCACCACATAAACAAAAAGAAAAAAGCCAGAAGTGGCGCTGTGGCTCATGTGGTAGAGCTCTAACCTTGAGCTGAAGAGCTGAGGGACAGCGCCCATGGCCAGAGTTCAGGCTCCACGACTGGACCAAAAAAAAAAAAAAGTTTCAGGGCACCAGAATCAAATACATTGAAAACAGGGGTTATACCATGGGGGAAGAACATACAAAAGAAACAAAAATAAAAACATGATACATTATAAATACATTTAAAAATAGGAAGTAAGAGAAAACCAATTGTGTCCCTATCTTGGGGTTCATTTTGCTTAACATCATTATATATGGTCATATGTACATAGCTTTTAACATTTTCTGCTTGTCCTAGACATATACTGGTTATTGCAAATAAGGGATACCAAGGGACCTATGTTTATTTGGCCTGGTTTACTTCACTTGTATAATTTTTCCAAGTCTTTCCATTTCCTAACAAATGGGGCAATGCCATTCTTTCTGACGGAGGCATATATATATATCACATTTTCCTTATCCATTCATCTACTGAGGGGCATCTGGGTTGGTTCCATATCTTAGCTATGGTAAATAATGCTGAAATAAACATAATTGTTCTGGTAAGTTTACTATCGCCTTGTTCTTGGTGATTTGGGTAAATGCCCAAAAGTGGCATTGCTGGGTCACAGGGGAGCTCTATGTTGAGTCTTGTAAGGAACCTCCATTCTCCTTTTGAAAGTGGTTGAACAAGTTTACACTCCCACCAACAATGCAGTAGGGTTCCCTTTTGGCCACATCCCCTCCAGCATCTGTTGTTATTAGAGTACTTGATTATAGCCATTCTAACTGGGGTGAGGTGGTATCTCAATGTTGTTTTGATTTGCATTTCTTTTATGGCTAGAGAAGTTGAGCATTTCTTCATGTGTCTATTGTCCATTCTTATTTCCTCTTCAGAGAAGTTTCTCTTTAAGTCTTTAGCCCACTTATGTATTAGACAGTTGTTTCTTTGAAGATTTGTTGTTGAGGAATTTAATTCTTTCAGTTCTAAATATATTTCAGATATAAGACCCTTGTCTGTTGTATGGCTAGTGAAGATCTTCTCCCAGTCCGTGGGCTTTCTACTGATCTTGTTAGCTATGTTCTTTGCCTTGCAGAAGCTCTGCAGTTTCATGCAATCCCATTTGTCCAACCTTTCTTTGATTTGTTGTGTTTCTGGGTCTTTATTAAGAAAAATTCAGCCTGTGCCAAGGAGTCCTAAAGTTTCTGCTGTTCCTTCCTATAATGTTTTCCAGGTGTCTGCTTTGACCAATTTGGAGTTGATTCTGGTGCAGGGTGATATATAAGGATTTAGCTTTAGTTTTATATAGGTGTTTAACCAACTTCCATTCTATTTTTTTTAGCTCACTTATTAAAATTTAAGTGGCTATAGGTCTGTAGGTTCGTTTCTGGGTCTTTATTTCTATTCCATTGGTCCTCAGGTCTGTTCTTGTGCCAGTACCAAGCTGTTTTGATTACTATTCTTTGTAGTAGAGTTTGAAATTTGGTATTGATATTCCTCCAGCACTGTTCTTTCTGCTAAGGATTGTTCTTGCTATTTCGGATCTTTTATTGTTCTATATGAGTTTTTGGGTTGCTTCTTCTATTTCATTGATGAATAAGGGTGGAATGTTGGTAAGTATCACATTGAATTTATAGAGAGCCTTTGGCGGTATCGCCATTTTCATGATGTTAATCCTCTCAATCCAGGAGCAGGGAAGGTTTTTCCACTTCTTTAGTTCTGCTTTAATTTCCTTTTTCTAATTTTTAAAGTTTTCATCCTACAAGTCCTTCTCTTCTTTAGTTAACTCTTAGGTATTTTATTTTTTGTGAGACTATTACAAAAGAAGTTGCTTTCCTGATTTCAGCCACACTCTTCTTGTTATTAGCATACAGAAAAACTGGTGATTTTTGAGGGTTAATTTTGTATCCCACTAATTTGCCAAAGTTTCAATTCCACTCATGTAACGTGGGAGTAGAGTCCATGGTTTCTTTAAACAAAGATCATGTCATCTGCAAAGAGGGAGAGTTTTACATCATCTTTCCCTATTTGTATTCCCTTTATGTTCACATCTTGTCTTATTCCTCTAGCTAGGCATTCTAATACTAAATTGAAGAGAAGTAGAGAGTGGACATCCTTGTCTCATTCCTGAGTTTAGAGGAAATGGCTTTAGCTTTTTCCCATTAAGTATAATGCTGGCTGTAGGTTTGTCTTACAAAGCCTTTATTATATTGAAGAATGTTCCACGGATTCCTAATCTCTCCAGAGCTTTCATCATAAAGGGATGTTGGATCTTTACAAATGCTTTTTCTGTATCTATTGAGATAATCATGTGGTCCTTATCCCTGCTCTTGTTGATGTGATAAATTATATTAATTGATTTGCATATATTGAACCAGTTTTGCATCCCTGAAGTGATCCTGTTTGATCGTGGTGTATGATTGTTTTGGTGAGTTGTTGAAGTCAATTGGCCAAAATTTTGTTGAGAAGTTTTGCATCCATGTTCATCAAAGAAATGGGTCTATAGTTCTCTTTCTTCGATGAGTTTCTGCCTGGTATTGGGATGAGGATTACAATAGATTCATAGAAATAGTTTGTTAGTGAACTTTCACTTTCAGTTTCATTGAAGAGTTGGAGAAGTATTGGTGTGAATTCTGCTTTGAAGGCCTTGTAGAATTCAGCTGTAAATCCATCTGGTCCTGGGCTTTTCTTGGGTGGGAGGTCTCTTATTGCTGTTTCTGTTTTGATGCTTGATATGGGTCTGTTAAGTTGGTTTAAATCATCTTGATTTAGTTTGTGCATGTCAATATTTGCTAGAAATTCGTGCATTTCTTCCAGATTCTCAAACTTATTAGCATAAAGGTTTGAGAAGTATCCCCTTATAATGTTCTGAATCTTGGTTGTTTCTGTGGTGTTGCCATTCTCATCTCTGAGTTTGTTTCTTTGGGTGTGTTCACTTCTTTTTCTGGTAAGATTTGCTAAGGATCTGTCAATTTTGTTAATTTTTCGAAGGTCCAGCTCTTTGTTTTGTTGATTCTTTCTATGTTTTCCGGACTCTAATTCATTTGATTCTGATTTAATTTTAATTATTTCTTTCCATCTACTGGATTGGGGTTTAGCTTGATGCTCTTTTTCATGGAGCTTCAGGTGCCTCATTAAATTGTTGGTTTCAGATGTCTCCAATTTGTTGATGTAGGAACTCAGAGCTGTAAACTTGCCTCTGAGTACTGCCTTTGCCGTGTCCCAGAGAAGCTGGTGATTTGTGTGTTCATTTTTGTTAAATATCATGAACATTTGAATTTCCTTTCTAATGTCTTCCATGACCCACTGGCAGTTCAATAGTGTGTTGTTCAGCTTCCATGTGTTACAGGATTTTCTGTGGTGGTTTTGGTTTGAGTTCTAATTTTATTCCCTTGTGGTTTATTTATTTATTTTTATTTATTTATTCCCTTGAGAGAATGCAAGGCATAATTTCAATATTCCTGAATTTAGACAAATTTGCTTTGTGATCTAAAATGTGGTCTATTTTGGAGAATGTTCTGTGTGTTGCTGAGAAGAACATGTATTCTGATGCTGTTGGGTAAAATGTTCGGTAGATGTCTGTACAGTCTAGTTGATCTATCAAATGGTTTAGATCCGAGGCTTCTCTGTTGAGTTTTTGCTGGGTTGATGTATCCAGTGGGGATAGTGGTGTGATAAAATCCCCAATAATTAATGTCTTTGGATCTATGTGAGATATTAGGGAAATAAGTGTTTCTTTGATTAATTTTGGTGCTCCATTATTTGGTGAATAGATATTTAGAATTTTAATGTCCTCCTGAAGGACAGATCCTTAATTAGCATGTACTGAGATTCTTTATCTCTTCTAGCTAATTTTTATTTGAAGTCTGTTTTATCTGATATTAGGATTGCAATTCCTGCCTGTTTGTGGGGGCCATTTGCTTGGTAGACTTCATTCCAGCCTTTCAGTTTCAGAATATGTTCGTTTCTCTCTCTCTCTCTTTTTTATTGTGAAAATACCATACAGAGGAGTTACAATTACATGGGCAAGATAATGAGTACATTTCTTATCACGCATTGTTGCCTCCTCCTTTGTTTCCTCATCCTATCCCTTCCCATCTACCCCACCTGTCCCCCTATATGCACCCCCCCCACTAAAGTTGTAAAGTTCGTTTTTCAACATAATGCCTTGTACATCTCATTGTTGCAGTGGGTCCACCTGTATCCATATTTAAATGATTTGTTTTTTCCCCTTCCCCTCCACAAGTTATACCAACATTAAATACAGTGAAAGCAGGGGTTCTATCGTGGGGGAGGGACATACAAAGCAACAAAGGAATCATATTATAAATATGTCAGAAACAATCTCATGAAAGAAAAAACATTTGAATACTTAGCTTGGGGTTCATTTCGCCTAACATCAACTTATCTGTTTGTTTTGTGGGCAAGTTGTGTCACTTGGAGGCAGCAGATAGAAAGATCTTGTTTCTTGATCCAACTAGAGAATCTGTCTCTTAATTGGAGAGTTAAGTCCATTAATAGTGAGAGTTAGGATTGAGAGGTTTTTGGTAGTTCCTGCCATGTTATCCACTTTCTTGGGGGCTGTGCCAATTGGGTTCTTCTTTTGATTCTAGGATTCTCTGCTTTAGTGCTGTTTCTTCGCCTTTATCTTGCTCAGGTTGGTTTTCTATGTGTAAGACATCTTTAAGTATCTTTTGTAGGGCTGGTTTGGTAGAGATATATTGTTTCAGTTTTTCTTTGCCATGGAAGGTTTTTATTTGTCCTTCTGTTATGAAGGACATTTTATCTGGGTACAGTATTCTTGGTTGATAGTTGTTTGTGTTTAAGACCTGGCATATATAATTCTAGGCTCTTCTTGTTTCATTGTCTCTGCTGAGAAATATGAAGTTATTCTGAATAGTTTGCCTTTATAAGTGATGTATCTTTTCTTCCTGACAACTTTAAGGATCCTTTCCTTGGTCTCATTTGATCCTGTGTGGATTAGAATGTGATGGTGTGATATCCTGTTCTAGTCTGGTCTATTTGAGGTTCTAAAGGCTTCTTGTATCTGAATGGGCATCTCTTTTTGCAATTTTATGAAGTTCTTTACTAGGTTCCTGTTAAATAAATTTTCTAGACCTTTAACTGTTTTATTGAGGCCCTTCTCTATACCCATTAGCCTTAAATTAGGCTTTCTGATGTTGATTTCTATCTGTTGAATGGATCTATCATATTTCTCAGCTTTGTCTTGAATACTTGTCTGTTCTTTCTCTATAATATCTAGGCTGTCTTCAATCTTAGAGATTCGATCTTCTGCATGATATAACCTACTGTTAAGACTTGCTACTGTTTTTTTTTTATTTCCTTTCCTTCTATTCGTCAGATTTGATGGCCTCAATTTCTTTGTTTGAGCTTTGTTTTAGATCTTGTATGAACTTCTTTATCTACTTAATTTGGTTTTCAGTGTTCATTCTCCAATCCCTTAGTTGATTGGTTATAGTTTCAATGGACTCCTTTTCCTTCTGTTGGACTTAATTCAGCATAGCCTTTGTGGCCTCCATGGATTCCTCCAGCTTTCTGTTTGTGGATTCCATGAATGTCTCTATTAATCTTTGTCTATTCATCCTTCTCAAACAATTCCTGTATTAATCCTTGATTAGAGTCCTCATGCTCAGGAAATTCCTGTATTAATCTTTGCTTAATCTCATCACACTCACACATTTTCCTATAATGCTCACACAAGATGTTTGCAGGCTTTCAGTCTTTTCATTCAGCATGTTTACTAATAGCATTTGTAGAGCATTTTGGGAACTCTCCTCTGGATTATACATTAACTGCTCTGTTGCCTGATTATCATGAGTGGGCATTAAGATAACTGGACTTGCCATTTTTCTTGTGTTTCTCCGGCTTGTTCTGCCCATTAGGGTATGAAAGCAAAACCATTCTGGGCTAGAACACTATTTTAAGGCAAGCATTAACCAGAACCCTAGAGTTGCAAAGATTGTTTGACACAGTTTAAATGAGTACAGATACAATCTAGTTCAACAGACACAATCTAGTTCAACAACAAACAACTATGGATCAATGGGCTAAGAAAGTCAAAGGAGTCAGCAGATCAGAAATTAATAGGTTTAAGGAGAATTGTGAGGAGAAAATAAGATTAGAAAAATGTGGGAAGGGAAAAAGAGAGAGGGAATTTAACCTAGACCCAAATTCAGAGAGGGAAAGGATAGAAGGAAAAGAAGAGAGATATAAAGAGGAAAAATGAAAAATTAAAAAATAATAAATGAAACACTTAAAATTAGATAAGTATGAAGAAATAATACTCCAATTAAAGGAGTTAAGGCAGAGAGTTTGTGAATTGAGCAGTCTATATCTGAATTAAGTGTGCGCACAATGAAGGATAAGGTCTAATGATTGAAGACAGATATATATCTGGGGATGAACAGAACAGCAATTAAGTAAAGCAAAAACAACAACAACAACAAAAAGACCAAAAAGGAAAATGTAAAAAGAGAATTAAAAAAACTAAAATAAAAATGATGAAAAAATAGAAAACAATTTTAAATTTTTTAAAAAAATTATGTAGAGAAAAGAGTTCTTAGATTTTGGGGGGAAGGGAAGAATCTTGTGTCTCCCCTGTGTCCATAACCAGTCTCTTGGTGGAGTCTCTGGTTTGCTTGTGTTGTCTAGTTATCCTGTGGCTTTATTTGTTTCTTAAATTAGTTTGTTTGAGCAGGCAGTAAGTAGCTCTGCCTTACCAGGGACTTTATGACCCTCTTCTCAGGCTAGTTCTGTCGAGGGTAGATATGCTTTGAGTATCACAAAAGAGGGAGATGGATGTTTCCTCTAGCCTGGAGTTGCTGTGATGGGGCTAGGTTGTGGGTAGGGTTGAGGCCTGTCAGCAATCAGTAGCTTTCCCCTGAGGGTCTACCTCCTTAGACACTCATATAGCCCATCCTGGAGCCATTCTTGGGCTTTATGTTTACTGAGTTAGAATTGTTTTTCTTTTACTCCTCCTGATGCTAGGTCTGCTGCCTATGCTGCAGTTGGGAGGGGCAGCCTCTGACTCTGTTTATCCAGTGAAGAAAGTCACTCTTCTGTGGGTGGAGATTCCTCTGCCTTGGAAGGGCAAATTTCCCCTGGCTGAGCCTGGCAGGTCAGGTTCAGATTTTTGTGACATGTTGAATGGCTCGTATTGTCTTCTTCCAAGGCTGGAATTAAATGCTAATTTCTCTGGCTCTGGTCTTTGTCAGTATCAAAGATGGAGTTTTTCTCTGTGGTTGGGGGAGTAGCTACCTTCCCACCACTGCTTCCTGAGAAGGAGTGAACATATCTTGTGGATACTCACGCCTTTCCCTTGGGTTCGGGGCTGTCCACATTTGTGACTGTCTGTGGCCAGCAGGATGAAGATTTTGCTCTTGTCAGTTCTTGCTGGTGATGAGTAGAATCTGCTTGCACACAGCCTCTGGTGCCTTTGTCCATGGCTCTCTCTGTTGATATGGTAGTCACAACAGCAGCCTCTGCCACTGCCACAGACACCAGCAAGTGCTCAAATCTGTCTCCTTAACCAGACTGTCTGAATTTTTCCTCTCTGGACAAACCCTCTATACTATGATGGCATACTTGGTGTGACTCTTGAGCCCTGAACTTTTCACTGGAACACTAAAACAGGTTTTTATTCGAGAGCTTGTTTAGCCCCCAGCTTCCCCTTTGCCATCTTCCTTCAGACTCCTACACACTGCCTCTTGAGACTTTACAGATGCCTCTTTTCTTCATATAGGAGAACTTTTTCAGCACATTTGAAATGGAGGGCCTCTCTGCAGAAAATCATGAGATAAGTTTACAATTAAGTTTGGAAAAAGTATCTTCAGCCTGGAAAAGTGCACACCATGCAGAAGCCATGAAAGTCAAACTGTCTAATAAACACTCTGGGAGCCTCAAGGTCTGTGTAAAACTGGTGAGTAGAGGAAAGTTTTCTGAAATTTCCTAAAATGGTCTTTGTCTAGAAGAAATATAAGTAGTTTTAAGCGTGGGATTTATACTGATAGATATGTTTAAAATTAAATATATGGTACATGCAGTTTATTATAGTTGGTTCTTGCTCCATGTTATTTTAAAATCATACAATCATACAATATTCATATTGCATGTTGCCTTACAAACAGTAAACATCAGATTTCTTTTAGTAGTAGAAAACAATTTCTGTTTGCAGTTCTGAAGTTTCTTTCTCCATCCTCATCTGCCTTTAACTATCCAGTTAAAGTAACACATTTGCCTTTTGTATGCCCCTGGTTTGTCCTTTCTAGTACACAAACCTGGTCTGTGGGGTCATGAGCATAGTATATTTGCTTTTTCCATCTCACAGATATATACACCATTCTCCTGTCTGCTCAAAAAACTGTTCCTTCATTCCATCTTCTCATGACTAACTGGATCTGTAGTTTCTGTGTCCGCTTGTCACAGTGTTCTCCCTTGCTCTCATAGTGTACCTGCTATTTTCTCATTCAGCCGGGTTCCTACTGTGATTTCCTCAAGATTCTAGTAGGTGATGCACGTAGTTATGTCTCATTGCTAATTCTTTTGTCCCACTGGAACATTCTGGATCATTTTCCCTTATTTACCACACTTGCCTGCTCCTTAAGTCCCAAACTAAAACAAGAAGAATTTCTATATAGGTTGAGTGGATTCTGAGTGAACAAATTGAGAACATTCCACTTAGATTTGGTATTTAAAATTTTTTACTCTTAGGTGTTTGGTTTGATTTGTTACACTAGTATATGAAATATTTTAATTCTTTTTTGGCAGCGATTTTTTTCTGGCAAGAGCCTCATAGTGGCAGAACACTTCCCCATACAGTTTATCCCTACAAACTTTTGGAATGAAATGCAAGAGCTCACAGTTCCATATTCAAATGTAAGTGAAGCCTACAGTCCTGTTTTTCAATACCATTGATAGGAAGATATGAATTGTCTACTTGTAGTCTTGAAGAATATTTTATTGAAAAGCTGGGTAATTTCTGAAAAGACAGTGGTATTCATCTTTAAAAACTACTCTAGGAAAAGAAATCTGGATATTCGTCTTTTGTTATTTATTTTAATCATCTTTAAACATTGATATATAATCTGGCCACATACAAGATGGAATACCTTTCTCAGTAAGCTGGTGTTTATTAGGACTTTTGGGCTTAGGCACCAATTTAGGATTCATAGGACTTGATGCTAGGATGTGTATAGAAAACCACTATGATGACCAAGTTTGGGTTAAATGTTTACTTAGAGAAATCCAGGTTACTGGACATAAAGATGATGCTAAAGGGTCCATTGACTCTTGTTCACAATTCACTTAAGAAGAAATTAAAAGTATACAGTGAATAAAACACTTATGTGATTTTCAGTAGAAGACATTTATACTAACTTATAAATAGTCATCATTTTTTCTTGTGCTGATACTGGGGCTCTATTTGCTTAAGGCTGGCAAACTACCACTTGTTCTACAGGAGAGAAGTACTGGATTTTCCTGGGATGCCTTATACCTGGGATCTTCAGATTTCAACCTCATATCATACATGTATATATGTATATATTTATATTTATATATATGATTAGCAGCATCGAAAGCTAGCATCTTATGAAAGTTTTACTAACATATTCCCCAAGTTAGTTGCAGTAACTGCTTGCTGCATTTTCTTATTGAGTGTGAAAAATGGCCCTGAGTCCTGTATGTTAACCTACCTGAGAGGAAGGCTTTCTGCAGATTATTAGGATTTATTTCCTCTGTCCCTGTGTATAGCTCTCTTAGCTGAAATTCTGTAGGTCTAACTGAATTAAAAGAATGTCTTTGGAGATATGGTTGTCTAGGTAACCAAGGGCAAGCACTTGATTTTGTTTTTGTGTGCTGATCCTGGGACTTGAACTGAGAACTTGGGTGCTGTAGCAATTGCTTAAGTATAATTGAACATTTGTAAGTTAGTGAAATGACACAGTTACTTTTTATATGTTAAAAAATTTTATCTGATGCCTGTGGCTCAGGCCTATTATCCTACCCAGGAGGCAGATACCTGAGGATGGCCTTTCAAAGCTAGCTGGGGCAGGAAATTGTATGAGGATTTTTATCACCAGTTAACCACTAAAAGGCTAAACGTAGATGTGTAGCTCAAGTAGAAGAGTGTTAACCTTGAACAAAAAAGTTCAGGAACTGCACCCAGGAGCAAAACTAAAAACAACAGCATGAACAAAGCCCCAACCAACAAACTAAACAACCCAACAAAACCTTTATTATGAAAGTAGTAAACTAGAACTTCAGAATTCTTGGCCATTCATTGTTACTTCTAGAGTATATTGATATTTTTAATACTAGTGATTTCCCTTATTGCTATTATAGGTTAGCATTTATTTGCCAGCCTTGGAGATTATGAAGAAATTTGTGAAAAAATTGAAACCAGTTGGGGATCACCTTGTAAGTTACCACTTTATTTTTTTTTTTTTTTGGTTGTGGGGCTTGAGCTCTGGGCTTGGGCGCTGTCCCTATGCTCTTCAGCTCAAGGCGAGCTCTCTACCATCAGAGCCATATGTCACTTCCGGTTTTCTGGTGTTTAATTGGAGATAAGAGTCTCACGTACTTTCTTGCCCATGATGGCTTTGAACCGTGATCCTCAGATCTCAGCCTCCTTAGAAGCTAGGTTTGTTTACAGGCGTGAGCCACTGGCACCTGGCTACCACTTATTTAGGAAAGAACATTAACTGAGGTCTAGCTTGCATGGTTGTTTGTCCTGAGAGACAGCTTTCCTCTGAGTAAAGATATTATACTCCATGCTCCATGGTAATGTTCACCTCCTCCCTGAATCCATCTTTGTGGGGTCCTGGACTGGTGTTCAGACCAAGCTGCTTTACAGTGGCTGGAAGAAACCTGTTTCAACCCTTATTCACTGGAAAAATCTTTTCTATTTGTACTTAATCCTTCTTTTTTGTACTAATAATAAATTCAGGATATGTTAAACAGTACTAATGTTTTCCCTTATATTTTGGACAGAATATTACATTTTTTTCCTTTTTATTTTCTTTTTCTTTTTTTTCCACGTGTGTTTGGTGCTGGTGATTGAACCCTGTCTCTTGTACATGCTAAGACAATGATCCAGAGCCATAGTCCTAGCCTGAGAATATTACATATTTTATGTGTACTTATATTTTTCCTGAATTAATTATATGAATGGCCATGCATGTCCCTCCTACCATTGAGTGAGCTATAGCTCCTTTTTTCATTTTTTTTTTGCCAGGACTAGGGCTTGAACTCAGGGAATGGGCACTGTCCCTGAGCTTCTTTTGCTCAAGGCCACAGCACCACTTCCAGCAATTTTTTATTTATGTGGTACTGAGGAATCGAACCCAGGGCTTCATACATGCTAGGCAAGCACTCTACCACTAAGCCACATTCCCAGCCCTCCATTACTATTGTTTTCAGAGTAATGTTTTGTGTGATTCAGTCACAACTCTTTACTTACTGTTTTTCAGAACTTTTAGGAGGTAATTTCATTTTACATGGAGACTAACACTGTTTTTATACTATGTAATCCCCAAATTTTAAGACATATGGACCCTTCTTGAGATTCAGTCTTTTTTCTATTCACCTCGTGTACTCTTCTATCCCCCCACTCCCACTCTCTGTCCTGTTCAGTGCCAACAACAGTACCTGTTGGATTACAGGAACCCTTATCTCTCTGCCTATTCCCACAGAGCAGTCATCTGTCCCATAGCCTCAATGTAAAGAGCCTTCTACTTCCTAGCCTCTCATTTCCTACTGAGCTTCTTCACTGTGGACATGCTCTCTATCTTTGTTGTTCTCATCTCTTAGGACTTATCTCCCCTATCTTGTTGAAATTAGAAGCTCTTGTACCCTCTATGGTCTTCAGACCTTTTTGTCAGAGGGTGCCACCTTCTTATCTGGACTTGTGGAAGGTTATGCTCAATGATTTTCTGGGGTTTTTTTTGCCTTCTACATTCTAATACTATTTTATAACACTTAATTGTAGATTATTGAAGCAAACCAAAATGGAGAATTGAACCTGAAAATAGAAAGTGAATCATTAAATGTCACCATTTATTTCAAGAATCTTGAAAATCCTCCATTAGGTAAGCTTTCTTGTGGTGTATGTTTTGCTTATGATGAATTAACTTTAAGGAAACAAATACATTGAGTACATTTAATGTAGAAAAATGAGATTTAGTTGTCTCATTTTGAAACATGGAAGGAACTGAGTTTTGACTACCTATCTGTATGGCATAATAATACAGGTACCCCCTAGGCCAAGGACCTGAGACACTAGGTCATTGATGGATCTTAACAGGAATTCTTCCTCTCTTCTAGAATTCAGCTTGTGTTAAATTACCTTCCCGTCCTTCTGTTTCTATAGTTCTTATTCTGTCTGGACAATTTCAGTTTCTCACAATGGATTCAGGATGGACATATTTCTTTCACTTTTTAAATTTTTTAAATTTTTAAATTTTTATTTTTTTTAATTGTGAAAATACCATACAGAGGGGTTACAATTAACATGAGCAAGGTAATGAGTACATTTCTTATCAAGCATTGTTGCCTCTTCCTTTGTTTCCCCTTCCCATCCCTTCCCTTCTCCCCCTTCCATCCCCGCCCTGTGCCAAAGTTGTAAAGTTCGTTTTTTGACATAATGTCTTGTACATCTCATTGTTACAATGGGTCCACATGTATCCCTATTTAAGCAATTTGTTTTTTCCCTTCCCCTTCACAAATCATACCAATATCAAATACAGTGAAAACAGGGGTGATACCATGGGGGAGGGACATACAAAGCAACAAAGAAATCATCTTATAAATGTGTTAGAAACAATAGCAAAAAAAATTAAGTACTGATCTTGGGGTTCATTTCGCCTAACATCAACTTATCTGATGGTTTCTGCTTGTCTCAGACATATACTAGGTATTGAAAATAAGGGAAACCATGGGCCTATATTTCTTTGGAACTGGCTTACTTCACTTTATATAATTTTTTTAGTCACTATAATATCTCCAAAGTTACACTCCCACCAAAAATGCAGTAAGGTTCCCTTCTGTCCACATCCCCTCCAGCATCTGTTGTTATTAGAGTTCTTGATTTTAGCTATTCTAACTGGGGTGAGGTGGTATCTCAATGTTGTTTTGATTTGTATTTCTTTTATGGCTAGGGAGGTTGAGCATTTCTTCATGTGTCTACTGGCCATCCTTCTTTCCTCTTCAGAGAAGTTTCTCTTTAAGTCTTTAGCCCACTTATTTATTGGGCAGTTGTTTCTTTGAGGATTTGTTGTTCGGGATTTAATTTTTTTTACAGTGAAAGCAGGGGTTATACTGTGGGGGAGGGACATACAAAGAAACAACGAAATAATCTTATAAATATGTTAGAAACAATCGCATGAAAGAAAAAAAACATCTGAATACATATCTTAAGGATCATTTCCCTAACATCAACTTATCTGACCTTTTCTGCTTGACTCAGACATATACTAGATACTGCAAATAAGGGAAACCATGGGACCTATGTTTCTTTGGGCCTGGCTTACTTCAATTAATAATATAATTTTTCCAAGTCTTTCCATTTCCTAACAAATGGGGCAATGTCATTCTTTCTGATGGAGGCATAG
>NW_012267435.1:1742182-1742453 GCF_000151885.1 Dipodomys ordii
AGGTCTTTGATCCATTTGGAGTTGATTCTGGTGCACGGTGATATATAAGGATCTAGCTTTAGTTTTCTACAAGTTGTTAACCAATTTTGCCAGCACCATTTAACCACTTTGGAAAGTAGTATGGAGGTTCCTCCAAAGACTCCACATAGAGTTTCCCTATGACCCAGAAATCGCACTTTTGGGCATTTACCCAAATGTTTACAAACAAGCTACCAGCACAACTATGTGTATTGCAGCACTATTTACTATAGCTAAGATATGGAACCAACCC
>NW_012267435.1:1745985-1760646 GCF_000151885.1 Dipodomys ordii
TGGGAAGGAATGGGAAGGGTAAACAAAGGAGGAGGCTACAATGCTTGATAAGAAATGTACTCATTATCTTGCCCATGTAATTGTAACCCCTCTGTACAGTATTTTCACAATAAAATAATAAATAAAAATTTAAAAAAATCTCCAAATTTAGATTAGCTTGTATAAATGAAGAAGTAGAGACACTTGCTCATATTTTTCCTCTCAAAGTTCATAAAGAACTCCAGGATATGGAACAAAAGACTTATTGTTTCTTTTAGTTTTTGGTGATTCTGTCTTCTCTGCCATGTATATTCATGTGTATGTCTTCAGGAAGGTGGGAGGAAGAGCACAGAACTCGAGGGAAAAGGGTAAAATGTGCATCAGTGGAGCAACTGGACACTGATGAAAGTGAACTGTACATCTTGTGGGTGGAAACAGGAGGGAGGGACTGGGAGAGAATGACGTAACAGATGATAGAGTATGAAAGGTAGTGTACTCATTACCTGACTCATGTAAATGTAACTCCTCTATACATCACCTCTATAATAACAATACAGTAAATTTAGAAAACATATGGTTTCAGTTCAGTCAGCAGGAAGAGAGAAGCAATCAGAACATTTGTAGTGTATTAATTTCAGATGGGCATAGAGTCACATGCTGAAGCATGGAAGCTGGCAGAGTCCATGATGGAAAGGCTTGGAAAAATTAGGTTAAATGGAGTAAGTCAGTTCTAGAAAGACAAAAGATCCATATTTCCCTTATAAGTGGAAGCTAGATTTAGCTTACAAACTCATAAGTAAATATGTTGTGTTTTACCCAAGTGTAAACAGATGTACAAACTGAGATATAAGGTTCAAATGAGATCTCAAATAGTGTAAATCCTTAGAAGGTCACAATTGAAGTTCAGCAAAATAAAATACCAGGAAGAGGTTGCTGGAAAGGGATGGGATGGGGTCAAGAGGAAAGGGTAGAGGAACGAAGAAAAGAAGGGGATAATGTGGACAAGAATCCAAGGTATATCCTACAAAATTAAGAAGAGGGAGAGAAGGGGTCAGTAGGGGAGGGATGGGTGAGAATGTTGAAAGGAATGACATTGATCTAGATATATTCATAAACTAATACGCTAAATAAAAACCCTTTATAATAACAATTTTTTTGTCGGTCGTGGGGTTTGAACTCTGGGCATGAGCACTGTCCCTCAGCTCCTCAGCTCAAGGCATGCACTCTACCACTTAAGCCACAGTGCCACATCCGGTTTTCTGGTGGTTTATTGGAGATAAGAGTCTCATGGACTTTCCTGCCCAGGCTGTCTTTGAACTGCGATCTTCGGATCTCAGTCTCCTGAGTACCTAGGATTATAGGTGTGAGGCATCAGCACACGGCCTTTGTACAATTATTTAATGATAATTTTAAAAATTAAAAATATGCATCAGCTTTGAGAAAACAATTTTGTGATATTTCTGTTTACCTTGATAAATTATATGGGTCAAATTCAGAGTGTGACTTAAAGTGTATTTTCATATGGACACAAATGGGAACATAACCTTTCAAGGGAGTTTTGCTGGATAGTGAAGGGTCCTTGTGAATCTATTTGATTAAAGCTCTGATATGGATGAAGTCAGTAATTTTGGAGGCATTCAAAGTTACATAGTACTCATAAACTTCTTTGTTTAATGACAACTCATGTACAACCAGTGAAAGATAATAAAAATATTTTAAAAAGCACCAAGTGGGACTTTATTTTATTTCTTTTCCAGAAGTTGAAAGGCCAGTTTCTTTTTTGTCTCTTCTCAAGAGTAGTGAGAAGTCATGAATTAGCCATGTGCACGCTAGTTTTTTTGTTTTTTTTTTTTTATTTTTTTTATTGTAAAGATACTATACAGAGGGTTACAGTTACATGAGTGAGGTAATGAGTACACTTCCTCTTGAACATTGTTAGCCCCTCCATTGTTTTCCCCCTACCATCCCCTCCCTCCCTCCCTTCCCCGAAGTTCTTTTTTTTTTGATTGTGATTAAGATTACATAGTTTCTAAGTCACAAGTTCATTCTAACTTTCCTGGAACAAATTGTCTATCACAGTCTGTAATATATAACAGTGTTCACATGTTATACACCATACATGTGATCAGCAGCGTGGGGATATTTAGTAGTGGTTCAACCAGATGAGCAGGAGTTCTTTGTTTCTTAAGTCCTGTTAGTTTTGTCGATCACCTAACATTTTGGATTTATCATCCACTTATCAGGGAGACCATGTACCGTTTGTCTCTTCGCTCTTGGCTTACCTCGCTCAACATGATTCCTTCTAGCACGCTAGTTTTTAAAGTAACAAGGATTACCAAATTCATTTTTCTTTGACATAGAGGAAAATCTGAGTCCCATTTCAACTCCCAGTAATTAATGATTCATTAAAAATTATCATGCCATTTTAATTACCTAGGATATAATAAATGTGTGTTTAGTGAGTGATGACATTTAGAAGCTGCAAATTTTCTGGGGCTGTTGAAAGTACAAGTAAGATCAATCATTGATTTAGGTAAATGTGTGTTGTTAATCTAGTGTTCCTGTTACATCCAAAGAGATGCTTAAAATCTTTTGTGTCATTTAGAAAATGACTCTGAAGACAAAGACCCAGAAGAGATGGCTATAGTGCATACAGATATCAAGCAGGTCCTTCACTTAATTACAGGAATTCGAGGGAATCCCAGAAGGGCTGTAGTCCGTGAGTTTGTTTATGTTAATTCTTTTATTGCTATATCAGATAAATTAGTTGTCATTAAGTTGAATGTTCCATTCAGTCTCATAAATGTGCAAACTAAGCTGTTAAATGTACTCCAGCTTTCTTGAGCTGCCAGGATTTTTAAGTTTTCTGTATCTAGAAGTGGCTAGACATAGTGGTAAGGAATCTTGAGGCACAGGATAAGGGAATGAGAGCCCATAGTTACTCCTGGTTGTGGGGTGAGCTGCCTCCTCTTATTGTGATACAGGCTCTTCTGCAGAGATTCTGCATTCTTACTTTCAAGCAGATAGTTTTGCTTAGGTCTGAGCTTCTACTCTTGTGCCTTTTTCCTTTCATTGTCCTCATGACTTGATCTCATTGCTTGAGTCTCTTACTTTGAGCTTGATTGTTAATGGGTGTATCTGGAGTCTATCATAGTCCTTATTCTGAGGGCAAGACCTGCCATGCATCTTCATCTACTGACTACCCTTGAGCTTCCCAAGGCTCTATTGTCTTTTCCCTGAAGGCCACATGACCTGCAGGAAACTGGCCTGGCTTTGAATGTGCTACCTATGTGACTGGCTCTGCAGCTGACATCAGCGAGCATAGCTGAGAAGTATGGTCTGAAATGACCCATAAAATGGCACTTGTCAAAGAATGTATCCAGGCTGCTCAAAGTTGTTGGGATGGGTAAGGGTTCAAATATACATGTTGTAATAGCCTGTAATTAGTGATATTTTTTGCAGATATTGTGACCAACAGGATTGCTTATTTTGAATTTCTTCATGAAAATTTCTCGTTGAAGTACATCATCCCAGCCTTGCCCTAGCAGCATGTCAACAAGATTCTAGAGGGCAGCCATCTGTGAGATGGCAGGAAAGGCAGTGCCCTGATGTGTTCTTCATTCTCCACTAACCTCATAGTCCCAAGAGCTCTGCACATGCTTCTTTCTCCCTTAAAATGTTTTCACTGAAAATTAATTAAAGAAACAGTTGAATAAAAATTTATTCCAGGTTACTCAGTTCTTGGTTTTGTTTTGTGGTGTCCTCCTTTTACGGCATTGAGAAAAAAAAAAGCTAGCCTAGACCTTTACATACCTTACTTTCATTTGTGCTGGTTCTAGTGTGAATTGATATCACTTTGCTGGAGTCCAGTTTATTTATTCTATTCAGAAAGCCTTGAAAATGTGAGTACACTTTGATTTAAATCTTCTTGCAGAAAGATTATAATCAGAGATTGTCTCATACTCTGGTATGGAAAAAAATTGAGAGGTTCTAAGTATGAATTGGTTAGTTGATATCTGTGGTTTTATATAATATTTCACACTAGATAACATTGTTATATAACAAAAATGTACTGTTATAACAATATGTGAATGAATTAATATAAACTAATTCAATTTGTATGCTGATATAGTGTAATCAAAGAAGATCAGGACAATATACACCAAACAGTTAACTTGGCTATTTCGGAATTTTTCTATCCATGTACACTCGTGTATTTTTAATCATTTTATCTGTTGCATAGTAAATACTATTTCATGTGACCATAAAATAAAAATTTATCATTTGAATGTTATTTGAATATTTATTACTAGAACATACACAGCTTTCAATTTTAGTGAACATCAGATATTAAGTTTCATTTTTCCATCTCATGATTTTTTTCAGTGAATCAATAATTAAACTTATATGTCATGTTGAAAAATATTTCACATACAGTACTTGGATTGATAATGCAACAGCAATATGCTATAGAATGTTTCTCTTACATGACTAGTATGAATGTTAGTCACCTTCTGTTACTGTGGAAAAAAACTTTTACTTTTGGACATTTGGGGAGGTCACACTTCCAGGTGGAATATTTTGGCAAACTGGGGATATTTTTTGCTATTACATTTTAAGTTTGATTCCTCTCGTTAGCTATTATATCTGCCTTTTTATGTATATTAATTATTTTTTTCTTTCTTAAAATTTTTATTTTATTATAAAGATGCTGTATAGAGTTACAGTTACAGGAGTAAGGCAATGAGTACAATACTTGTCCATCATTGTTACCCCTTTCCTTGTTGTTGTCCCATTATCCCTTCCCTCCCCTACCTCCCACACTCCTCCCCACTACCCTCATTCCCCTATCCCCAATCTCCCTACTCCTACCCCTGCGCGAAATTATAAAGTTCATTTCCAATATACTCTCCTGTGGGTATCTTTGTTGTAACGAGTCATCCTGTGTTCTTGTTTCAGCATTTTTTTAATTGTGAAAATGCCATACAGAGGGGTTACAATTACATGGGCAAGGTAATGAGTATTTCTTATCAAGCATTGGTTTTTTAATAGAATGATTATGTTCTTTTAAATTCCTTACTATATTTTGGATCTTTTTAATGTTACAAAAAAGCTTAGAAATACTTTAGTTATCCTTTTTGTTTAAATTAGATTCATAAAAGTGCAAATGTAATTGCAGTGCCCACTATACAAACATAAAATAAAGTCTTCCGAGCATTCTTGTATTGCAAGGAAATATTTATAGCTTGGCATGACTGGCTCACCTTCATTATTGCTTTGATATAGCCAATGAGGCTTGAAGATGGGACTACTTCTCTTCAGAAAAGGCCTCTCAGAGCCCAGTGATCATCCCTGCCATGTGGTTATTCCCATTTCTATAGATATCACAGCACTAGCTCTGACAATAAAGCAACACTCACTGAGCAGTGGAGAAACAAACTTCTTAAGAGGGTGTGTGAATATGTTATTGGCCAATTGAGTTTGGTGTGGGAGAACCCTAAGTATTGTTTGTATTCCTATTTTCCCAGGAAGCAGTCATCACATCTCAGCCATGCAGACTCTTGATCCTGGGTACTGGCTGTTACTCCTCTTGTCTCTTGCTGAAACCTCCCCTTTACTACTGCCTCTTCCTAGTGGGCAACATGGAAAGTGGTCATATTTCTACTATTTTCTCTTTTTCATGGAATTGAGTACATGTTTATAATAAGGAAAAAACTAAATGGTTGATTGTTGTCTTTTAAAATTACACATTTCTGAATTGTACAGATGGTATGGTGAGGGTTAGAGGGGAAGGTTGATATACAGGGACTAGTGCATCCACCTGAGGTCAGGAGGTATGCAGGGCAGAAACTGAAACATAGGAATCCTGGAAATGTTTATTCACCTTACTTTTGTGTCATTATTGGGGCTTGAACTCAGGAATTGGGATTTTTGTCCTCAAGGCTAAAAAAAACCTATCTCTTGAACCATAGTTGTACTTCTGGTTTCCTCCTTCTTCTTCTTACTTCTTCTTCTTTCTTCTTCTTCTTCTTCTTCTTCTTCTTCTTCTTCTTCTTCTTCTTCTTCTTCTTCTTCTTCTTCTTCTTCTTCTTCTTCTTCTTCTTCTTCTTCTTTCTCCTTCTCCTTCTCCTTCTCCTCCTCCTCCTCCTCCTCTTCCTCCTTCTTCTTCTTCTTCTTCTTCTTCTTCTTCTTCTTCTTCTTCTTCTTCTTCTTCTTCTTCTTCTTCCTCTTCTTCCTCTTCTTCTCCTTCTTCTTTCTCCTTCTCCTTCTCCTTCTCCTCCTCCTCCTCCTCCTCTTCCTCCTTCTTCTTCTCCTCCTCCTTCTCCTTCTCCTTCTCATCCGCCTCCTCTTCTTCTTCTTCCTGTTTGGTTATTAAGTTTGCTCAGCGTTTTTTTGAATCAAGGCTCCAAGAAATGACTCTTCAAGACCTTCCATCACAGCCCTTCCTTCCCACATGTAGACATTCAGAATCCAGAGGTCGTTTGGTCCTTGATTTAGGTGCTTCCGTGACATTGACTCTTGAATACTTCCAAATGCTAAATGTAAAGACTTTTGTCCACACAGACACACACACATACACATGTTCCTGCCACATCACCAAATCACCAAATCCTCACCAAATCACTTAAACTCAGATTGTGCTTGTGTGTACAAGGCACTGTACATCTGTGGCCATCCATACATCTAGATGCCTATGACAGAATAATAGCAAGTTCTGACAGGTCAGAACAGGGTTCATAGCACTGGGAGCAGGGATCCTAGACCCCCAAAGATAGGAACATTCCTGGGGGAACAAAAGACAGGACCATGTGGGTAGTTGATGTTTGTCTCCCTAACCCCAGTTGTGAGGGGAGAAGAGGGTTATACAGCCAGTAAATGTGTCCTGAGACATATAACACTAGAACAGGGAAGAGTAAGTGCTTATGTTTATGTTGTAGGTGCTTTGCAGAAGGACAGGAGAGAAGAAAGGAGAATGAGGCAAGGCATGATGACACACATATCATGACTCCTGCAGAGACCATAGACAGTCTACTGCCTCCCAGGCCACAGAAGGACTGTGACTATCCCAGATGCATCTGATACACACATAAGGCTTTTCTGGACACACAAAAGACAATTAACCCCCAAAAGAAAGAAAAGTGCAAAACAAAGGCTCCTACTAAACACAAAATACTTCCTTCTGAGCTGGTACTGGCTCTTCAGGTGACAAAGTACATACAATACCTCAAGATATGGAAAATGATTGGAGTGAGACAAGGAGAGTTAGGGACAAGGGAAGATGGCCACACCCAGCCATCTTTCCCTGGGTAACACCTGAGGCCTCCTGTAGGCCCATGGGACCACTGGCCGCAGGAATCACAAGGCAAGGAAGGTGGCAGGAACAACACTGGCCCCTCATTGGTCCTGTAGCCTGCTACATAGCTCACACTGGCTCCACTCCCTGGTCCAGCTCCATGTCTTGAGATGGAAGTTCCTCATCTCAGCTCTATAGTTCTCATGGCTTATGGGCTGGTAGTCCCAGGGCTCACAGAACTCTGGGTACTGTGGGAAGAACTCTCAGTAGCTACTCTCAGGGTATTACAGGGTAGTCACTGGCAGTACGGTCCCATTCCCTGAGGAATTGACACTTGTGAGGCCCCTGCTCAGATGAAAATTCACAGTGGAAAATGAAGATGATTCTCTAGTCTATGTTACAGAGGGCCGTAGGGCTCTGTAGCAGGTGGGTCTCAATATCTCATTCCAAGGGCAAGTTCACAGCTGACTTGATGTGTCCATCTTCATTTCATAGGGGTATCTGTAGTCTACAACTATGAACTTTTCCACAGTGTTACTAAACTTGCCCATCAACAGCACCACCATAGTTTCTGGGGTCAGATGTATTTGAGGCCTTGATGTTTTTCATCCACAGAAGGAAGGCCTTAGAGTAATCTCCATTCACTGTCTAGGATGCTCTCAATCTCATGACACAGGGACTTTGAGTAGAGGATATGGGCTTTAGGTTCTTTAGGCTGCTGCTGCTCCTCTAGGAGGGTCAAACTCCTCCTCTGCTTGCTCTACACAGATGTGTCCTTGTCCTGGGGCCCATCCAGTCTCTTGAGGATGGGCCAAATTATACTATAGGGCATGGGTGGAGAGCAGAAGAACCACTGGCACTTGTTGAACATGATCTTACCTGTTTTCCTTCCAATGTTTTGACCAGTAGAGCACTAATGAGGCTCTCCATACCTGAAGGAACAGTGGCATCATTCTTTAAGTCATTCTCCAGGATGTCCATGATCCCATCATCATCCTCATTAGACCCTTCAGTGGGGACTTGTTCCCCTACCATCTTCTGCTCTGGAATGAGACAAATCAGATTAGGGGCTGAGTTTGGTCTCTGGGCAAAGGCCTCCCTGCAGCTGGCCATGGCCACCGAAGCTTGGGGGGAGCTTGCCTGTGTGGGCCTCCATGGTATCTTGAAGACAAATTGATCATTTTCTTTGTCATTCTCTGAGTTGTTGGCAGCTGCATCACCCGCCTCACTCTTCTTCCAGCTGTCTGGGGTTTGGGAATTGGTTATGTTCTGTAGCATAAGGCTGTGGCCCAGCAGCCTTACCAGCAAGGACTGAAAGCATCTTATGGCAAGTTGCTCATTTTGAATGACTCTGCTGGCTACCTGGATAGTCTCTTCAAATGCTTGCTCTGCTATCTTGGGCTGGGAGATCCATGCCAAAACCTGCAACTGAAGATTCTGAGGTCTGGGATGACAGGGAAGATTCAGATGTGCTCCTGGACAGGAACAGCCAGCTACAGAAGTCAGGTTCCCTGCCATACACTTTGGGGTCTCACTGCCAAGATCAGTGAGGTTGAGCATGGTCTTTGGTGACGGTGGACTGAAGAGACTGACACTGCTACTTGCTTCAGAGATAGCGCTGGGCACTACCATGCACACCGACCAGACTGAGGAGAGCCGAGTCAGATGCTGGCTCAGGCTGGGGCACCTCCATTGTGGTGGGGGCAACTGGGATCAGAGAGGGAGTGGGCTTGGGTTGAGAGAATGAGGGAAGGAAGGTGGGGGAGTAAGGGGGAAGACAATCCAAGGGATGAGGGAGACAAGGATGGAGAAGGACATGGGAAGGGAGGGCAGACAGAAAGGACGGGGAACACAGGGCCTGGTGGCTGCCCCTCGGGAAGCCTCTGGTTCCCTCCTCTTCTTCTTGTGAGGGATAGTTAGACAATGGCTAACTCTGCTTTTCTGTCTCATCCTTGTTATTTATCCTCAGATGCCTGTCTTTGTCATCAGGGATAACCAATCACCCAACTACTGACTCTTCTTCATGGCCTAGTTCCAATTACCTCTGTTTTTCCCACAGGGTGTTCCTCACCTCCTCTTTTTTCTGCTCCAGGTGCCCCCATTAGTAAGACTGACCAGTGGGAAGACAAGATGCAGCAGATACTGTACACCCTGCCATGCAATTGGGAATCATCAAGCCTGCTTGATGATTGCTGGGAGATCCAGGGCAAGGAGAGATTGCAGACTCCAAAGGAGTAATCCTTTCTTTAGTATAAGTTATTCGGCTAGTGGACAGAAGCCCTCAGTACAGGGACCAAGGACAATGTTTGCCATTATTAGCCTTATTGATGACTAGTTATTATGGATTCAAGTGCAAGGAAGACAGTGGATGTTTATTCTTGACACCACACACAGGATATCCAATGGTTCTAGCTTTTAGTTCCCAAGGATTGTGCCACAATACTTTCATTCTGAATTAAGATATTGGATAGGAAATGTCTCTGACCATATCCTGTACCATAGGAGAGATCCCCACTATAATGCTTAGGTACATTTGGACTTTTTAAATCATGCTCTTCCTGTGTCATTGATCTTGGTTTTCCCTCTGAGTTTGATCTTTCTAGAAATCAAGCAATGAGTCAAGCACAGTAGAGGTTTTCTGAAGGGTCATGGGGGCTTTCACAGACTGCCTACTGAGACCATGAAATTCATAAATATTATTTATGATATCAAGCTTTCTCTTGGTCTATTAAAGAGATTGGACAATCTGCCCTTTATTCTTCTTAAATAGCATTCACTGTCTCTCTTGAGGAAGCTTTTCTTATCCATTGCTTGGATGTGGATATGAAGCAAGAGAGAAGCCCTATCAGCTGGATCAAAGCAGGACGTGTCCTTAAGGTAAGAAGGTCCAAACTCCATAAGCATCTTCTTGAAGCAGTCCCATGAAGATTTGATGGGTCCCTAACATGACAGCTGCATGGAGGGGAATGAGGACTTCTGTCCACCAGGCAGCCACAGTAGTCAATCTTGTATTCTACCCCAAGCTTCCTTTTCCAGCCCTTAACAACCACTGTTGCACTTCATGTCTACAGATTTCTCTGATCTACAAATTCGATATCAATGGGATAGTGAAAGATGTGATCTTTAGTAAATATTTATCATTTAGCACAAAATGGTTTTGAATTCATGTTTGATTCTGTATGTATTTCTGAATAATTCTTGTATAGATATATCACATGTTTTTCCATTCATCAATTGATGAAAATGTGGATTTTCTCTACTTTGTGTCTTGAATAGATGCTGCTGGTGTGAACAAACCTGTGCCCATTTTCATGTGGGCATATATTTTCATTTCTCTTAGGCAAGGCATTGGGAGTGGAATCACTGGGTCATATGAACATTAGCATTTCATGGAACTACTTGGTAGTGACTGCAACATTGGTATTCCCACTACCAATGTATGAGGACTCCAGTTTCTCTACAACCCTGCCAGCATGTCTCATTGTCTGCCTTTTTGGTTATGTAGCTGATATAGTGAAGAGAAAGCCATAGTTCCCTAAGGGTTGGATTTGCATTTCCAAGCTGACTGATGATTTTGATCATATTTTCCTGTGTTGTGTGTCATCTTCATAACTGACACTGTATAGTCACACATTTTACCCCTATTTTACATTGGGTTAGTTGTCTTTTTATGGTTGAGTTGTATAAGTTCTTTACAAAATCCAAGATACAAGTTCCTTCAATGATATAGTTTGCAAGTATTGTTTCCTTGTCTGTTTTCTTTCAATTTCTGAATGAACCATTAATGAGTGCAGTTAGCAAGAACAATACTTCTGTCTTTTTCCTGATCGCTTGTAATTTAGTGTCATGGTTAAGAAATGATTGTATAGCTAAATATTACAAGGACTGATTTCTGTATTCTCCTCTAAGACTTTTATAGTTGAGCCTTTATATTTAAACCTGTGATCCACTGTGTGTTAATGTTTAGAATTTAGTTAGGTCTCATTCTTTTATCCATTACTCAAGTAAATATCCATTATTTAAGTGTTCAAGCACCATTTGTTGAAAGGAATATTTTCCCATATTGAGTTATATTGTGTTCTGTGTCAAAATCAACCAACCCTAAATGTCGTTTTTATTCCCCTGAATTTTCTCTACCCTTCTGACCTAGATGTCTTTCTGTGCAAGAGTAGGGTGCTATCTTGATTGCATTTTGTAGTAAATTTTGATACTTAAAAGCCTGAGTTCATTATCATCATTCTCTGTTACAGGACTGACCATTCTAGATTGCTCAAAATCCATCATGAATCTAAGAACCAGTGTTATTTTCTGCAGAAATAAAACATGTTAGTGGCTAGTGCAGTCCTGGCCCCTTACCTTGTTCCAGTTTAGGTTACCCATCCCAGCATTGTGAGCTGCAACAAAATATACCTTCTGAAGGGGACATAAAAGTAAGTATAGCAAAGGACAACTGAGATTTTCATGTTTTGATTTTTACTCTGTGGATCATTTTCATAAACATGGCTATCATACAATTATAAAGTAACAAAGTATGATCCCCTATCTTTTCAGGGCTTTACTTTCTCTCATCATTTTTAATATTTGATTGTCTCCAATGGGTCAAATGTGTGCTTATTTTTTACACCCATTTCACCATTTTGATACTATTTTATATTAAATCTTTTTGAAAGTTATTTTTGGCTTTATTATTGCTGGCATATAGATGTATAATTCTTCCATATTGTGAGGTTGCATTCTACAATCTTGATCTTAGATACTGGTATAAATAGTAATTTTGCCAGTATTGGGGCTTGAAGTCAGTGCCAGGGCATTGTCCCTGATCTGTTTTCCTCAAGGCCAATGCTTTACCACTTGAATCAGATCTCTACTTCTAGCATTTTATTGGTTAATTGGAGCTTTGTACTTATTTATTTCCGAATATTTTACAGTAATTTTTAATGAACATTTTGGTACTTGCTCCATATAATTTTTTGTCACCTGCAAATAGAGGTAGTTTTGCTTCTTACTTTTCAGTCTTAGATGTCTTTTTTTCCTCACCTGGTTATTTCTAGCTAGATCATCCAGTTTAGTTATGAGTAAAAGGCACAAAGAAAGAAATTATGGCTTGTTTACCACTTTAGGGAGAAGTATTCTTTCATTCCCTAATAGGGTTTTAGCCACTTGCTTTTCATAGATGTTCATTTGAAGAATGAGAACATTACATTGTTTCCTAGATATTTTTTAGTCTTTTTAATTATGAAAGGGTTTTTTATTATTTCAAATGCTTTATCTAGGACTACTGAAGTAATTATGTGGTTTCTTTCCTTTATACTTCCACAAAGTTCTTAAAGTTTGATGGCTTGTCTTCCTCCAAAATTTCCTTTAAAATTATAGTACCAATGGAACCACATAGGAAGAGAGGCTTTAGGAGAGGAGTCCCTGAGCTCATTACCTCATACATGGGATTAGTCATATTATGAAAGGGCTGGAATGACCCAGCCACAGTCTTACTACTCTTCCATATTCTGCCATTTTAGAACACAGGATTTTCCACTCTGGAGGAGGACAAAGCCCTAAGGATATGGTGGAGGGGGAGTTGGTTTTAGTTGACCAGGCAGGTCTGGGGTATATTGTAGCAAATGCTAGAATTAACTTGAGAAAAAGCCAGCTGTGAGAAAGCAGGGTCAGTGTGGCTCTATGGCCTGTGGGGACCAAGAGAGTGAGACCTGAGGAGGGCCAGCATGGCCTGTGATGCAATAGTGTTGCATATGATGTAAGGGTGGGACTAGATGGAGATTCTCAAGGAAGTCACAGACAGACCCTATCCAGGCAGATATTCCTCACATTCTATGTGTTTCTAGGAAGGAATGAGTGGATGGTTGTGGTGAAAGCGCCAGTGTATAATACAAAGTCTGCAATACATGAGCAGGAGAGATCTGGGTCCCTCAAAATGCTTCTTGATATCTGGGATGTCAAGTGTACAGTCTCTTGGACTGAGTATGCAGCACAGATGCAGATGAGATCTCTTCCCACTAGATATAGCTCAAGTTGTTGCATTGTTCCTAGGGGCTCACTAGGTCCACTGGTCTGTCTGTCCTCCCTACTGGCCTCCAGCACGGAGTCAGTGGATGACAGAGAAGCAGGGTAATATTTGTCCCACTGGAATTGGAGGACAAGCACTCTGCCTGCAGTTAGAGGGACTGAGGTTGAGATTTCCTGGGCCTGGGAAGCTCCACATGCAGGACTGCAGTAGAACTGCACAGGATTGTACATGGATCTCCCACACCAGGATGCACAGACCCACTCCAAGTTACCCCAGCCCATAGGGCACCTTTTCTGTCCTGTCCTTTGACTCTCTTTGTAACTTCCTTTATGTGATTCTCTTTCTTACAACCATGTTGCAATCTTTGCAATCTCGATGTTAAAGACTCAGTTGGGCTGTGTCAGAAAGACTTCAGCTGTGGATCCCAAGAATAAGAAAAGGCCCAGGGAGAGCTTCTAAGGCATGATTGAGAGGGTGGGGGAGAAACTCAGTACTTGGTGGCGCACATTTTCATTCAGGTAAAAGCAAGTCCCCACCTTAAAGAGTACCCCTTTTCCTTATAAAGCCGTACCTTCCCAGTGGACTCTGTTCATTTCCTGCCAGATAGAGCTCACAGGTGATTCACATCCAGGGCTCTTTGTGGAACTGTGGGCTCCTAAAATGCAGAAAACTCTGTTTCTTATGCTCAGCCATACTCGTTTTAGTTTTTAGTTTGGACATTTAATTTTCTAGTTAACTATTATTGTCCTGGAGCATGGACATAGCTCCAGACCTCCTCACAGTACTCCTCTGGGACTATGCAGTCCTAGAAGTAGGACATAAACAATGATTACTTCACCCTGAGAGTCTTGTTGGACAAATCTTTCCTTAAAATGTAACCAGGCCCTGTACAATTTCATCTGAACTACAGGTAAGGATTGCACCCCTAGATAGATAGTTGCTAAAGCAACTATGATTGCCACAGAACCCAAGATTGGTTAGAAAATCAGTAGCGAAGCCGGGTGCTGGTGGCTCACGCCTGTAATCCTAGCTACTCAGGAGTCTGAGTTCTGAGTATTGCGGTTCAAAGCCAGGCCGGGCAGAACCATCTATGTGGAAGGAATGTGTTGAATCCCTTGTTCTCATACCAAGTATTACTAAAGATTTTGTAATGTCACCTATATGGAAAGTTTATTCTCATTATCATTGGTTATCAAGCCTATAATGGTAATGCTAGGCAAGTACGATTGGGAAGAAAGTTTGAATTAAAAAGTATCATTTTGGAGTTGATTCTAGTGCAGGGTGATATATAAGGATCTAGCTTTAGTTTTCTACAAGTAGTTAACCAATTTTGCCAGCACCATTTACTGAAGAGGCTGTCTTTCTT
>NW_012267435.1:1761683-1776294 GCF_000151885.1 Dipodomys ordii
TGTGTGTGTGTGTATTATGTTCTTGTTTTTTGCCTAGGCAGAATTGGATTGTGTTCCTCTTATTTATGGCTTAAGTGTAGTTGGAATGACAAGCAAGTGCCACTATGCCTAGATTTTTCTGTGGAGATAAAAGCTCTTAAACTTTGCTCTGGCTGCCCTGGTGTCTTGAGCCCCTCAAAAGGATAAGCTGGAGCAATGAGGCCAGCCTATCTTCTATATCCTACATGTTTTAATATGTTACATTTTTTCTTTTCATTCAGTTGCAATTACTATTCCATTTGTATTGAATCTTCCATTTTGACTCATTGGTTCTTGGTAAATACAAAATTTTCAAAGAAAACATTTGAAGATATTTTCATGTATCCTTTTTTTGTTGATCATGGGGCTTGAACTCTGGGCCTGAGCGCTGTCCTTCAGCTCTTCAGATCAAGGCTGTACTCTACCACTTGAGCCACTGTGCCACTTCTTCCATGTATCTTTCTGTTTCTTTTCCTTTGTTTTTTGTCTTTGTGCTGGTACGGGGTGCAGTTCCTTGCCTTTTTCTGCTAGTAGCTGGTGCTCTACCACTTGAGCCATATCTCCACTTACAGCTTTTTGCCTGTTAACAGCATTGAAGAATTTCATGGACTTTTTTAAAGGCTTAATTCAAGCCATGTTCCTCAGATCTAAATCTCCTGAGTAGGTAGGAGTATAGGCTTGACCATTGGCACTTGGATCTTTCTGCTTTAATTGTATTATGGTTAAAAACATAGCTTGAGTTATTTCTATGCCATAACCCAAGTTCTACCCTTTTGCTGATTGATTGGAGATAAGGCTCATGTAGAATTTCTCATCCCAGGCTTGTTTTCAACTGAAATATTCAGCTCTCAGCCTCCTGTACAGCTAGAATTATAGTTGTGTGTCAGGGGTTCCTAGCTTCTTCTCTTTTTTTTTTTAGACATGGTCTACGTAGACCAAGGGGTCATTAAATTCTCTATGCAATCCTTGTTAGGCTTACACTTATGATGCAGCCCAATTAATCTTGAGCACAAGATCCTACTGCCTTAGCTTCCAAAGTGCTCATATTAATAGTGTGTATAACAATTCTGGCTTTAAGAATTCATTTGGATTGTTTGTGTTATTTCTTTTCCATCCTCTATTTTTGACTTATTTAAACACATATTTAAAGTGTTTTTTGTAAATATTTGAGTGATTTTTTTAATTTAAGTTGATATTAACTTTTAAAGATAGTATGACCACTTGCATATATTATAAACTTAGATAGCATGTATTTAGTGCTACTATTTTATAAAGGCTCCAGGTTATTGTTGTCTTCTCCTTCACTTTTGTTTCTCTATTTAATCTTTTGGCATTTTTTTCTTTTTTGTTTGCTTGAGACTTGAACTCAGACCTGGGAACTATTTACTGAGCTTTTCTGGTTAGTAAACAGCTAGCACTCTATTTCCACCTTTTTATGGTTAATTGTAGATAAGAGCCATATTCTTTCTTGCTTGGGCTGACTTTGAACCATGATGCTCAGATTTCAGCCTCATGTTTAGCTAGGATGTCAGGCATAAGCCACTGGTGTCCAGCTTTGTCTTTTCTTCTTCCAGAGTATTTGGCTATTTTTACTATAGTATTTCATTTACCTGGTTGCTCTTTCTTGTGTCTTAAAATTTGGTTGGTTTTCTAAATACTGAAAAATACATGCATGCATATATAGATAACTATTTAAACACATTTTTACATACAGCCATTCAACCATTTCTTTACCTCTTTTATCAATTGAACATTACCAAAGGCTTACTCAACAATTACTCCCATGAAATAAAAGATCTCCTCCTACAAAGAAATAGTTTCATACTGCAGAAAAGAGTAGAATTGTTAGTAGACTAGGATTGCTACACTGGTCAAACATACCTAGAGTTGACGGTGACTGTCTCAATCAAGAAATGTACTTTTAAGCAGGGCAACCGTGCCTCACACCTGTAATCCTAGCTACTCAGTAGGCTGAGATCTGAGGATCACGGTTCAAAGCCAGCCCGGGCAGGAAAGTCTGTGAGAGTCTTATCTCCAATAAAAACCACTAGAAAACTGGAAGTGGCATTGTAGCTCAAGCGGTAGAGTGCTCGCCTTGAGCTGAAAAGCTGAGGGACAGCACCCAGGCCCAGAGTTCAAGCCCCATGACCGACAAAAAAAAAAAGAAATGTACTTTTAGGACAAAGGACTTGAGGTTTAAAGGAAAGATAATGTTAGGGAAACAGGATGTTTATTTTAGTCCTGAGGATGAGCTAAAGAAGGGTTATAGCAGCTGCTTTCCTGTTTGTGGTAGAGAGTTGACTTCTGGGTCAGAGTCACATGGTATATGAAGAAAGAAGATGAAGACTAAAGATGTTCTGTAGGCCACTTATGACCCTACTCTCTGAGCTCATAATTACCTATTCAATTATGGGTACTTTCAGTAAAAATAAATTATATTGATGGAAATTCCTCAAAAGATTTGCTGCCCAAAGATTTCATTGCATGTTCTGTTATCAGTGCTCTTGAAGTTGTTTCCATTTTTTATCTGTATTGTGGTAATATTATGGAATGATACAACCATATTCACTTGTTCTCAGATGTATACTCAGTGACTTCACAGTTACCTTAAGATTGGCCATGATCAGAGAATTTATACCAAACAATGAATATCATAAAATAAGCACTTGTAATGGTTACACTGGTTGTCTTAAAGAAAGAGATAAAGACTATTAATCCTACAGACTAGCCTTAAATGAATTTTTGTGTATAGTTTTAACCTTCTGAGTAGAAAAGCATACAAAATGTTGGCATAATATATTTACTTATGAGACAGGAGAGCTACTTGAGCTCAGGTCTTGCAGGAAGACAAGGGAAGGTTAACAAAAGCAGGTTGCCTGTTCAGGCTATGATAAGGTGAGGGTTTCTCTGTTATGCATACTATGGAAATGTAGATGGCTTAGAAATAGATTCTCTTCACTGTTTTACACTATCATGGGGGAAAGTTTGGGGCAATAAGGAGTCATGAATTAAACGTAGGCATAAGGGAGAAGAGATGCTTGTGTTCTCTATCTGGTCTGGTTCCTCCATTATCAGTTTGGAGAAATAGGAGACAGAGATATCTGGGATAACAGAAAAGAAAGCACAGATTCTGTGAGAGTATCAGGAGGAAGAGCATGCAGCATCCTATGAACCTCCTAGATTTTTTCTCCATATGTTGTTAATTTTTTTTACTCTGGTTATACGTATCCACAAATGGTACATGATGAAATATACATGAACCTGTCTAACTTCTAGCATTGAGTAGCATCATGATCTCGACCTCCCTTTTTGGGTGCACTGATCTTCTCACAGTAATACGCTCCACAAACACTCAGCCTTGTTGCCCCTCAACTTTAATTCTGGACCTGGTGAGTGTTTGGAGGTGACAATTTCTCTTGTTACTTTCCAAAACTGGGCTTCAGATTTTCAAGATAAGGCAGAAGCAACTCGGTGGTAGGCAGAACCTTTCTGTGGCCTCTGTGCTAGCCTGCCTGCTACAGGGCAGTCACAGAGTGGGGGACACTCCTAAAGCTCACATTAAAGGAAGCCACTTCCACTCCAGGAAAGGAAGCATCCACCCCCTTCTTGGTCTTAATCCAGCTGTTTAGAGCCTGGGGACACCAGTCCAGGATGGCTGATGGTTTACAGGGTCACTTCTATAAAAGCTCAAGCCTTCTTTGAAGCCTTAGGACCCTGCCTCTGGTATGGGCAAGTTGGCAGTCAGTATCTTTCTGTGCCTTCAAGATGAATTACTGCCTTGAGGAAACAGAGATCTGAGGCACCATGTGACTCATCTAGTTAAAAATGACTCAATTGTATATTTGATTTAGAACAGGGAATATTACTGAGTGCCTGCTGATTGCCAAACACAGCTGCTCTATGTGTTTTCTATTTACTAAAGCATTGTGAATTGAGGAAAACCCACACAGATTGCAGGTTTGAAAAACAGAAAACACTTCCATGAGGAAATGTCATCATTTTCAACACAGGGACAATTGACATGAGACCTACCCTGTACTACAGTCGTTCAGTGCACAGGGATGTGTATAGGATCTCCAGAACATGGTCATGTTGCATGTGAAACTGTTCCTTTTGGTGAACAAACTCCCATATCCTTCTCCCCCAAGCTCCAGGTGCTTCCACTCTACTCTTTCTCGGAAACGTCTAGTCAAGATCCTGACCATAACTAGAATCAGTGTTTGTCATTCTATGAAAAGCTTAATTTTCCTGTGGTTTTCACAAAACCATGATGTAGAAAGACCCTTAATGTCCATACATGGATGGAATGATTAATGAAAACATAACATACCTGCATTATTATTCTTTCTTAATAAAGGAAACACTAAAATATAGTGTCATGTGAATGATTATGCTGATGATTAAGATGTATGCCAGAAAGTAGCAGGATACAAAATAAACCCACAAAAATCAGTTGCCTTCCTGTACACTGACAATGTACAAGAAGAGAGGGAAATAAAGGGAGCAACCCCATTCAAAATAACCTTCCCAAAAATAAAATATTTAGGAATTAACCTAACCAAAGATGTAAAAGAACTATTTAATGAAAACTATAAAAAGTTAAAGAAAGAAATTGCAGAAGACAATAGGAATGGAAAGACCTCCCATGCTCTTGGATAGGCAGACTTAATATAGTGAAAATGGTAATACTGCCAAAATTAATATACAAATTCAATGCAATTCCTATTAAAATCCCAATGACGTACATCACTTAAATACAGAAAACAGTCCAAAAATTCATATGGAACAACAAAAGACCTAGAATAGCCAAAACAATTCTAGGGGATAAAGACAATATGGGAGGGCTATCCATGCCGAACTTCAAACTCTACTACAGAACTATAATAACAAAGACAGCATGGTACTGGCACAAAAACAGACCCGAAGACCAATGGAACAGAATAGAAGATCCAGAAATAAATCCACAGGCCTACAGCCAGCTGATATTCGACAAAGGAGCCAAAGACATACAATGAAAGAAACACAGCCTCTTCAACCACTTGTGCTGGGAAAACTGGGCGGCCACATGCAGAAAACTAAAAGTGGACCCCAGCCTATCACCATGCACCAACATCAACTTAAAATGGATTAAGGACCTTAACATTAACCCTGAATCTCTGAAACTACTGCATGACAGAGTAGGAGAGACACTTGAACTAATAGGCACAGGAAGGAACTTCCTGAACAGAGTCTCAAGTTCACAACAAATTGGAGAGAGACTCGACAAATGAGACTACCTTAAAATAAAAAGCTTCTGCACAGCTAAATCTATTGAAACCAAACTAGAAAGACAACCAACTAATTGGTAAAAAATATTTACCAGCAATATATCAGACAAGGGGTTAACATCCAATATATACAGAGAACTCAAGAAACTAATCCCTCCCAAATGTAACAAACCAATTACTAAATGGGCAAGGGAACTAAAGAGGGACTTCTCAGATGAAGAAATAAAAAAAGGCAAAGAAACACATGAGGAAATGTTCATCATCCCTGGTGGTGAAGGAAATGCAAATAAAGACAACCCTGAGATACCACCTCACCCCAGTCAGAATGTCCCACATCCACAAATCAGCCAAGGACAAATGCTGGAGGGGATGTGGAGAAAGAGGAACCCTATTACACTGCTGATGGGAATGTATACTTTTACAACCACTTTGGAAAGCAATCTGGAGGGTCCTTAGAAAGCTAAAGATTGACCTCCCTTACGACCCAGTCATACCACTTCTAGGCATCTACCCTGAACAACAGGAACCAATATACAAGGACACCTCCCTGTTTATTGCTGCACAGTTCACAATAGCTAGGATATGGAAACAACCCAGATGCCCCACCACAGATGAATGGATTCAAAACTTGTGGTATCTATACACAATGGAATATTATGCAGCCATTAGAAATGACAAAATAATGGCATTTGCAGGGAAATGGATGGAGCTAGAAGGAATCATGTTGAGTGAGGTAAGCCAAGAGCAAACAGACAAAACGGTACATGGTCTCCCTGATAAGTGATGCTAAATCCAAAATGTTAGGTGATACGACAAAACTAACAGGACTTAAGAAACAAAGAACTCCCACTCATCTGGTCAAATCACTACTAAATATCCCCATGCTGCTGATCACATGTATGGTGTATATGTGTACACCGTTATATGTTATAGACTGTGATAGACAATTTGCTCCAGGAAAGTTAGAATGAACTTGTGACTTTAAATGAGTATCATTATTCCACAATACTGTGAAATTTGGGAAATTATGTAATCACTTAATCACAATTAAAAAAAAAAGAACCTCGGGGAAGGTAGGGAGGGAAGGGATGGTAGGGGGAAAACAATGGAGGGGGGGTAACAATGCTCAATAGGAAGTGTACTCATTACCTTGCTCATGTAACTGTAACCCTCTGTACAGTATCTCTACAATAAAAAATTTTTAAAAAAAGATGTATGCCAGGCAAGACAGGGCATTTATTGTGTGCATCCACTTGGAGAACATATATTAATAGGCAAATACAGAGACAGAAAGTAGAACAGTTAGAGAGGAATGAGTAGGAAGTTATTGTGCAATGGACACAAAGTTATATCATGGGGCTGGTTTCACTTAGCATCATCAGTATGACGATGTTCATCACAGCATTATTTACTATATTCAAGATATGGAACCAACCCAAAAGCCCCTCAGTTGATGAATGGATCAAGAAAGTGTGATACATTTACACAATGGAATTCTATCTTCCACCAGAAAGACTAACATTGTTCCATTCATAAGGAAATGGAAAGACTTGGGAGAAATTATATTAAGTGAAGTAACCCTGACACAAAGAAAAGCAGGTCACATGATCTCCCTCATCTGTAATAACTAGAATATGTAGAAGACATTCTTAACAGGGGATCTCAAGATCCCAAACACTTAGTGCAAAGGACTATATATAATGAAACATTGACAGGAACTCCAACTTTTGGAAAAAAAAGCGGTTCTCATTAGACCCTGTATATAGTTTCTTTTTCTCTGTTGTTTTTTCCCAAGGTTTCCCTCATTTGCAATAATAAGTGTAAGTCTAGGGTTTCAATTATTCTAAGCTCTCTGAACAGTAGGTGAACAAGTAATAGAAGATGCTCCTTTCTGTGGGGCCCAACTTCAGTCTTTCTGGGTACCAGGTGAAAGATTCATGCAAGATTCCTTTTTATTGAGCCCTATTTGGACCTGACAGTAGGCAGAAAAAGGTGGGCAATTATTTTACTTTTTAAAATAATTTCTGAAAACATGCTTTATTTTATTTAAACAAGGGTTTAAATACATTATATAACATTAAGACTGGAGGAAAACAAAATAAAAGCCAGTCTGTTACTTCAAATGATATCAGGCAACCATTACTATTAAGTTGTAAACTCTACAGTTAGTTACAGGATGGATGAGTCTAGTCTGATGTTTGTTCCTTTATCAAGTTTATCTGATATTAGGCTGATCTCATAACCTTTTTTTGACATTCCCTACCTAGTTTATGTCTGGTCAAGCCAAGGCAACAGCTGTGCCACTAGGGAGGCACAGCTGTTATTACTTGCCTTCCCTACCCTGTTCTCTCTGGATTACCATGGGTAATTCAAAACAGTGACATTCTTTTAGGGCAGGGGACTTTGTAGAGGGAGCTTCTAGCTGGACATAGCTTGCCTTTGATACCAAGACTGAAACGTCACATTATTGCTTTGTTTCAGTCTGGACACTGCCAGGCACTTAGTGCTTGACCTCAGTTTAAATGAGGGAATTGAACACTAGAAAGTATAGCTCTTCTTAGCTTATTGCTTGAAGAAGTTAACACTAGTTCAAGTTAAAAGTAAGCCGCAAATGGTCACATTATACAAACTGTGAGGTTTTTAAAGTTCTGACAATGGACAGAAGGGAACTTATACTCATTTCGAGGAAATCCTCACTTAAAATTCAGTGAACCACAGCATTTAAAACACATGAATCTTCAGCTGACTGTCCTCAGCCAGTACAATCGCTACCAGGAACTGCCGGTCACCCTATAGCTGAATTATTTCTCAATATTAAAGATGCTCAACTATAGTACCATAGCAGGACAGTAGTTAAAAATCTTCGTAACAATTCTCTGCTGAATTCTTATATGGATATAATCCTCAGTGCCAGCAGGAAGCAAGCCATCACCCTTACTTGAGCCAGCAAAATGGTTGAAGGAGAGAGGGTCTGGAAAGTGGACATACAATTCCTTTGCTTCAGTGGAAATGGCCCGAGACAGGCAGCTATGGGAGAAAACGGGGGAGGAGAAAGCTGCTGGGATGGAGGGAGCATAAGGAAGCCAGGGGGCTCAAGGGGGAGACAGCTGAGTCCTTGGCTCAGTAACTGGAAGTCTTGTCCTTATTTTTAATTCTTGTGTTCAAATCAGGGCCATCTGTTGCTAATGTGGGCATTCTACCACTGAGCTATTCGTCCAGTCAAGGAACTATTAGGCTTATTTAGTAATGAAAAAGCTAAAATATATCATATACCTGCCTGAGGCAAAAGATTTCGGTGGAAACATACAAAAGACAATCTGAAGCCTAAGGGACACAGGGAGAAGACAAATTATTTGGCCAATTAGAGGATTCACAATCACCCATGTCTGTTGGGGTTTACAAAGCCATGTGCATGCCAGATAAGATGCATGGTCAGAAATGATTTAGATAAACCCTAAGTGCTCACTTATGAGTAACCTCTGGATGCAATGCAAGCACAAAGTTAAAGCTAAGGCAGATTTTTCAAAGCCTTGAAAAGTACATACAGGGTGCATCAACACAGAGCCAAGCCACAAGGTCTGAATTTTGTTGTTTTGTGAGATTTTAAGGAAACTCCTGTTAAACCATAAGTTTGATGCAAACTAAAGCAACAGAGATAATAGTGTCAAAGTACCCGAAAGAGCACAAGTTCTATCAAAATATTGTAAGAAAGTCTCCAAACACGAATGACTACAACTTTCAGAAATTAAGGTAAGGTAGACAATTTGATTTAAGACGATATGTGCAGTAATGAGTACATTTCTTATCAAGTATTGTTGCCTCCTCCTTTGTTTCTCCCTTACCATCTCTTCCCTCCCACCTCCACAACTATACTCCCCCCATCCCTGCCTAAATTATAAAGTTCATTTTTCTACCTAGAGTCTTGTACATCTCATTGTTACAATGGGTCAACCTGTATCCCTACTTAAACATTTTGTTTTTTCCCTTCCCCTCCCCAAATTATACCAACATCAAATACAGTGAAAACCGGGGTTATACCGTGGGGGAGGAACATACAAAGCAACCCCCCAGTACAGTAGTTTCACAATAAAAAACTTATCAAAAAAGGAATGTAGCTGACATTGGGAAAGGGATTTTTTTCTTGCTTGCTATTGTTTCAATGTATTTATTTATTTTTATTTTTTATTGTGAAAATATTGTACAGAGGGGTTACAATTACATGGGCAAGATAATTAGTACATTTCTTATCAAGCATTGTAGCCTCCTCCTTTGTTTCCCCTTCCCATCCCTTCCTATCCCCCCCCGCCCCCCCACCCAATCCTCCCCGCCCCCCCCACCAAAGTTGTAAAGTTCATTTTCGACATAAGGACTTGTACTTCTCATTGTTGAAACGGGTCCACCTGTATCCTTATTTAAACGACTTGTTTTTCCCCTTCCCCTCCACAAATTATACCGACATCAAATACAGTGAAAGCAGGAGTTATACTGTGGGGGAGGGACATACAAAGAAACAAAGAAATAATCTTATAAATGCATTAGAAACAATCGCATGAAAGAAAAAAAGCATTTGAATACATATCTTAGGGTTCATTTCCCTAACATCAACTTATCTGACCTTTTCTGCTTGACTCAGACATATACTAGATATTGCAAATAAGGGAAACCATGGGACCTATGTTTCTTTGGGCCTGGCTTACTTCACTTAATATAATTTGGGAAAGAGATTTTTTTAAAAAAAAAAGGAGTTAAGAGAAACTATGAGTATGATTTGCTGATTTCCTTCTAAAAGGAAGGCTTGGGCTTGAAGTTACCAAATTTAAAAATAAAATCTTAAGTACAATAAGTAAAAAAAAAGATGATATGTGCAGGTCTGGGAAGGTGGCTCAGTAGTAGGGTGCTTGCCTTGTATGCATAAGGTCCTGAGTTCCATTCCACACAAGCAGAAAAAGCCAGAAGTGGCACTGTGGCTCAAGTGGTACAGCACTAGCCTTGAACTGAAGAGCTGAGGGACAGTGCCCAGGCCCAGAGTTCAGGCCCCACGACCAACAAAAAAAAGATGATATGTGCATGTATGAAAGAATTAACTACGAGTCAGAGTGGCAAGCAAGAAAGTACAGATTTATTTGTTTTACAGAAGTTGAAAGAGGCTGGAAACCCTGGAGACCATAAGCCCAATAGTATAATTAGAATAATGTTTGAAAGGATTTTTATATCAGGGTGGTAGGACATTGTGTAATGCTAAAACAGACTGCAGTTGGTACCTCTGAAAGATGACAGGGGGTGTGTCTGGAGAAGACTAGCACACTGGCAAGTCCCAAGTCTGTGCCTATTGTGCTCTCTTAGGGTTAGTAGCTGGGTCTGAAATAGAGAAGTAAGGTTAATCAGAAATCTAGACTCAATTGTAATCCAAGTACAAAATGAAGTTGCTTAGCTTACTCTGTTGGCTTTACAAAGGGAGGGTGATGGTAGGGAAAGCTGAGGACAGAGAAGAGCTGGGAGAAGAGTCCTTGGGAGAGGACATACTTGTTACCCTATTGATACCTGCATCAGTAGGGGAAGCTCAGGACCCTTAGGGGTGAAGTCAGGTTGAAGTAAGTTAAAGTATGACAAAGAGAACTAGTAAATTCAAGTGTGAAAAAGTAAACCAGAGCACAGTAGGAAAGAACTACTCCATGATATATTACAGTAAACACTTCAGTCAAATAACTTAAATTACAGTTCCCGAAGGCTCTACATGAGAAAAGATAGGCCATTTATAGGGAAACCTATCAGAATAACACAAGATTTCTCAAAAGAAACCATAAAAGCTAAAAAGGCTTGGAATGATGTATTTTAATCAGTGAAAGTTAACAAGAGCTTATACAGAATACCCTATACAGCCAAGTTTTTATTCACAACTAAGGAAAAATAAAATCATTCTATAACAAAGTAAAGTAAATCAATTTATTTCCAGTAAATTACCAGCACTACAGAAGTCACTTATAGACTTTTATTCATACCAAAGAGCAACATGAACATATAAAATGTAGAGAAAAGCCAGGTGCTGGTGGCTCATGCCTGTAATCCTAGCCACTCAGGAGGTTGAGATCTGAGGATCTTAGTTCAAAGACAGACAGGCCAGGAAAGTCTGTGAGACTCTTATCTACAATTAACCATTAGAAAACCAGATGTGGAGCTGTGACTCAAAGTGGTAGAGCAATCGCTTTGAGCAAAAGAACTCAGGGACAGTACTCGGCCCTGAGTTCAAGCCCCATGACTGACAAAAAAATGTGGACAAAATCGTTATGCTAGATAAGTAGACAAACAAAGGAAAAACAAAACCAAAACTGGATAAGAGGATAGCTACTATTGTATGATTCTCTATTTTAACTGTCAATACTGATGGACTCAATTTTCCAATCTAAAGATATTGAAAGCAAGTTGGATCAAAAACCAAGGCCATGGAAGTGGAGCTGTGCCTCATAGTGGAAGAGTGCTAGCCTTAAGTGTAAAATCCCAGGGAAAGTGCACAGGCCCTGAGTTTGAGCCCCATGACCAACAAACACAAACAAAAAGTAAACCTAGCAAAAACTAAGGCCAGAATATACTTGTATACAAGAGACACATAGAACAGCTGCTTTTCTAACAAATTGTTAACCAGCACAAATAAAACGGCTACAGAAACAATCATTTTTGTGCTGTTCCTTTTTGGGCTTCTTGCAAAGACAATTCTATGTAAATGTACAGTTGACTCTGATTTGGATATCTGAAAATCAGTTCATCCTTGTTAAATTTTTTTACAACTATAATTATATTGATGTTCATATTGTATAAAATAACTCATTTAATAAAGTACTACTTTGATTTTACAACATCAGGATAAATGGTTCTAGAATGATACCCACAAGACAGTATATTGGAAATGAACTTTACAACTTTGGTGGAGGAGGAGTGAAGGAAGTGGGGGAGGAAAGGGATAGTGGGAGAACAACAAGGGAGGGGGTAACAATGCTCAACAAGAAATGTACTCATTGCCTTACTCAGGTAACTGTAACCCCTCTGTACAGCATCTTTACAATAAAATAAAATTTTTAAAAATTCTGTTCTAACTTTCCTCATTTGCCTTTTTAAGAATCTAATAATTCCTTAGCTAGAATTGCAAGTACAAGTCTTATCTCCCTTTCTCATTTATTCATTAAAGATTTATTTGTTAAGGTTGTGAATATGATCTTAATGGCAGCTGATTATGTAGGTTGAAGAATGACTTACTTGCTGCCTTAGTATATTGCAATTATGTGCCATTGCCTACCTCTGATCATTTCCCGTGTTTGAAGTTGGAATATTTAAACTTGCTATATAAACTAGTTTTAGCTGACACACAGGTTGCCCTGTAAACAGATAATTAAATTCATGAAGGTGATTGGATTGTCAGTGAACCCTTCTGAGAGATTAGTTTCTGAATTGTATGCCATTATGAAATAATCATAATGAAATAGTAGAAAAAATGATGGAACCAATGTGAACTGGAAAATATCTGTATTTTATAAAGTCCATGGGATTCTTTGTAAATTGTTCAAGTTCTTTAAATTTGACATGGAAACAACTTCTGAAGGAGTTTTTGGAAGTTACTATTTGGCCAATTTTATGAATGGATCTTTGCATTTAACAGTAAGATTGAAATGATTTGTGGCTGTTAATTCTGGAATAATCCTCCTTTCTTCATTAAGTAAAATATTCCTTGTAGGAATTTACTTGTGTTGGTTCCTAAAATCAAAGCCTATATTTTCAGTATGACTTCCATCTGAACTAGAAAAGTATTAAAGTAGCCATTATCTATATTCTTTTGGCTCTGCCAATGGAGAAGTTGTTTTGTTGAGCTGGACAAGGTAAAATCTTACTCAATTAAGCAAGACTAGTGTCCTTTTAATTTCATTTGATTCAACTATTATGCAAATAAAGTTGCTGTAGCTCAGTTTGAAATTGAGAAATAACATAGCAGGAAGAACACTAGCTGTATGTCTGATCCTGTGGGTGACAAAATGCATTCCCTCATGCTCTATGTCATCACTGCGCTTATTTTGTAGCTTTGCTTGTTTTTCCCACCATGTTTGTCTTGATTGAAATTTGTAAGTAATTGATTTGTAAGGAAAGCTTCAATGCCCATCTCTTGGCAGCTCCTGTTCTTAGACCTTATTTTTAAAATATATTCCTTTTGTTTCATGTGTTTAATTTCCTAACTTTCAGATTTATTATTTATTTTTAAAAACCACATCTTCAGGGCCGGGTACCAGTGGCTCATACCTGTAATTCTAGCTATTTGGGAGGCTGAGATCTGAGGTTTGCGGTTCAAAGCCAGCCCAGGCAGGAAAGACCAAGAGACTCTTATCTCCAATAAACCATTCAGAAAACCGGAAGTGGCACTTTGGCTTAAGTAGTAGAGAAAATGTCCATCAAAGAAGGGATTCAAATAAAGAACAAAGGATACAATCTATCCCTATTTGCGAATACTATCTAAAGAACCATATAGGTTTCATTCCCAAGCCAATAGTGCAGATACTACTTTGATAAGACAGCCAGATATGGAATCAACCCACAAAAATCAGTTGCTTTTTTGTACATCAACAATGAGAATATAGAGAGGAAAATCAGAAAAACAATCCCTTTTGTAATATTCTTTAAAAATATCTAGAAGTAAATGAACCGAAGGTTTAAGGGGCCTCTAAATGTAAACTATAACTCTTTTTTTGTTTTTTTTTTATTGTGAGAATACCGTACAGAGGAGTTAGAATTACTTGGACTAGATAACGAGTACATTTCTTATCAAGCATTGTAGCCTCCTCTTTGTTTCCCCTTCCCATCCCTTCCCATACTCCTCCCACCTCCCCCCACCCGATCCTCCCCCCCCAACCAAGTTGTAAAGTTCATTTTTCAACATAACGACTTGTACATCTCATTGTTGCAATGGGTCCACCTGTATTCCTAGTTAAACGATTTGTTTTTGCCCTTCCCCTCCATAAATTATACCAACATCAAATACAGTGAAAGCAGGGGTTATACCATGGGGGAGGGACATACAAAGCAACATAGAAATCAACTTATAAATATGTTAGAAGCGATTGCATGAAAGAAAAAAGACATTTGAATACTTATCTTGGGGTTCATTCCCCAAACATCAACTTATCTGACCTTTTCTGCTTGTCTCAGACATATACTAGATATTGCAAATAAGGGAAACCATGGGACCTATGTTTCTTTGAGCCTGGCTTACTTCACTTAATATAATTTTTTCCAAGTCTTTCCATTTCCTAACAAATGGGGCAATGTCATTCTTTCTGATGGAGGCATAG
>NW_012267435.1:1776634-1866928 GCF_000151885.1 Dipodomys ordii
TCTTCATGTGTCTATTGGCCATCCTTCTTTCCTCTTCAGAGAAGTTTCTCTTTAAGTCTTTAGCCCACTTAATTATTGGGCAGTTGTTTCTTTGACGATTTGTTTTTGGGGGATTTAATTTTTTGAGTTCCAGGTTTATTTTAGATATGAGACTCTTGTCTGTTGTATGCTAATGAAGATTTTCTCCCAATCCGTGGGCTTTCTATTGATCTTGCTAGCTATATCCTTTGCCATGCAGAAGCTCTGCAATTTCTTGCAATCCCATTTGTCCAACCTATAACTCTTTGATCAAATAATTTAAAGGATCTCCCTTATTCTTAGAATGGAAACTTAATATCATAAAAAACACACACTGCCTCAGGCAATGGGCAAATTCAAATCCCAAATATTATTCACAGTGATGTAGAAGACAATCCAAATGTCATAAGGAACTACAAAAGGCCTTGAGTCATCAAATAAATCTTTGAAAAAATACTGAAAGATATCACAATTCAAGAATCTAAAATTAACTACAGTTCTATAGTACCATAAACAGCTTTGTATTAGCACAAATATAGTCCTGAAGTCCAATGTAACAGGCTAGAAGACCCAGAATTTATCCTATACACCTACAGCATCAGCTATTTGACAAGAGAAACCAAAATACATGTTGGAGAAAACATCGCTCCTTTAACAAATGCTGTTGGAAAAACTGGATATTCATATGCATAAGGCTGGAATTGAATTCCTGTCTGTCTGTCACTCTGTATTAATAATCAATTCAAAATACAATAAGGATTTCAATATAAGACCAGGAACCTGGAAATTATTACCAGAAGGAATAGTAGTTACCATTACTACTTAAAAATAATAATACTTAAGTGTACTTAAACAAAGTTTACAACTAAGTAAAATAATTTTTAGAATTATGGAAAGTATAGGTTAGTTGCATCTGGGAGTAAGTTTTGGAGCTTTAGGGTTGGGATGTAGATTCTTGATACAGTATATGTCAAGCAAATATATGGTCTTGGGTTCAATTTCCAACACAATAAAAAAATTAAAACATTTTAAACTTTGTCTTATGTAAGTCACACATAATTGTTGAATGATATATAACAACTATGATTTGTTCTGTATTCTTCCACGCTTCTTACCAGTTTCAAAATAACTAAGTAAATATAATAAATAACTATATATATAATATGCACACAATATATATACTATATGTATATAAAATGCTAGGTGCTGGTGGCTCATGCCTGTAATCTTAATGCACAGGAGGCTGAGATCAGAGGCTAGGGTTCAAAGACAGGCAGGCCAGGAAAGTCTGTGAGACCTTTTTTTTTGATCCATTGTGAGGCTTGAACTCTAGGCCTGGATGCTGTCCCTAAGCCCTTCAGCTCAAGGCTAGCACTCTACCACTTGCGTCACAGTGCCACTTCCAGCCTTTTCTGTTTATTCAGTGCTGAGGAATCGAACCCAGGGCCTCATGCATTTGTGAGACTTTTAAAAAATATTTTATTGTAAGAATATTGTACAGAGGGCTTACAGTTACATGAGTAAGATAATGAGTCCATTTCCTATCAAACATTGTTTCCCCCTCCTTTGTTTTTCCCCTACTATCCCTTCCCTCCCCACCTCCCCAACTCCACCCTCTCCCACCAAAGTTGTAAAGTTTGTTTTCAACATAGTGTCAGTGAGACTTTTATCTCCAATAAGCTACCCAAAAGATAGAAACAGAGCTGTCACTAAAAGGGTAGACTGCTAGATTTGAGCACATAAAAGCTCAGAGATAGCACCAATGCCTTGAATTCAAGCCCCAGAACAGTACCCCCACCTACGGTACCCTAGCTACTAATATCAACTCAAAATGAACACAAACAACTTAATGTAAGACCTGAAACTTGAAAACTACTACACGAAGGAGTAGGAAAAAGCTTTCTAAATAGAATTCCAGGGACCTAGAAAATAGGAAAGAGAATTTACAAATGAGATTACATTAAGGGGAAAAGTTTCTGCACAGTGGAAGACTGAGTTACTTAGCTAAAAAGGCAGTTGGCAGAATGGGGTAAGATATTTGCCAGCTTATTCATTGACAAGGTTCTAATACCTAGAATATCCAAGGAGCTCAGAAAATGAAACCCTCAAAGTCTCAATAACCTAGAACTGAATAGAGAGTTGTTAGAGGAAAAAGCAACAATGAGAAATAAACACATGAAGAAATGCTAACTTATCTCTAGTCATGAAGAATATGCAAATCACAACACTGAGATTTCATCTTGCTCCAGTAAGAATGGGATCATCAAGAATATGAGCAATACCAAATGCTTGCAGGAATGGTGTGAAACTGAACTGTACTAAACTTTTTGTGGAAATGTAAACATTTCAACCATTGTGGAAGGCATTTTGGAGATTCTTCAATAAACTTAACACAGTAACATTTTTCCAGCTTAAAGCTAGTGCTCTATCACTTTAGTCTCAGCCTTCTGGCTGGTTAATTGAAGTAGGATTATAGGAGTGAGATACCTGCTTCTGGCTAGAAATAGACAGTCCTTGAACAATCAAATTACTACCCCTATGGTACTCTAGCTAGTAATATCAATTCAAAAAATTCTAATCCTGGTATTTATGCTAGTAAGAAGTATATCAGATATAGTAACATTCACATCAAATAATGGAAGCAAAATTATCATTTAGCATCAATATTCTGTACTCACACCATTTTTAATAGTGGCAAATTCCACATTACTAATATTCCCAGAAATTTTCATAACTGTCAACAAGATGTTCCATTTTGTAACACGTTTACTCTGGTTAGATGGAGTTTCAAATAGACATATTTAATTATACTTTGTTTAATCCTTTATAAACCATTGATTGCCTTTGGAAGTCTTTAAGAATGAAGGTTTTACAAAATACGATTTCCAGAACCATGTCCCTAGACATTGGGGTTGTAGACACACATGCTGCTAAATGCCAAAAAAATCTAATAAATAAAGCATAAATAAACTGCTCAGTGAACAGAGGTGGGGTAGGCTGGGAAGTGGGGCTCAGCTGCCCCTAATTAGCGCATGCGCAGCCTGACTGCATATCTGGGTGGAAGTCGTCTTCTGCAAGGAGGAATGTTTCCGGGTGGACGGTCAGAAACCGACGCTTGGTCGCCTGCGGTCAAAGCACGCCTGCGGTCAAAGCCACAGCACAGTGGGCCTTGGGCGGACGCAGCTATGAGGTTCAATGCCGAGATTGTGGACAAGCATTCCCTGGATGACTTTAAGAGTGAGCTGGGAGGACTGTGGGAGCCAGGGGGCCCTAAAGGAGGCAGTCTGGGCTGGGGAGGCCTTGAAGGAGGAAGAAGGTTGTTGGTGACAACCCCCCAACCCCGGCAGGGGGCAGCCCTAGCGGTGGGTGAGGCCTGCTTAAGTAGACACTGCTGGGAGAAAGGCTACAGTGGATGGAAGTTTCTGGAACTCTATACCCAGGAAGGCATGAAAGAGGAAGAGTAGGCTGGGGACGCTGCCCATGGAAGTTTCTGGAATTCCATTCCTCTCACGCAATTTCTCTCTCACTACACCAGTCGGCATGTTTTTTTTCTTCTTTTCTTTTCTCCTTTCTCTTTCTTTCTTTCTTTCTTTCTTTCTTTCTCTCTCACTCTTTCTTTTCTTCCTTCCTTCCTTCCTTTCTCTCTCTCTTTCTCTCTCTCCTTCCTTCCTTCCTTCCTTCCTTCCTTCCTTCCTTCCTTCCTTTCTTTCTTTCTCTTTCTTTCTTTTTCTTTCTTTCTTTTTTTTTTGTCGGTTCTGGGGCTTTAAGTCTTGGTCTGGGAGCTATCACACTGCCCCTGAGCTTTTTCCGCTCAAGGCTAGCCCTTTACCACCTTGAGCCACAGCCCCATTTCCGATTTTCTGGTGGATAATTGAAGAGTCTTAACAGACTTTCCTTCCGGAGCTGGCTTTGAAACGCGATCATCAGATCTCAGTCTCCTGAGTAGCTAGAATTACTCCCATGCCGGGAAATCTTTTTTTTTTAACTTTTTTTTAAATTGTCAAGGTGATGTACAGAGGAGTAATGAGCACATTTCTTGTCAACCTTGTTTCCCCTTCCCTCAAGTTTCTCCTACTTTCCCTCGCCTCCAACGCCCCCCCCCAGGTTGTACCGATCGGTTCCAACATATTGTCTTGTGTATATCACTGTTATATTGGTTCCCCCCCCTCCCCTGTCCTTTGTCTCACCATTCTGTTGTTTCCCTTCCTTTCCCTAATTCAGGTAAATGTATATATAATACCAGGGCACCAAAGTTAAATACAGTGACAACTGAGGATATACCGTAGGGGGAAGATAATGAGAAGTATAAGTTGTCATGTCGAAAACGAGCTTTCCAATGTTGGTGCGGGGGGGGGGCGGGAAGGATTGGGACTGGGGGGGAGGGGGGAGGCTGGGAAGGGATGTGAAGGATAAACAAAGGAGGAGGCTGCAATGCTTGGTAAGAAATGTACGCATTATCCTGCCCATGTAATTGTAACCCCTCTGTACAGTAGGTTCACAAATAAAATAAAATAAATTTTAAAAAAAGAATAAAAAAAAACTGACAATCTTTATCTCTGGTAGTCATTCCTTTGCAGGCAGACCCTATTTTCCCCTCAGCCCAGACTGTTGAAACTTGGGTGCCATACCTTTCTTCCAGTGTTGTGCCATGTATCCAGTGGTAATTAAGTTTCATGGATTGTATGATTTCCAGTTAAGGGCTTCCTTAAGCCTCAGTTTCTTTAATGAGCATGGATGGAAGGTGCTAAATTCCTTAAGTTTGTTGGGACACTAGATGACTTCAAAGTATTTTCCTGGGGATACTAAGCTGAGCTTTGCCGAACTCCAACTTTTGCAAGCTAAAATGCCCCTTAGGATAGGGAATGTGCGAATGAGTAACTTCTTTTACTCTTTGTTCTAGGAGTCATTAACATGTTAACCAACCTTGCCAAAGGATGCATCCTCCACATCTGCCCGGATAAACTGAACTTCATTCTTTTGGGGAGCCCAGAAAGTGGAGGGGCAAGCTTGTGGTGTGAGCTTCCACAGGTAAGCAGGAGCCTGAGCATCCCCATGCTCCACCTACTTCCCTTGAGCGTTCACATGTGCTTCTTTGCTTCCCATAGGAGAATTTTTTCAGCACATTTCAAATGCAAGGCATCTCTGCAGAGTATAATGAGATATATTTACAAGTACAATTGGAAAACATAACTCGAGTGGTGAACACTCCCCACAGTACTGAAACCTTGAGAATCAAGTTCATTAATAAATACTCTGGGATCCTCAAGTTCTGTATAAAGCAGGTGAGTAGAAGGAAAATGGTTTCTGTAATTTCTTGCAAGGGTCTTGGTTTGGAAGAAATGTAAGTAGTTGTGGGTCTGGTATTTTAATATTGTTGAAAATTAATTTTTAATGAAGACTCTGGTACATAAAATTTTCTCAGAGTTTGTTATTCATCCTTCTAATTTAAAAAATGTGATGAAAAATATGCATCTTGGATTTTGCCCTTTCTAAACAGTAAAACTCCCAGCATCTCTGTTTTCTTTAGTAGTAGAAAACAATTTCTGTTTGCACTTTTGAAATTTCATCCTACCTCATCTGCCTGAAGTTCATATTTCTTTCTCTTTTTAGCATGCATTTTAAAATAATATAATGAAATTATTTTTTTGCAATGGTTTGAGTGCATTTTTACATAATACCTTGAAAGTTAAGTAGCAATGAATAATGCCCAAAACTATTTGAGAGAGATAGTGGAGCTGTATCTTCCAAGCTAACATAATCATACACTGACCTTTCAGAAAAAGAAAACAATAAAGTATCAGTGAAAATATTTCTAAATAGTTGAATGGAACATTGAAAATATTTCATTCCTTTAAATTAAAAGTAAGATCTTTGTAAATGTACATTCTGAGTTATTAGATGTGGATATACATTTTAATAACCAATTCTGGAATTAATTTTTTAATCTGTGTATATTTAAATAATAAAAATCCCAAGTCAAACATACTCACTATGTATGTAAAAATATGTAGAGATATTAAATACATAAATGTACACAAATCCATAGAATCTGAGGACACAGAAGAAACTGATTAATACTATTCCTGGGGAAAATTATGACTTAACATGGTGATTAAAGCCTTCTGTGTATGGCCTGATCTAGTTTAGAATCAGATCACAAATGAACACCCTTCTCATTGGTTCTCTGATGATACACATTCTTCCTCAGTTTCCAGACTGGCAGTTTGGGGCCTGCTTATTGGAGTCTCTTTCCTTCACTCCAAAACCCCTCTTTGAACAGAATGCCTCTGTGATCCTTCCATTCTTACTTACATATTTAATGTATTTTATTTCACAAGTATTGTATTTGGGCTTAATATGTTGGGAAAAGAGGACATCATTTTCATCTTTTTTTCTGAATTTTTTGCACTAAGGAAGTTCTTAGAGGAAATCAGAGAAATCCATGTGAAATTAAATTTCTTACAATTTCTTAAGGACAAGCAAGGTGGTTCTTTGGTCTGTGGGCCTAATAAAAAAATCAAAGAAAAAACTAAGCATAGTTTATCCTTTCAGCAGTTTAGAAATCACCACAATGTTGATCTTTTGCACAAACATGATCTCTGGGTTTTCCTGAGCATAGCTCATTTGCTTTTCCATCTCACAGATTTGTATGTCATTCCCTTCCCTGCTTCAAGGCTGCTAACCAATCCCATCTTCCCATGGCTCTCTGCTTCTCTAGTTCTTGTGTCATGCTTTCACATAGTTCATTCTTGCTCTCATTGAATAGCAACCACCCCCTCCCTCAGCCTGGTTTCTGCTGTGTTTTCTTCAGTGCTCTAATGAGTGTCTTACACATTGTGTCTGCTATTTTTATTACTATTTTCCTTCCTTCCACTGGAACATCCAGGACCTTTTTGTCTTATTCAGTACAGTTACCAGCTCCTCACATCCCAGAGTGGAATAGACAAAATATCAATATGTGTTGAGTAGATTCTGAGTTAGTGAATTGAGAACATACCACTTAGACATGGTATTTCAATTTTTTGCCTTCATTTCATTGGTTTTGGTTTTGTTACATATTGACAACATCAAATATTTTAACTTTTCATGGCAGTTACCTGAATCAAACAGGAGTCGCACAATGACATATTACTTCCCCATAGTGGTTATCCCTACAAATTTTTGGATTGAACTACAAGAACCCATAGTTCCAGACTTGGATGTAAGTGATACCTGAAATTCTGTTGTTTAATGACATTTAAGGGAAGATAAGAATACCCTGGTTGTGGCCTTTCAGAATATTTTATTGAAAAAATTTTTCTGAAAAGAACATAATATTCATATTTAATGAATATTCTAGGAAACGAAATCTGAATATTTGTCTTTTGTTATTTATGTGTCACCTTTAAGCACCGTTATAAAGAATAGAAATTTAATAATCTGGACACATACAAAATGGAATAGCTTTCTCAGTAAGCTGGTGTTTATTAGGACTTTTGGGGCTAGGTACCAATTTGGAAATTATAGGACTTAATGCTAGGATGTATAAACAGAGCCATTTGATAACAGAATTTGAGTGAAATGTCCTGCTTGGGAAAAACAGAACTACTGAAAATAAACATCATGCTAAAATGTCCTCTACCTCTACCTCACAATTTGTTTAAGAGGAAATAAAAACTATGCAGTAAATAAAGTGTTTACTTGACTTTCACTAGAAGACATCTACACTGAATTGTAAAAGGCCAACATTTTCCTCCCATGCTAGTACTGGGGCTTAAACTTTTTTCTGCTTTACCATTTGAACCACATCTCCATTTCTCATTTTCTGCTGGGTAATTGGAGATAAGTGGGTAGTGGGACTGTCTGCATAAACTGATTAAGAACTGGGATCCTCAGATCTCAGCTTTCTTGGTGATTAAGATTAACAGCATGAGATATCACTGACTGTGTGAAAAGCCAGCAATTTGTGAAGCAGTTTTAGCAACACATTCTCAGTAATTGCTTGCTTTATTTTTGCACTGAATGTGAAAATAAGGCCCTGATTTCTTGTCTAGAAATCTTCCTCAGAGGAAGGTTTTCTGTTAGTACTTGGACTCATTTTTTTTGAGTTTGTGTATGGGTGTCTTATCTAAAATGATGTAGCCCATATTAAATTTTAAAAAGGCCTTTGGTTTGGTATTGCATAGGTCACTACAGACAAGCATTTGTTTTTTAATTATTCTTGAACATTTGTAAGCTAGTGAAATTACAAAAGTACCTTTCATATATTAAAAAGAATTTTGTTCAAAAATTGTAATCAGTGTCTTCAGAATTCTTAACCTTGTAAAGTCATTTTTAGAACATACTAATACTTTTAATACTGGTGATTTCTCTTATTTATATTATAGGTTAGCATTTATTTACCAGTCTTGAAGACTCTGAAGAATTTTGTGGAAAAAATGAAACACATCAATAATCACATTGTAAGTTATGAAGGAAAGGAAAAAGGATTGACTGAGGTCTAGCTTGCTTGGGTTGCTTTTATGTGACGGCAGCTTCTTGTGAATGAAGGTGTTCGTGCTATACCAAAGGTGTGAGCTCAGCCCAGGTCCTGGTCTTCTGAATAGGTCCCAGGGGATGCCAAAGATGCAGGGATGAAGAGTAGATACTTATTGGAGAGAAGTGAGGAAAACTTGGTGGCTCAGTCTCCTCCTCAACTGTACTGTGTGCACTCGAAAAAGGAGGGAAAAACACTGCAGCTGTTCCATCCCGAGAGCACCTGAGACCTTTCTGAATCTGGAAATATAATTTTCCAACACAAAAGTATATTTTAAATAAGTAATTTGTTAAATGTATAACTATGACAGAGAGTTTGGTACTCTTCTAGAAATAAAAGTCTACATTTGTGTATAGAATATTGGAAGGTTTCTGAGTGTGCAGTAGTTGCTATTATTGTTTATTTTTAATACATTTTTATTTTAAAAATACTGTACAGGGGAGTGACAGTTACATGAGTACATTTCCTATCAAGCATTATTACCTCCTCCTTTGTTTTTCCCCTACCATTCCTTCCCTCCCACCTCCACAACTGCACTCCCCCCTCACCCCACCCCTGCCTAATTGTAAAGTTTGTTTTTCAACATAGTGTCTTGTAAATCTCATTGTTACAATGGGTCAACCTGTATTCCTATTTAAACATTTTGTTTTTTCCCTTCCCTTCCACAAATTAGAGAAGTGTATATACAAGATGCAGAGCATTGACATCAAATATAGTGAAAACAGGGATTATACTGTGGGGAAGAACATACAAAGAAACAAAAATCACATGGTACCTTATAAATATGTTAGAAACAATAGAAAGAAAGGAAAAACCACTTGTGTCCTTATCTTGGAGTTCATTTCACTTATCATCATCTTATCTGGTCATTGTACATAGCTTTTGATCTTTTCTGCTGCTCCCACATATATACTAGTTATTGCAAATAAGGGAAACCATTCATCTCCTGCAGGGCATCTGGGTTGGTTCCATATCTTAGCTATGGTAAATAATGCTGCAATAAACATAGTGGTGCTGGTAGCTTTAGTATGGTTTTGTTTGAGATCATTTGGGTAAATGCCCAAAAGTGAGATTGCTGGGTCATAGGGGAGCTCTATGTGGAGTCTTTTGAGGAACTTCCATACTGCTTTCCAAAGTGGTTGAACAAGTTTACACTCCCACCAACAATGAAGTAAGGTTCCCTTCTGTCCACATCCCTTCCAGCATCTGTTGTTGTTAAAGTTCTTGATTATAGCCATTCTAACTGGGGTGAGATGGAATCTCAATATTTTGTTTTAAATAAGTTTTTTAGTGAGAAAATACCATACAGAGGAGTCACAATTACACAAGCAAGGTAATGAGTACATTTCTTATCAAGCATTGTTGCCTCCTCCTTTGTGTTTCCCCTACAGTCCCTGCCCTCCCATCTCCACGGCTACACTCCCCGCCCCCAGCCAAAGTTTTAAAGTTCGTTTTTTCAACATAGTGTCTTGTACATCTCCTTGTTGCAATAGGTCCACCAGTATCCCTATTTACTCAATTTGTTTTTTCCTTTCCACTCACCAAATTATACCAACATCAAATAAAGTGAACACAGGGGATATAACGTGGGGGAGGGACATACAAAGTAACAAATAAATCACCTTATATGTTAGAAACAATAGCAAGAAAGAAAAAATCACTTGTGTCCTTATCTTGGGGTTCATTTCGCCTAACATCATCTTATCTGAACTTTTCTGCTTGTTGCGGACACATACTAGTTATTGCAAATAAGGGAAACTATGAGACCTATGTTTCTTTGTGCCTGGCTTACTTCACTTAATATAATTTTTCCAAGTCTTTCCATTTCCTAACAAATGGTGCAATGTCATTCTTTCTGATGGAGGCATATAATTCCATTGTGTATATATACCAGATTTTCTTGATCCATTCATCTACTGATTGGTTCTATATCTTAGCTATGGTAAATAATGCTGCAATAAACATAGTTGTGCTGGTAGCTTTAGGGTGGTCTTGTTTGTGATCATTTGGGCAAATGCCCAAAAGTGGGATTGCTGGGCCATAAGGGAGCTCTATGTGGAGTCTTTTGAGGATCCTCCATACTGCTTTCCAAAGTGGTTGAATAAGTTTACATTCCCACATCCCCTTTTGGCCACATCCTCTCCAGCATTTGTTGTTATTAAATTTCTTGATTATAGCCATTCTAACTGGGGTGAGGTGGTATCTCAATTTTGTTTTGATTTGCCTTTATTTTATGGCTAGAGAAGTTGAACATTTTTTCATATTTCTATTGGCTATTCCTATTTCCTCTTCAGAGAAGTTTCTCTTTATGTCTTTAGCCCACTTATTTACTGGGCACTTATCTAGGGTACTTTTCAGTCACAGTCCATTACTGAAATTCTTTCAGAAGTTTTAGAAGGTGGTTTCATTGTCGATTTGGTAATGGACCAAGATAAATTTTTAGCTTCATAATTTCTTTACACTGTGAATACACCAATTATAAAGGCACTCAGAATCTTTTGGAGTCACCTAACTGGCACTTTTGAAGAATCATTATTTCTTTTCCCTTTTTGTAACCATCCTTCCCTGAACTCCAAGTGTATCTGGCCTGCTCACTGGGCACCCTTTCTTGGCTCTGTGCCTAAGCAGTGCCTCATGGTATAAGGGAGCTCTGATCACTCTGCCCATGCCTACAGAGCACTCATCTGTCTCACAGTCTCCAAGGAAGAAGCCTTCCACTCCTGTGGTTCACATTTTTCTGCTGAGTTTTGCACTGGGAACATTCTCTCTGCCTGTGTTGGATTTGAGAGATTTCTGAGTTGCGAGTTTCCATGTGTTATCTTCCCTTTCTTCTTGACACAGCTCTATCTTGGTGGCTTCTGAGGGTTGTAGGTCTGACAGGAGTACCTTTTCAATTGGCTTGAGGAGACTGATCCATATATTTTTCTATTTTGTGTTTCTTTTTTATTTTAAGACCCTTTTATAATACTTAATTTCTAGATTATTGAAGCAAACCAAAATGGAGAATTGAACCTGAAGATGGAAAATGAATTAGTAAGTGTAACCACTTATTTTCAAGATCTTGGAAATCCTCCTTTAGGTAAGTTTTATTATGGCTTATTTTTAAAATTATTTCATTTTTTATTTTTGTCAGTCATAGTCTTAAATTCAGGGCCTGGGCACTGTCTCTAAACTTTTGTGCTCATGAATGGCACTCTACTACTTTGAGTCATAGTGCCACTTCTGGTTTTTTGGTGATTAATTGAAAATAAAAGTCTCACAGGGACTTTTTCCATGAGCTAGCTTTGAACTTCAATCCTCATATCTCAGCCTCCTGAATAGCTAGAAATGCAGGCATGAGCCACCAGTGCCCAGTTCATTTTGATAGTTTCAATGAACACAAAATGAGACGTTATTCTGTTTCTTTATCAGAAGCTGAAAGGCCAATTTCTTTTTCCATTCACTTACGTATGAGAAGTCTTGCCTTAACTATATATCTATCTATATCTATCTATCTATCTATCTATCTATATATATATATAAGCATATAAATCTGTAGGGATTACCAAGTACAATTTTCTTTGACATAGAGATGGAATTGAGGCCTTTGTCAAGTCCCAGTAGATGAATCTGAGGTCTATTTTAAGTAAAGATCCATTGCACATATTACTCAATTATAATTAGGTTGAATATAACAAATGTGTATTTAATGAGTGGTGACATTTTCAAACTCAGTATTCTGAAGGCAGGAGTAAGGTCAATCAGTTATTTAGGTAGCTGTGTGTTGTCTCTCTGGGCTTCCTGTTATATAAAAAAATTGCTTAAAATTATATTACTCAGCTCTTGAAAATGATTCTCAAGACAGACACCTAGAAGAGATGGCTGAGATGCACATAAATATCTATCAGCTACTCCATTTCCTTGGAGGAGTGCAAGATAATCCTACAAAGGCCATATTCAGTAAGTTTGCTTCACTGTATTTTTTGTCAGTCATGGGGCTTGAACTCTGGGCCTGGGCACTGTCCCTGAGCTCTTCAGCGCAAGGTGAGTGCTCTATCACTTTGAACCATGATTTTCAGGTCTCAGCATCCTGAGTAGCTAGGATTACAGGTGTGAGCCACCATCACCTGGCTCTTCACTGTATTCTTTTGCATATATCAGAGAAGTAAGTTTCCAATAGTCAAATATTGCATTGAGTTTCATAAATACAAAATAAGAAGTTTTGAGTACCACATCTTTCTTGAGCAGTCTTTTAAAGTTTTCTGAATTCAGAATTTCTTAGACATGGCAACAGAGGAGCAAACTTGGGGTGCTTGATAAGTAATTGAGAGGCACTAGCCACTACCCCTGGTTGTCAAAGAGCTGCCTCACTTTACTGTAGTGATTTAACTCTACCTTCAGAGATGCTGAGAAGAGGAGAGCTAGATCATCCATGCTTTCCAGGTTTGTCAGACTCTGCACACTCAGATTCAGACAGTTTTGCTTAGGTCTGATTCTGCTTTTGAGGTCATACCTATTTTTGTTCACATTTGGCTTGAGCTCACTGCCTAAATCTCCTGTTTGGGCTCTGATTCATAAAGCTTATAACCCCAGTCTGCTTTGGTCATCAATCTGAGGTCAACACATGCCCTGGCCTTGCCATCTACAGACTACCCTTGAGCAAGACATCTTGTCAGGAGCTTTCCAAGGTGCTTTTAGTCTCTTTCTCCAAAGCCCATGCAACCTGAAGGAAACTGACCAAGTATTTTGATGTCTTCTCTCTGTGGGGTGGCTCTGCAGGTAATTTTGTACCAATCAGTGAGCCAAACTGAGGAGAATGGTCTGAAATTGCAGCTCAGTACTTTAGTACACCATGGAGTAAAAGGAGAATCTTGTTGGCTATGTGGACTATCAGCCTTTCTCTAAGAAAGAGACAAAGAGAAAGCACGGAAGGTAACAGAGAGGAGAGACCAGGGAAGGGCCATTGTGTCAGGACTTGGACAGTGTTAGATGGGCATGTGCCTATATGCAAGGTCTCAGGTGCACTGCACTCTTCTCTATACACTTCCATCTTGCACTGGCAAAGCATAGCGATTTGGGGAAATGTGTTTTCCCAGGGAGCTTGTTTTCTATATGCCTTTGGCTGCTTCAGTCATCTTCTTGCATTCTTCCTCTGGGAGTTGGCAGTTCTCTGTTATGTGAATTCTTCAGTGACCAAGCAAAGTACTTATTATCACTCTGGTTCCATAGTGGCAATACTGTTCTGATGGGTGGAATTCATATATGTATGTCACAATGGGTCTTTAAATTCGTGATTTTTTCTTCTCTGCAGACATGGTGAGGAACAGAATTTCTTATTTTGAATTCCTTTATGAAATTTTCTCTGTCAAGTATTTCATCCCGGCCTTACACTAACAAAGTCTCACAAAGTTTGTGAGGGCAGCCATCTGTCATGGCGGGAAAGGCTGTGCCCTGATGTATTCTTCCTCATATGACTTCACAGCACCAATGAGCTCTGTAGCATATTTCTTTTTCCTTTTAAGTGTTCTTATTACAAATTAAATTAATTAATTAAACAGTTGGATAAACATGAAAATTTGAGGTTACTCATGTCTGGGATTTTTGTGGTGTTCTGTGGTGTTCTTGTTTTACAGCATGAAGAATAGCTAGCTAGAATTTTCAAACCTTATTTTCCTTTGTGCCAGTTGTGATATGAATTGTTTCACTTTGCTGGAGTCTAGGTTGTCATTTATTCTATGTGTGGAAACCCTGAAAATGTGTGTTCCCTTTGACTTAATCCTCCTGAGCAAAGAGTATAATCAGAGCTTGTCTAGTGCCTTTTATGGAAAAAAAACAAAAGGACCTAAATATGAAATGTTAGTAAATTGGTTAGCTGATCTATGTGTCTTAATATAATATTTTGTACTGTATAAACATTTTTATAGACCAGTAATATACTGATATAAGATGTGAATGAATTAATGTGAAGTATTAAATGAAATTTAGATGTTGTTATTTGTAGTATGATCAAAGAATACCAGGGTGATATACATCACACATTTAACTTGTCTATTTTTATGTTTTTTAGTATATGAGCATTTGTGTTTTTTTTACAATTGCATAACCAATTCTGTGATAAAGCATGTTTTACATGACCATATAATAAAAAAGATATATATTAATATATGCTTTGAGTATTTCTCCTTAGGATATTCTTTTTAGTTTCTTAAATATTATATGCTAAGCTTATTTTCTACAGCATATGCTTGTTTTCAGGAGTCAAGAATTAAACTCTTATGTCATGCTCATATTATACCAGGTATAGAATACTTCAGCTTGAACTTGAACTAATAAGGCAGCACTACACTGAAGAATATCTTCTCATCAGTAACCAATTTGTCATTTTCTGACACTGTGACAAAATACTGGAGACAATAAATTTATAAATAGGAAGTTTTTCTATAATTTGGGAGTGCATGTTCACTTGCACTATTGCTTTGGGCTTGTGGTTAGGCAGCATGTCATGGAAGAACATAGCAGGTTTGGGGGATTTTCTACTATTACAGCTATTAACAGCCCCTTGTTCAAGTATTTACATTATTCCTAATTTTTTTAATGAAGTCCTGACTTTCTTGAAAATTCCTTAAATATATCTTGGATCATTTTGCATGGTCTCTCTTAGTTTATCTACTGTGTGTGCTTTTATCTTAGAGACCTAAAATTCTATCATCAATATTATCTACAATACTAGAGAGACTTTCCCTTTGAGGTTTTCCTCATGACAGACTAAAAACAGAGAATCACAGAAGAACAACGTTAGTCCAAGTATCCACTTCCAGCCCCTCTACCATGACCTAATTTCATTTTATACATAGGCCTATGGAGGACAGCCAACGTCTACAGAATAGCAGGGAATAAGGCTCCAAAGATTCTATGACACAATGTTTTGTACTGAGAACTGAGTGTTCCATTATTTAGTCTAAGGCATCCTGGGGGGAAATCAACTAAACCATAGGACTACACAAATAACTATTCAATGTACAATAACAATGGATAACCAAGAGTAATGGCGAGTAGCGTCATGACAGGAGTCTAGGTCCTGTGTGCCTGTAGTATTCTCTAATGAAGCAATCTGATAAATATAGGCAGTTTAGTAGTTAAGAAGATGCTGACTTACACACTCTTAAAACCTGAGAGCTAGAGTCTGGTTCTTTCTAGACTGCTCATTTTAGGCAAGTTAGCCTGCTAGAGACACAGCTTCTCCAACACTGTTAATAGTACTTGCTACCTAACACAGTTAGGTATTCAGTGCTCAATGGCCTATTTCTATGTTGCAAATTATGTATATCTGCATTTTGTAATATTTGTGGGAAAGCGGTGCCACTGCAAAAAGTGCCAATTTTTGTAATATATTTTTTAATTTATTTTTTATTGTGAAAATACCGTACAGAGGGGTTACAATTACATGGGCAAGATAATGAGTACATTTCTTATCAAGCATTGTAGCCTCCTCCTTTGTTTCCCCTTCCCATCCCTTCCCATCTTCCCCCTGCCCCCCCACCCAACCCTCCCCCCCCACCAAAGTTGTAAAGTTCGTTTTCAACATGACAACGTGGACTTATCGTTGCAACGGGTCCACCTGTATACTTATTTAAACGACTTGTTTTTCCCCTTCCCCTCCACAAAGTATACCGACATCAAATACAGTGAAAGCAGGGGTTATACTGTGGGGGAGGGACATACAAAGCAACTAAGAAATAATCTTATAAATAAATTAGAAACAAATGCATGAAAGAAAAAACATTTAAATATATATCTTAGGGTTCATTTTCCTAACATCACCTTATCTGACTTTTTCTGTAATGTATTTTTTTGCAATGTATTTTATGCTGCTCCATAGTTGTAAAACAATGGCATTATGCAGAGGCCCCGTTGCTTTGACTGCCTCCTATAACTCAGGGAGTTTTGTTCAGTGTTGCTCAGAATGCTGTGGTGCTATCTTGTGACCTATGACCACACAGCATTTTGTCCATAGCCTAGTATTTTTTTAAGTTTAAGCAATTAAGAAATACCTATGCATAAACACCTAAAATTTGTATTGTATATATTTCCATTCACAAGAAATGGCCTTTAGGATCATCTTCCTTACAAAGACAAAATGGTATGTGGTTTGTATAAGTAAGGTGCCTTTTCTACACATGTGACAATACATAAACAAGAGTCAGGAATAAATCTTGAGCTTCTGGTTGTGTTTTTGTACTTATGTGTAGAGGAGTCAGAGGGCAGCATGAAACTTCACAAAGTGTCATGGCTTTTCACTGGTGTTCTGCTGTTCATATTCAGCTTTCCTCAAGAAACTTCTACAGGGACATTTGCCACTTTAAAGAGCACACAATTTTGTTATGTCAAAAATATGAAATAGGTGGTTTATGCCTGAAAGCTACTGAGATCTGAGATCTGAGCATCATACATCAAAGCCAGGCTGGGAAGGAAAGTCCTTGAGACTCTTATTTCTAAGTAAGCACCCAAAGAGCTGGAAATGGACATGTGGCTTCAGTGGTTGAGTGCTAGCCTTGAGAAAAATGCTCAAGGACAACATCCAGTTCCTGAGTTCAATCTCCAGAGGTAGCACACATGCGTGCGCATGCACATGCACACACACACACACACACACACACACACACACACACACAATGTAATGTTGTGAGACTCTGGAGGCTCATTTGTCCTAAGTGACAGGTGGAATGTCTTTCCTATTGAACAATTATAACAGAGCACCATCTACTCAAGCAAGCCCAGTTAGTATGTGGCCTTGGGTTTAATCTCCAGTGCCACCAAACAAATAATAAGAAAAAGGCCCAGAACAATATACAGTCTCCTATGTACAGCCATTACCAATTATAGGACACTCGGTTGTTTATCACAAAAATCATCATTCATTAATAATTCATGCACTTTAGTGGAGTTTCTGTGCTTACACATGTCCCTGGGTCTTTTACTAGTAAACACAATAGATGCATAGCAGCAGCATGTTGAGAATGGTAAGGACACAGAGCTCCTCTCGGGAAGAAGTTTATTTCTCAGGGATGCTCATGACAGCCTTATTGTCCAAAATGTTAATGGGGGACTGAGAAGTCTCACTGTTGAGTTATATGGGCTTAGCCAGGGAAGACTATATACTTCACTTCATACAACCACTGTTTGGACATGCTCCTATGTGTATTCACTTTCCAAAAGCCACAAAAAAGGTCTTACATTGTAGAAGTTGGTTTCTGGGTAGATATATTTTGTCCTCAATTCTCTCTGTCTCCCTTTGTTCTTCCTGGCTGCTATGATGTGAGCCGCTGTGGTCTGCAGCAACTTCTTCCCATAATAGTGTGGAACCTAGGAAACTAGGAATCTTTTCTCATTATTGTATCACAGCAATGCAATGTCTGACTGATATGTAAAATTGGCACTAGAAGAGGGGTGACTGCTGGGACACTTGAATGTGAAGTTAAGAAGCCTTGGAATTGGTTTGCCAGACTTCAGGAACATTTTAAAATGCAAGCTAGTGAAACCCTGGAGTGCGACCAGTGGAGTCTAACTTGTGATTCTGCTAGCAGCATCAGTGACCAGAATTCTGTAAGCAATGTCAGTGTCCCATACTGACTGACTAGTACATTTCCTCACTGTCACTCCAACAGCTAAGCCTACACTGTTAGTATTTTCCCTGTTGTTCTTTCCCTTTCATGAAGAATAGGCACCTGGTGTGCTATCATAGCCAGCCACAAATTCCTAAATGGATGAGTTTCTTTCTAGGAAACTCTGGGTTCCCTCATCTTTTTAATTTAAATAGTTATTTTTTATGCTGGTCCTAGTGCTTCAACTCTGCTGGAGTGCAGTCTCTGAGCTTTTTTTGCTCAAGGCTAGAGCTGTACCACTTGAGCCAAAACTCTACTTCTGGCATATTTTGGTGATTACTTGGAGATACAAGTTTCATGGACTTTCCTGTCCCTGCTGGCTTTAAAACACAGTCCTCAGACTTCAGTCTCCTGAATAGCTAGGATTATAGATAGGAGCCACTGATGACCCACTTAAAAATTAATTTTAAGAAATTTTTGACTTGTCTATATATGAATAGGATATACCTTGATCAGAATTAGCCCTTATGTCACTCTCTCTTCCTTATCCGATTCCCAAACAAATCTCAGTAAGCTATGCTGTTCAATTTTCACATTTGTACACCTAGCATTTTGACCTTATTACTCCATCCTTCTACCCCTTGCATTATTGCAGACAGAATATTTTGAAATTCCTAGTTTATGTTATAGTGTATAACCATTGTTCCTAAGGACTTAACCATATACATGATATTCATCATGGCATTCCATGCATATACACACTATACTTTAATCAGATTGACATCCTCACATACTCTCACCTTTCCCAAATGCTTAACCTCTATTATACATCAACTTTCAAGTGAATTCAGGTTGCCATCTTTATTCACAGATGTAACGTTTTGATGCTGTTTGTCCTTTCATACTTTTCCTCCCATCTGCTAATCCTCCAACTTTCACAAAATTGCTTCCTTTCTGTCTCTCATGCTCATTCCTTTCCCCATAGATATGATTTATAAAGACTCTTTCAAGTCCTTCCCTCTTTTCTATATATTATTCTCCTACTTGAAGCTCCCCAGAATGAGAACGTGAGAATGCTGTGGTAATTTCTAAGAAATAATTGCATATTCTTGGCCTAGGGAAAATATGTTTTCTCTAGGGTCATTTTGCAAGCTTTGATTGGTCTCATCACCAACCCTTATTGTGTATCTACTGACTGAAATTCAACAAGTATATAGCACATGGAAGGTAACAGTAATTCTAAAGGTGGAACATGGCCCAAGTTCTCTTGACAAATACCAGGTGGAGAAGTCATTATTCATAGTGCAGAGAGAGACAGCTAACTGAAACTGTAAGCCAAGACAAGGTTGTTTACCCAGTACACAATATAGACACGAGGATGTCCTAGCATAATGCTACATTCGTGTGAATGATCATTAAATTGATGTGCATGGTAGAGCTAGGTGTGGTGATTGAGACTAGCTAACGATGTTAACTTATGATACACTCAGTATCACCAAATATATAAGTGCTGGCTTAGAAAATTGCTAAAGGCCTTTGGAATACACTGGTATTCTATCAGTAATCTATTCCTTTTTTTTGGGGGGGGAGTCCGGTCGTGGGCCTGAACTCTGAGCCTGGGCGCTGTCCCTCAGCTCTTCAGCTCAAGGCTAGCGCTCTACCAATTGAGCCCCAGCGCCACTTCTGGATTTTTTCTTTTTTCTTATGTGGTGCTGAGGAATAGAACCCAGGGCCTCAGGCATGTAAGGCAAGCACTCTACCACTGAGCCACCTTCCCAGCCCAGTAATCTATTCCTATATTAACAGATTTACTCTAAACCTTGTGCCTTAACACACATGCATGAATTTAGCTCATAGTTTTTAGGTCTCAGCTGGTCCCAATGTGCTCATTATAAATGAGTTCATAGATGTGTCATAGATAGTTGTTTTTTTTTTTTTGGTTGGTCGTGGGGCTTGAACTCTGGGCCTGGGCGCTGTCCCTGAGCTCTTCAGCTCAAGGTGAATGCTTGAGCCACAATGCCACTTCCAGTTTTCTGAATTGTTTACTAGAGATGAGAGTCTCACAGAGTTTCCTGCCTATGCTAGCTTTGAACCGTGATCCTCAGATCTCAGCCTCCTGAGTAGCTAGGATTATAGGCGTGAGCCACTGGTGCCCAGCATAGATAGTTGATTTTATGGAAGATTCTTCCTGGAGGTAGTTGGCCCTTTGGAAAAAATCAGTCGTCTATGTCTTTTCCTTTAGCAGACTAGGCCAGGATACTTCACATGGGAGCAAGGAGAAGTATCAAGATAAGCAAAAGTGAGCAAACCCATATGTATAAGCACTTTTGCAAATCCATCCGCCATATGAGTAGCACCTCTTCAAAAATAGACTCCTCTACTTAATGAGAGGGGGCACAGGACATATATGAAGTAGGAGAAAACTAAGGTTTAGAGCCATTTTTTAAATTCTGACATAACCACCCTTTAATGTATCTCATTTGGTTAATGTTTAAGGGTTTTCTTCCCTAGCTGTCAGATGATCAATAGTTATTTTCATGCTGTCAGTATTTTTTACTGCACAAGAGAGGACACATCAGACTCAGGGTCCAGTATAGGTGAGGAACCATTGCTTAAAATACTTGTGAAAATTTTTGATTATGGAACTCTTGGCACTATATTTTGACAGACCTTGGGAATGGTCCTGCTGTAAGAGAGATAAGAGAGAGCCCCTTTACAATATCAGTTCCCAGGCTAATCTCCCCATCGTCACCATTCTGTAAATGTTATCTACAATATTTCCTCAAGTATCCAGAGAGAATCACTGAATTTTTCAGAAGGAGTCTATAATTTCATGGTTGTTATTTTTGAGTTTCCTGTAGATAAACAGGAACTTGGTCTTTGTCATGAGGAAATTGTCCATCATTTTGTGTTGCATTTTCTTTGTGTTCAGAATAGCTTTTGCACCTCTGCCACACTCCCTGTCAGGATCCTTATAGAGCTACATCTTGGTGTAGTCTTGTGATCACATCCAGAGACTCATGTTTATTGATACTTCATGGAATAAATGACAGACAAGATGCTGATGGATTCCAGACTTTGTGTTTTGACATGCTCATGTCTCTGTTTATACACACACAATGGCAATTTCTTCAGATAGAGACATCACCTGTGTGGCAGAAAGTTTCTGTAGCATTTGGAGATGATCCATCAGTGAGGATAAATTCCAGAAGCATTAGAAGGTTCTACACTCTTCACTGATAAGCAAAAGCAGTGATAATGATGGGTGGTGATGGTGGTGCAGGTAGCATTCAATCTGAATTTGTCCTGCAGACAACAAAATAATTTTAAGAGTGTTATGTTTGTACTCTTAACAAGCCACCAAGTACTTCTTTTAATTAAGCATGGGCATAAGATTTAATGAAAACAGCTTCTTTCTTTTAATGCATGCTATATGACAAGGTGTCAAGTTTTGAAGTCTAGGGGTTACAGATTCAAATCCCAAGTCGGCAATGATGTCTCTAGGACATTCTCTTAGAAAGAAGATCGGTGTGTTTAACCTTTACTTTGGAGAAATGAACTAAATGATAAGTTGTAGAGACTGACATGATGACTCCCCTTGAAAAATAACTGGATATTGTGAAAATCTCTACAAATTTAGCATCCATCCTTGAAATTCTACTAAAGGTTCTCTCTAGCTCTGTGCCTTTCAATTTGCCTGGTGGTGGTCCTCACTGCCCCATCCTGCAGGAACTTTGTGACAGTGAAAACCTTTGTCAAGCTTAGCAGTGTGGTCTCTGATCTGTACTTCAGGGTGCAAGACACAATTATTGCCAATCAGCTCATGAACACTGTCTCAACTCTGGTAGACATCAGTGTGGCCTATGAGTACAGAATCAACTTTAGCATATATGTTGCCTGTTTGTTGGGCGTTGGATATGGTCCCATCAGACAACCACAAATGAACGTGTTTATTCATAGGCTGAAGAGGAAAGTGTTTAGAAGAGGAAATGTGGGGAAAGGGCTCCAACAGATATGACAGCCTCCTCAATTGCATGATGCCTCTGGCAGGCAGATGCACATAGAGAGATCAGAAAGTAGGAGATGAGAAGATGTAAGGTTCCTTGAATAGATTATAAAGGTCAGTACCATCAGAAGAATGTGAAAAGTACCATTTGAGTCAGCCTTTACTGAGCACCCTCTGTTTACCTAAAACAAGACATTATGATGATAAATTCATATGTCACTTAACAAAGGCACATGCTCAGAGAACAGCATAACTATTCAATTCTGTCAGTGTTTTAACATCATAAATTATGTTTAAACAAACCTAAGTGGTCCAGTTCAGCCATTTGATTATCCTTACAATACAATTGAGGCAAGAGTTAAACATGAGATTCATAGAGCTGCTGACTTGTCACTGTCATATCTTACTGTAAACTTTTATGAAAAGAAAGCATACAAAACAAACTAAGAAAATTATATTATGCTAAACACTGAAATTGGTAACAGCCATTTAATATATATTTTTATTGTAAAATACTGTACAAAGGGGTTACAATTACATGAGTAAGGTAATGAGTATATTTCCTATCGAGCATTGTTACCCCCTCCTTTGTTTTTCTCCTACCATTCCTTTCCTCCCCACCTCTACAACTTCTCCCTCACTGCCCCTGAAGCTGTAAAGTTTGATGTACATATGGCCATATAAGATGATGCTAAGCAAAATGAACCCCAAGAAAGGGACACAAGAGGTTTTATCTTTGTTGCTGTTGTTTTTTAATGTACTTATAATATAATATGTGATTTTTTTGTTTCTTTTGTATGTTCTTCCCCCATGGTATAACCCCTGTTTTCACTGTATTTGATTCTGGTGCCCTGTATCTTGTGTATACATTTTTCTAATTTCGGGAGGGGAAGGGAAATAACAAAATGGTAACAGCTATTTTTATCATTATCAAATATTATGTATGGACACAATTTCTCAAATTAGGCTTTAATATCATTAAGAGAGAAGTAGCTATGTTTATACCAGCACTGCAAAAATTCTGAGTATTAGCCGGGCGCTGGTGGCTCACGCCTGTAATCCTAGCTACTCAGGAGGATGAGATCTGAGGATCGCGGTTCAAAGCCAGCCCGGGCAGGAGAGACCGTGAGACTCCTATCTCCAATAAACCACCAGAAAACCGGAAGTGGCGCTGTAGCTCAAGTGGTAGAGCGCTAGCCTTGAGCTGAAGAGCTGAGGGACAGCGCCCAGGCCCAGAGTTCAAGCCCCACGACCGACAAAAAAAAAAAAATTCTGAGTATTGGGTTGTGCAGCTACATTATGACAGCTATGATGCCTCTACACTCTAGGACTTGTTTAACTCTATTGTGATCTTATGGGATCACCTTTGTATGTGTGTTGTCTTTTGACAAATACATTGTGATGGAGTTGGGATTATGGCTCAAGTGGTACAGCACTAGTCTAATAAGTATGAGGCCTGAGTTAAAGCTTAGTACCACTCCCAGCCCCACCTACACTGCCCCCAACAGAAATAAATATGTAGTATACGACTAGATAAAAATACAATATCAGTAACTCTTAACAAAGTAAATATAGCTTTACCTAGAGGCACTTCTCCCAAGTGTACCATAGGTGTATACCACAGAATTGTCTACTTCAAGATTAGGAGATGGATCACTTTCAGGTAAATAGGGAAGCTAGTATAAACCAAACTTATGGTCAGGGTGAGTCCTAGGTACTCAGTAGGTCGATGCTTTCCAATGGGCTTTCTGTATTTATAGCTGTGATAGGTAAGCATGGCCAAAGCTGAACCTCATTCCTTGGCCCCTTTGTGCTGCTTTCATGAGGATTTCAGCGTGTTCCAAGCATCCAGACAATAAGGTCTTTGTGGATAGCAGCCTCAGGAAAAGATTGTAGGCTTCTCTCACTATAGAATTTCTATGAGAACCCAGGAATGCAGCACCTTTTCACCTTCATGGGGCCTCTTCATTGGTTCATTATGCATCACAATTCATGAAATCCTAATGGGAACATGCTCTCAGATTCAGATGAAATTGAGCAAGAGTGCCTAATGGATCAATTCACACCTTATAGTGTGCTCTGATATTCCAAGAACCCTTTGGCCTCCTCTAGAAATAATAGGGCATTGGCTAATACATCTCCAGGGCTTGTCTGGTAGACTATCTACAACCTATGATCACCATGTACCCCTCATACTCAGTAGCATCAGTTGTTCTTCCTGGTGCTTGAGGATAGTATCTAGAACTTGTAATATTCTGATTGGACTGTGTTGTTTCAAATTCAAAAGATGTAAGTGATTATCCATTTTGCATTTTAGACCACATCAATGTGTATTTCCTTGTAAAGCACAGGGACAGGAGTTGCCTTCTTCTGATGCTTTTCCTGTGCATGCTCTGCACATATTTGGGATCCCTTCATGCTCCCTGGGAGACAGATGCAAAAGCAGGTTGGAGGCAATTCCTGCACTTTTGACTTTTCACAACACGGACTTAGCACAGAAATATCTTCCTTAGGTCTGAGTGTGTTGACTTGCACTTGCAATCCCAGCTACTCAAAAAGCAGAGGTACGCAGGATCATGGTTTGAAGGCAGCCCTGGTAAAAAGTTATAATAGAGACTCACATCTCAACTGATGATGTGTACACAATGTACACCTCTGATCACAGCTATGTCAGAGGAGGATCAGGGTCCATACAAAAACATGAGATCCTGCTAAGAACAAACAAGTAAATCAGAGAGGACTTGGGATATGGCTCAAGTGCTAGAGTGTCTGCCAGGTAAGTAGTGGGCCCTATGCTCAAACTCCATTTCTGTCAAAACAGAAGAAAAAAAGGAAAAATCAGAATAAGGGAGGTTAGGGGAAGGCAAGGAGGGCAGGGAAGAAGGATAGGAAGGAGGAAGGAAGGAAAGAGAGAAGAACAATTCTGAATTATACGTGGTGTGTGGAACTGATGGGGGGAGGGTTGTGGAGCAGTATGAGGAACCTGTGTATAGGACTCTGGGACTCCTTTGTTGGTGTTGATCTATGTGGGATGTGTCATTGCGATTGTTACAGAACTGGCTTTTGCAGTTGTGTGTGGAAGAAAGATTTGTGGGAGGTTGAGTTGTGTGTGGCATATTGAGCTGTGTATGTGGGGGTAAATCTGTGTTGGGTGTGGAACTGTGCAGGTTGTAATCTATCTGTGGCTTGTGGAGTTGTGTGTGTGGTGTGGATCGATCTGCAGATGATGGAGTATTGGTGATTATTGAGCTATGCATGGATTTTAGACCCTTTGTAGGATAAGGGACTATGTGTGAAATGTGAAGATTCATGTAGGCTATGGACTTCTGTGTGTAGTGTTGACCTGAATGTGGACTGTGGAGATGTTTCTATGATGTGGTATGTGTAGTGTTGAGCTCTTTCCACAGTGAAAATGTGTCATTTGTGACCTATAAGTGGGCTGTGTAGGGGCACAGTCCATGGATCTGAGTTTGTCTGTGGACCAAACTTTTTCTCTGTGTAGTGGAAATAGATATGTGGTAATGTTTGTAGTGGAGTTTTTGTGGGATGTGGAGCTATTTGTGGAGCACTTAGTGCTGTAGCATGTATAATTGTGTATGCATTGTGGGAATGTGTTCTTGGTGCAGAGTTCTGTGTGGTAGGTGGAGCTGCGTGCACGTGCATGAGTGCATGCATGTGTGTGTGTGTGTGTGTGTGTGTGTGTGGTGAAAGTGTTGTTTTGCAATAAAAAATGAGTGTTATGGAGCTGTGTGTTGTATGTAGAGCTCTGTGATGTGTGGACAGTGTATGTGGGAAGAGATTTGTGTTGCATATTGGGCTGTGTGTGGGTATGGATCTTGTGTTGTGTGTAGTTGCATTCCTGTGGGGCTATCTGGGGGTACAAATGTTTGTTTGATGTTCTGTGTAGGAACTTAATCCTTGTTTGGGTTGTGTAGCTGTTTGTGGTATGTGAAGATTTATGTGCATTGCATAGAGGAACAGTGTGTGGCTTGAAGCTGTGTGGTGGATGGAGTTGAGTGTGTTATATGGAAATGTGTTACAATGTGCAGCAACAGATGTGGGGTACATTTAGGTGATCTGGAGGTTTCTATGTTGTATGGAGGTGTGTGGTCTATGTCAGGGTGTGTCTAGTTGCATGTAAGCTATGGAGTTGTGTGTGGTATGGAGTTCTGTGTAATGAATTGTTATGTGGGGAAGTGTTGAGATTTGTGTGTTAATTAGTTTTGTGTGGGTTTGGTGTATTATTTGTTTCCTATTATATTTTCCTGACTCCCTAACTATGAAATTCAAGACTCCATCGATCTGGTTCCTACTGTATCTGGTTCTTTCACCTGACAGTGTAGACCACAATAAATATTTGATGAATAGCTGAAAGAAGAAAGGAACATGTTATTGTATGACTAATTATGTGACAACAAAGTTGGTTTCTTGCACATGTTGTTTTACTGATGTCATTATTTTCAATGTGCGATTATCTCAGAAGAAAACTATAAGGAAGGTTTTGATTTCATTCCATTCTTAGGTCATTTCCTCATACTTTAGCTAAATCATTTAGGGAAGAGGTGCTTTAAAACTTATGATGTTTCATTTAGCATCATTTTATATGGTCATATGTACAAAGCTTTTGAGCTTTTCTGTTCAACTGATAAGATTAGACTAGGCATATACTAATTATTGCATATAAGGGAAACCATGGTGACTATATTTCTTTGGGTATGGCTTACTTCATTTAATATGATTTTTTCCCAAGTCTTTCCATTTCCTAACAAATGGGGAGGTGTCATTCTTTCTGATAGAGGCATAGAATTCCATTGTATGTATAGACCACATTTTCTTGATCAATTCATTTACTAAGGGGCATCTGGGTTGGTTCTATATCTTAGCTATGGTGAATAATGCTGCGATAAACGTAGTTGAGAACCTCAAGATATGGGCACAACAGGTTTTTCTTTGTTGTTGTTGTTTTTAACATACTATGTGATTTTCTTTTGTTTCTTTTGTATGTTCTTCCCCCTGTGATATATCCCCTGTTGCCACTGTATTTGATTTTGGTACCCTGCATCTTGTATATACATTTATCTAATTCCGGAAGGAGAAGGAGAACAACAAAATGCAGAAACAAGGACACAGGATGACCCATTGCAACAATGATACCCACAAGACACTATATTGGAAATGAACTTTGCAACTTCTGGGGGGGAGGAGTGAAGAAGGTGGGGGAGGAAAGGGATAGTAGGAGAAAAAGGAGGGGATAACAATATTTGACACAAAATGTACTCAGTACCTTACTCATGTAACTGTAACCACTCTGTACAGCATCTTTACAATAAAATAAAATTTAAAAAAAACTGATGATGTTTAAGAGTTCTCCATGCACATGTCACCAGTGTTATGTTTACATGTCCCCTGATTTAAGAGTGAGGAGTACAGGACCACAGCCAATTCCTAAAATGATTGCTGATGGACTGTTGATCTGTGCCTTTTATACACTGGTGGAGTGAGTGCCTCCAGAATTGCCCCACTACTACCTGGCCCCCCTCAAGCTTCACATGTAGGAGGACTACGTAGGGATTATGGATGCCCTGAGTATGATCACAATGTAACGTCTCCAGAGATCTTAGTAATGTGTGATTCTAATTCAAATGCAATATATGCATAAATGTACATGTTAAATTGAAATTCCTTTGTATACGTATTTCAAGAAACAATAGAGCAGGCTTTGGAATGCCCCAGTGAAATCAGGCAGTGACTGTGAGTCTGCAGTGCAAGAGGGGTTCTGACTCTAGCCAGTCCAGCCCTTACCAGGAAAGTTGCAGGAGGCATGGGGCTTTGGGTTGGATAGCTCTAGCCCACTACCCCTACATGCCCCAGCTGGGTAGTGGTGGCTGGTGACATCACATGAATGGCATTGGTGTTTGCAGGTGTTGCAGAAACTTTGGAGCTGGAGAAACCCAACAAGGGGATGACCTAAGGGGAAAAGATGAGCTCATCTTCTTGGATCATCTTCCAAAAGCCATGGGACTACTTTTCCTTAGTGAGAAGTCCCCAGGAAGGCAATTTCTTTAAGTGAAACTCATACCCAGATTACCTCTTCCTGATGATCACCTACCAGAGCAGCCAGTACCTCTCCAAACACCCTCTGTCTCCCAGTAGAACACACAAGTAGCTGCAGATGAATTAGCCCCTCCTTAATGTTCCCTCCAGTGCAACAGTCCAGGGCACATGGACTAGTACAACAAAGTTTCTTCAGTCTAACAAAGTTAGATGTTTGGCATGCATATCATACCTACTCCTTTAAAGCCCCCATCACCTAGAGCAGCAAGCACTTCTTCCCTGGTTGCCCTCTTAAATATTTCTCCCCAGATATTGGTCAAAGACAGGAATGCCTCCACCCCCTCACCTGCTGTTACCATATTACCCTCTATCTTCAGGAGCTGTTAGACAAATTGCCAGTTCCTTTGGCTGGTCTGTCCCACAACTAGGATAGCCCATGTACTCTCTCCCCCTTGGGGGCTTTTATACCCTTATTCTGCTTTTTGCCATAAATGCTTCAAAGTCCATCCTGGCATGTCCACCTCAGGAATCCCCTACTCTGCCATCATCTTCCCCATCATGAAGCAAGACCCAGCAGACTCAAGTTTGAGCCCCATAGAGAGCACAAAATCCCCAGTCACCTTCAGCAAGAAGGAGGAGAAGAAGTCACATGTGAAATGGGCTCTGGGTGCCTTCATGTTGTATATGAAGAAGAGAGCCAAAGTGGTGGCTTGGTGCACCCTGAAGGAAAATGTGGCCACTAACCAAATCTTGGGAAGGAACTGGCACAATCTGTCTGGAGAAGAACAGGCCAAGTACAAAGAAGTAGCCCAGAAGAGTGGCAGCTTCATTCCCAGCTCTACCAAACCTGGTCAGAGTGGGACAGTTGTGGTAAGAAAAAGAAGAGAAGGAGAGAAAAGCAGCTGTCACAGACATAGACAAAACACAAAGTCCAAGAAGCGGAGGGTGCTCTGACCTCCAAGAGCAAGAAGCCATATGTTCAGTACCTGCACGCTGTGAAACTGCTTGCTACCTTCTCTGCAGGCTAAGCCTCATCAGCTGCCCTGGTTGCAACCCACTTGGGCAAGTACAACCCCTTTCCTTCACTATAAAATCAGAGACCCTGCCCATCTGGCTCTCTACACAACTGCCTTCCTGTCAGTTAAGGCTGCACTCAGTTCCTCCAACTAGATTGGTAGCCAGCCTCCCCTCGTTTCCTCAACTTTCCCATTAGAGTCCATGCCCACCACTCTGCCTACTTCTCCCAGTTTCTTTCAGGCCACATTTCATGCCCAGTAGGCTCTCCCTAAGCTACAGGCCCAGACTCTTTCTTTGGTCATAAAATGTGCCCACTAAACTTCCCCCCTCAATCTATGCAAGTTATCATGTGAGTGATAGTGACTAGTACTTATTCAGAAGAAAAAGAAACTTCATTGTTCAGTATTTGATTCTTTCATACTGTTTTGTAATGTGGCAGCTAACAAAGGCACTTTAGATTGTATGGATGTAAAAAGTTTTTTATAAAACAAAACAAAACAGAATCAAAATCATTAGAAGAAAGAGAACTGAAATGCAGTATGTTATTTCCACTGTGCATGCTGTGGTGGACCTATCTGGGCAGGAGATAATTTCTCACTACTTCTTTACTAACTTATGTCCTCTCCTCATCAGTCTCTGCCTATCTGAGCTTTGGTCCACAGGGTCACCAGTGTCTGGATCTCTAGCAAGGTGCCTCCTCATCTGAATCCATTCTTGTTCCCTAGCCCATTCTTATCAGATGCTAAACATTATGGGTTTTTCTCCCTTGTTCTCTGCTCAGTGTAAGTCTATGGCCATGTGTGAAGATACCTTGGCCTGATTGGTTTCTACCAGTAACCCTTCTCCTTCAGTAGGCACATACTGGCCAGCCTCCAACTTATGGTGGGGAACTAGGTCCTCTGAAATAGTCCCTCCAACATTTAAAGACACTCAAGGTACCTGTCATGCCTCTGTGAAGAAGTTAGTATTACCAGTTGAGAGCTTCCTGCTCAGGAACTCAGAGTGACAGGCAGGACCCGATTCCAGATTCTGGATCCTGTCACCTGGGTCTGTGCTAACAATCCCCCAAATTTTAAGATCCTCTGCCCTTTCACAAACACCTCACATGCTTTTCCTGTATATTTAATTTGTGGTTTTTATGTTTTTAGGAGCAAATTAAATTTTCAGTTGTTTATTTTCACAAAAGAAAATAAAATTTCAGTTGCAAAAAAGATAAAAAATAGAAAAGGGAAAATAAAAGGACCTTTAAACCACACCCCAAGCCTGTAGAGCTGACAAACAACTTCAAGAAAGCAGAAGAATACAAAATAAAAACGAAGTCAGTAGATTGTGTAAATAACAATAATAAATGGGATCAGAGGAAAATTAAGAGCATGATTCTATTCAAAATAGGCTCAAAATATCTAGGAATAAATCTAATCAATGAGGTTAAAACTGCTACAATAATAATTATGAATTTTTGAAGAAGTTAAAGAATATACCAGAAGTTGGAAAGACCTCTTATGTTCATGGACTAGCAGAATCAATATTGTGAAAATGGTCTTACTGTTGGCGATCTACAAATTCACTGGAACCCCATCAAAGTCTCACTGTCATTCTTTGCTGAGATTAGAGAGAATCCTGGCTAATTACAGCACAATTCACAATGGTCAAAGTATGGAAACAGTAAAGAAGCCATTGCCTTGTTAGTGTTATACTATATGGAGCACAAAAAATGTCATTTCCTAAAAGTTTTACAGCCCAGCTTGGTTTTCATGAGTAGAAATTTTAAGTTATTTATCATGATGAAATTGTGCCAGGTAAAGAATAAGTGGACCAATAAGACACCATCCCACTGAAGAATAATAACTTCTGATAAATAACCAGTGATTGTGGTCTTCCTTTTCTCACATCATAATAAAATACCTGAGATAACCAACTTATAAACAGGCAAGTTTTTTTTTTTTGAGTTCCAAAATGTTTTAATAGACTGCAACTGTAAGTGATGACATTCTGCTTACATTCATGTATACAAACTTTAACATACATAAATTGTGTTATTATTTTAGAGAACATAATACAAGATAGACACATAAATATGATTTCTGAAAAGTATGTATATCTCCAATATCACATGGAATATCATATGGAATATTCTTATGTTAAAATATTATGAGTTGTTTACCTGAAATTCACATTTAACTATTATCCTGCATCTTATCTGGCAGTCCAGGATACAACATTGACATGTATTGTTGATACGTAACACTTTTCAGCACACACATACATACACACATAAAGATACAAGTATACAAATACACATATGGACAGAAATCAGATTTTCAAGAGAAACATATCTCTTCTTATGTTCATTTGTGTACCCTAAACAGGCAAGTTTTTTGACTCACAACTGTGAAGTTTTCGGTCATTGCTGGTTTGGACTGTTACTTTGGGGCTTGTGGAAAGGCAGTAAATCATGGTGGAAGAAGGTGGCAGAGGAAGCCACTCACCTTATGGCAGCCAGAAAGCAGAAAGTAAGAGAAGACCAGGGGCAGTTCCAATATCTCCTTCAAGGGCACACCCTAATGACTTAATTCCCTTCTACTAGGCTCTAGATCCTAAAAGATCCCTCACCTCCTAACAGCCCCACAGCCTGAGTTACAAGTATTGATCCTCTCACTTAGTATATAGGAGCTCCAGTAGATAGGCTCAAAACAGTCTGAGACATTACACAACTTAGGAGAAACATCTGATTTGTTTTGTTTTACTTAAAGAATGTTATTAGCAAAGCACTTTTTCTCAAATGGGTCAACAATGTTATTTCTATTCTATGCAACATCATGTTGAGAGCACTTCCAAAAATAACAAAAGACAAATATTCAGCTTTATTTTCCTTACAATATTAGTACCATTTCATTGTCAGAAATGTTCCCAATTTTAAGTAGAATGCAAGATTATGACAAATGAACATTAGAGAAAGCAAATCTAATTCTTTAATGGTGTTGAAACAGGACTGCAGGCATCATTCACAGGTGAGTCATTCAGGGTTCTACAGCATGTACTTCACCAAGTTTCTGGGGATAACCTTTACTGGGAATTGATGTGTCATAATGCGAATCCTGCCTGACAGCGATAACTACCAAGAAAAGAGTTCAAACATTTTATATTGTCAGTATTGAAGCATAGGCAAAATCAGAGCACCCAGATTAAGAAACAACCTAAAATACCCAATATAAGTGAAACATACTGAAACCATTCACTCAACATTCACACAACCCATAATGATGTTCTGCTTCTTCTACTCTGAGTCCTAAGGAACTGAGAAGTGTAGTAAATGAGACTTTTAAAGTCCTGAATGTCTCAGTGAGACAAAAGTATTCGTAAGGCAAGCTATATATATATATATATATATACATATATATATGAGTATATATACATGCATACATCATATATACATATATATGAGTATATATACATGCATATATCATATATACATATATATATGAGACAAGATATATATACATACACATATCTATACATACATATATATGAATGAGACACTCACTAGAACAGAGACCAGACTGAGTGAGGGGTGGTTGCTATACTATAAGAGAAGTTAAAAATCTGAACAGAAGTCACAGTAAGTAGAGAAACAGATGTCCATGGAAAAGAGGAATAGCATATGAATCTGTCAGATGGAAGGAGCAAACTTGTTCTGCTAACACAAACCCAGGAGGACTGTAAGGGTGACAGAGGTCAAGAAGCCCTGGTGCTGAGCAGGAAAGGAATAGAAAGCTTTGGAGGGAAGGAGAAAGACTGCAGGTGAAGGCTCAACCTCACCACTCATGTAGTGGGAAGACAATGGAACCCATCATGGAAAATACTTAATGTGTTGGGTTTGGAATTGAACTCTAAGGTTTTCACACAGGAAAAGCCTTTGAACATCATGGTAAGAATCAAAAATATCCTCAGGAAAAATGTCAGTAATCAGTCTCTTGTGTGTCCTTTGGAAATCTTCAATGGCATTATGGGCATAGGTGTTTTAAACATTTCTTTTTCTTTATTAAAAAAGTAGTGAATTAGTATTTATATTCATTTTGGCATATTGCTAATTATCTTTTAAATTAGAAATGTACGTATTATTTCCTATTAATTTCTACAAGGGCCTCATTATAGAAAACTCTATGACCACAACTACTAAATGAGAATCTACACTAACAAGATCAACATCTTTGTTTTGAATAACATTCATTTTGAGTAGTTAATTACTTTTTATATATTTGGCAATTACTAAAACTTTTAAGTGACATATTGTCTTTATATTGCCTGAAAGAAGAGATTAGATTTGTAAATAAAACTATGGAAGATAGAATGCCACTACTGTTCTCAACTTTGGAGAACATTCTTTGGTACATAAGTTTTTTATATTTTTTATTGTAAAGATACTGTACAGAGGGGTTACAGTTACATGAGTAAGGTAATGAGTACATTTCCTACCAAGCATTGTTACCACCTCCTTTGTTTTTCCCCTACCATCCCTACTCTCCTCTCCTCACCTCCCCAACTCCTCCCTCCCCCCTCACGTTGTAAAGTTCATTTTCAACATAGTGTCTTGTACATCTCATTGTTACAATGGATCAAGCTGTATCCTTGTTTTAGCATTGGTAGTTAAGTTTTGATTTAATTTTTTCAGTAAGATATATAATTTATGAAGCTTGCGCCACTAACTTTAACAATACACTCATAATATTGCTAGAAAAAGTGTCAAAGTGTCCTGTTGTTCAGACATACTCTAAAATGGAAAGAAATATGAACTTCCTTCTGTGGATATGTTCTATGTGTGTTTGTGTGTTTGTGTGTGTGTGTGTGTGTGTGTGCATGCACCCATGTGCATGTGTGTATCTGATTCTGAGGAGACATGTGCACTAAACTCATCTGGCAACAACACACAAAGTCAATGTGTTACTGCTGAATAACCAGATAATTTAAGGCAGAGGAGGGGAAGGAGAAAACATCTAATTGGAACAGGTAGAAGTATGATTTCGACTCTGAGCAACAATACCACTGAAATAAACAGAGGTGCTGGATGTTTTAATGTTTGAAAAGGCAGAAACCTGCTTCAACATTGCGTGATTACATTATTTAATAGAACATACATAATTTACACACAAATATATTGACTGATGGATAGTATGCTTAGGGAAATAGTTAAAGGGTTTAGCCTTCTGAACAACTAGCAAATCATTTAACAAAATAAATTACCAGGATACCAAAATATGTTCTATGGTGGTGGTAGCATGAGAAGGCCTTAAATAGAGGGAAGAAGTGTGAACAAATACAAACATTATATTCAATGCACATTATGTAAAAATTTGACCTATGTAACCTAAGTACAGAGAGGGGATGGGGTGGGGAAAGATCAGGCAGAATGCTGGAAAGGTTATCACTCATTGTACTTGTGGTATGTACAACTACTTAATAAAATAAATAAATAACTTTAAAAAGAACAAGTATAATAAAACAACTACAATGAGGAAAAATATTCATTAACCAGATGCTTAATTTTGAAGATGACCAATGAGCTTTTAAAAATATTCCAATGAAGCTCAAGCTTACCATGACTTTTATTTGTTCTAAGGCAAGACCATTCTAGAAAATTTGAGAAATCCCTTTCTCTGTGCTCACCTTCTCTATACAGACAGTGAGGAAGCCAGGATGGATGCCACTCAATTTCATGGTCATGGCTCTGCCATTCTGGACAGCATTGAAGGCTGCACAGAACCGATCCAATCCTAGTTCTAAATGTATCTCGTTATTTTCCTCAGAGTTGCCTTTCATTTCAAATTTGGTGAAATAGCACTCCTGCAGGAAGAAAGCAGGCATTTGTGGCCCATTTAGTGGCTATGGGGACAGTATGGAGCCTCTGGGAGCTCTTGCTCACCTGGTGCAGCTCATAAGAGGAGTAAATCTCATCTTCAGCATGGGCAACAGTGAACTTCAATGTATCTGCGCTGATATGGAAGATGCAGGTTTGGGCGCCATCAGCTAACATGTTTATGACTTCTATAGCAAAAGGTAAAAGAAGTGGTTAGTTGCACAAGAACTATTCTAGAGATCATCTTACCTGGCATAACTTGAAGTTCATCAAGGTGCAACTTAGTTATCCCCCTGGAAAACAAAAAATACTGTTGATGACCGGCTAGTGAATGAAAAACCCTGGGAAGCCTGTAGCACCTGCCATGAATGCTCCTTTAGGAAATGGACACTTTGGACTAATGGATACCTAGAAACCATCCTTTCCACGCAAGTGTACAAACTTTTGGGTACACAACAGAGTACCAAAAGCGAGGCTCGGCAGAGAAGTTTCAGCACAATCTGGGCTGAGGGAAGGATGGGGTCTGACTGCAAAGGGATGACTAGGAGAGATAAAGATGACAGGAATCGAGTTCCAGAATCATCCGTAGGCACCGCTCTCAGGCTCCCTCCAATCGCTGCCTTCTTCAGGTCCTCTCTCCTTCCCCAAAGCTTTCTCAACTCACCCTTAAAACGAAACAGGAAAACTTGGTCAAAAATCTCAGCCTCAAACTTCATGGCTGCGGCTCCCAAAGATCCGGATGCTGTGGGTTCAATCATGATCCACCTAGTGAAGGAAAGTCCGTTACTGAAAGTCCCTCCCCTTTCCCCCAAGGAAAGATGACAGACAGCAAGAAAAGTACTTCCGTTGGATGTTGATGGCTCATCCTGCAATCCTAGCTACTCAGGACGCTGATATCTGAAGATCGCTGTTTGAAGGCAGCCCAGGGAGGAAAGAGATATTTATCTCCAATTACCCACCTAATAAAAGCCAGAAGTGGAGCTGTGGTGCAAGCAATAGCGTACTAGCCCTGAGCACAAAATTGTAGACACAGTGCTCAAGCCCTAATTTCAAGCTCCAGGACCAGCCAGAAAGGAAGAGGACATTTTGTTCTTCCACACCAAAATATGGAGGAGTAGTTCTGGGAAATTACATTTTGAAAAAATTGATAATTATTCAGACTCCAACACAAGCAATCTTTTATAAAATAATAAACCAAGTATCTGCTAAATGTGTGTAATGGAAAGGCACTTTGGGACCTTGACAATGTCCCATCTTGTATAAGGTTTAGAAATATTTTGAACTGTTTCTAAAGTTGATCATATTACTGACTGTTTAAAAAACAGCATTCCTAGCGAAAACTAATGTTTAATACAAATTCAGCAACCAAGACTCCATATGAACTTCAGCAGATGGGTTGCAATTCTTACTAGCATAAGTAGGGTTAGAATTTTGGTAAAAAATTGAAGAAGAAATGAAAGAGCTGTACCTACTGTATTTTTTAAGATGACACTTTTTCTAGGTTTTACTTTAACTTTTATTTTAGTGTGCTGGCAGTCAAAATTTCAAGCTTTCTACATGCTAGGCATCACCTTACTGTTGAGCTACATTCCCCAAGAACTAATATTAAAACTACATGCAAATAGGAGTCAGGCACCTTGTTTATAACTTGACACAGAATGAGCATATTAATTGGTGTGTAAAAATTTTTAATTGCAATTTTCCCTATTTTAACATGAAAATAAAATTTAGTAAAATTGATTTTATGCATAGTAATTTTATGTATTATTGACAGTACTAATTGAATTTTCTGCCTTCTTTGAATCCTAAAAGTTTTTGCTTCATATCTGTGTGCCTATTTCTAGGTATACTTTCATAATATATATATATATATTCAGTATCAGGGCTTGAACTCATGACTCTAAGCTTACTTATCTTGATTGCTTGGCTAACAATCTAATACTTTAGCTATACCTATAGCCTGTTTTTTGTGTTTGGGGAAATGGATTCTTATGAATTTTTCTACCTGGCTGACTCCAGATCATAATTCTCCATAACTCAGCCATCTGAGAAGCTAGGATTAAAGGTGAAAACCAGTCTTTTCTGGCCAATGTTTTCTTTTCCTGATAGTAAATGTCCCTCTTTATTACTACTATTGTTTTCTAATGTGTTTTAGTATGATGTAAGTATGAGTTTGCTGGGTCCCTTATGACCTTATGTTACTTGTTTGGATGGAAGACTTTTCCTAAATCAATCCTTCCTTCTTTCCTCCCTCCCTCCCTCCCTTTCCTTCCTTCCTTCCTCCTTCCTTCCCTCCTTCCTTCCTTCCTTCTCTACTTCTTCCCTTCTCATATCCCTACCTTCCTTTTATCTCTCTCTCCCTTGTCCCTTCCCTTCTCCTCTCTCTCCCTTCTCTCCCTTCCTTTGTTCTTTCCTTTTTGTAACCATGTCTTGATATAGCATGTGTTAGCATTGAACTAGGAATCCTCATTCTGGAATCACAGACATATACTACCATGCTCAGTTGGGGGTTATACTCTTGTTTTCTGAAGGTAGTGGGTTTTCTTCTGGTCATAACTTTTGTTTTTTTCATTTTCACTTCCTTCCTTTCCTTTCCTTTCCTTTCCTTCCCTTTTCCTTCCTTCCTCCCTTCCTCCCTCCCTCCCTCCCTTCTCCTCCTCCTCCTCCTTCTTCTTCCTCTCTCTCTCTCTCTGTCTTTCATTCTTGCTTTCTGAGCTGGTCTTGGGGCTTGAACTCAGGGCCTGAGTGCTGTTCTTGAGCATTATTGCTAGAAGCTATTACCCTAACACTTGAGACACGAGTCCACTTCCAACATTTTTTGATGCTTAATTAGAGATAAGTATCTCACAGACATTGCTCTTATGGCTGACTTTGAACCACTATCCTCAGATCTCAGCCTATTGAATAGCTAGGATTACAAGCTTAAGCCACAGAAACCCAGAAAAAACTTTTTTCCCTCAAATCTCTGACATTCATCCATACCCTTCAACAGATGGGTTTACTCGGCTGTGCTTTGAGAGAGGAGAAGAAAGCCCATGAGACTTCCTAATTGCTTTCAAACATAACTGCAGCTATACTGGGTCAGCAAGTGAAAGATTGCCCCACTCCCAGCAAATGTCCGTCTCCTTGGTTGTGCTCAGTATCCCACCCCATGTCAGATCATAACCGTGTTTCAGCCTGTGTGACCGGGAGCTCTGGAGCTCAGCTGTGTTCTGCCTGAGCATCTGCTCTTTGAAAACTTGCCTACCAGAAACTGTGCATTGATCTCCTTCAGGTGATGTCTCTTTATTTCATCTGCCATTTCTCTCTCTGCTGGACATTCCTTGACATGCTAATTAACTCACCAATCTTTTAAAGAATCTCTTTGGTAAAGTCACACTATTCCAGATGCTCCCTCCTTGCTACGTACCACTTTCTAGCAGAAACAAAGTGATTTCTGATCCCTTCCAACACCACTCATTTAAAAATCTTAGGAGAAAATGCTAAATAAGTGGAATTTCAAATGACTTTGCTTTTCAACATGAAAATGATGTGGAAATGATAGACTAAAGCCATGGAGGTAATTGTTCTGGCCTTACCAGGAGGGATGCCCATTGGGAATGTGCTGATACTTGTCAGGCTGGCTGAGGGGCTATGAAGAAACAGGGAATGTCATGAATGGCAAGTAGGGACATGGCCTGAACTGAACACATTCCATTTTCTCAAGGGTGGGGATGGCCAGTGTTGTGACATGTGTCTTCATGGTGTCAGAAGGACTATGGAACATCTAGAACACTAGAAAAATAAATTTCCTTCCCAGCAGCCTGCCAATCCCTTCTGGATTATTAGATTTGCCATGTAATTCCTCAGGAGCTGGGAATGGCCAGAATTTGATGTGACTTTTCCTGCCCTGCTCACTTTCTTCTTGCCATTCTTGCTTTCTTCTCCCTCTGCATTTGGAATGGAGGGTGCCCTGTGCAAACATTGAGTATTTTATTTTTTTCTAACCAACCATGGGATATTTATTCCTACTAGATGACAGATCTACTAATTATTTAATTTCACTCAGGTAGTGAAATATACAATACACTTCTGATGGCCCTGGTGAGTGCTTTGTGATAAGAGACAGTAGAGGTCTGACAGTTTCTTTCTTCAACAAACAAGTTTTCCAGAAAGAGTTAAGTGAAGGTATGGACAAATTGATGAGGAAGAATCTGGGAACGCAGCATGTGATTACATTTTCTTCTGTATTTGTCCAGACCTGGGAACAATTCTGTATCTTGTCCTCCTGTGCAAACATGAGGAATATAGCTCTGACAGGACATGTCTTTTATACACATCTGTGTTTGTTCTGCTTCTCCCCTTCCATGTGGCTTCTTAGGAGGATGGCTATTGTTCATATGGTCTTTCTGCTTGCTACCTGGCCAAAGTGATTGGCATGTGGTAGGTGTTTGATGAATGTCCATTAAGAAATGTGTCCTATCTAAGAGACAGACAAATCATTCATTTTTTATAATTGTAGATGTGCTGGCATTCTTTGGGTGTGCAGTTTGTAATCAGGCAGTTGGGGTCCTATGCTCTCAGTGTTCCTGCTATACTAAATAATAACTAACAAAGGAGTTCCACTGATACACCCTCAGGACTGGCACAAATGTGAGTTTCAAAAGGAAACAAATACCTCTGTACCCCGAGGAACAGCATTATCAGGAATTTTTGCTCATCTTAGTCATGTTACTGAACTGAAAAAATACTTATTGACAAGCTATAAAATTAATAATGCTATGAGAAGCTTTTATTTTGTGTGTTCTGATTGCTGTCAATGAGATGAGAGCTAATACTATAGCCAGGAGTGATGGCTCGCACATATAATCTCAGGTACTTAAGAGGATCCCAATTTAATGCCTGCCCTAGCAAAATGTTTGCAACAACTCCTTTCAAACAAAAAATGGTCATGGTGATATGTCTATCTTCTCAGCTATGCAGGATGCCTAAACAGGAGCCCGAAGTTATAGGCTGGCTGTAAATAAACTTAAGACTTTATACCAATAAATAATGAGCAAAATGGTCTCAGAATATGGGTTAAGTGTACATAGCCATGAATTGACCCCTTAGTACTACAATAACCCTAACTTTTAAGAAATAGAAACAATCTTGTTCTTCTCAAGGACTATTAAACCAAAAGAGACTGCTACTGGTGTGTTCTGGCAATTATATTCAGATCTTGTCATCTCTGCAATACCCACAGGCACCAATGCTTTTCATATGTTCCATCCTCTTACAATTATATAGTATTGAGGCTGGGAAGGTGGCTCACTGGTAGAACGCTTGCCTTGCATGCTTGAGGCCCTGGGTTCGATTCCTCAGCACCACATACGCAAAAAGAAAAAAGCCGGAAGTGGCGCTGTGGCTCAAGTGGTAGAGCGCTAGCCTTGAGCTGAAGAGCTGAGGGACAGGGCCCAGGCCAAGAGTTCAGGCCCCACGACCGGACCCCCCCCAAAAAAAAACCCAATTATATAGCATCATTTAAGATGACTGGTAATGCTACAACATGTCATCTTGATTCCAAGTTAGGCATTATTGTAATCCTTCATCCACAATTACATACTTTCCCTGCTAGTCACTCTTCTGCGACCCAGGGGTTAATGAATAACACATGAATGAATAACACACAGGTGATGATGAGACAAAGATAAATACTTATAATGCTTTTTGTGATAGTAGTTAAAAGTGACAGGATATTTGTAATGCCAGGAGTAGAAACTTATGGAACGGTTTACCAGCATGTGTCTAGTTGGCAGGGTTTATGCACATCTAGGTTTTATGTTGAACCAGAGCTCCTTTGACACCTGCCATTTCAGGAAAGTCTCTATGATGGCTGTGTGTCCTGGTCCTCAGATGTGAGGCCATGGGCAAGAACAGTGTTGAAACTGCAGGAGATTCTAACTTTTTGGCTTTGGATGAACACTGAAACTAGGCCTACATGATAAAATCATAATGGCTGGAATTTGTCTTCCTTTTCACACTTCTAATCCAACATACAATCATAGTAAAGTCAGCTAGTTCTAATCCTCATTTTCCTCATAGCTATCATTGTCTGGCACCATTTCCTAAACTGAGAAGATAGCAGAATGCCAGTTTCATCAAAGTCTGTGAGATTTCCAAGTTACAGAGGCAGGGGTTATTTTCCAAGTAAGCAATGGGTTTTATTTGTTCTACTGCTTATTCAAGATGTCCACAAATACTTAAGCAGGCACTTGAAATTGTGTTGCCTATTTTATTTTTTGGAATATGAAAATCAGGAGATGATGGCCTTACAATGTTATATTCAACTGCTTTATTTATGCTTTTATTCACTGGTAAGAGATTTATTAATACCTTATGCAATCTGAAGCCCTGATGATTTCTGTGTATCTGTTGGCATCCTGATGATATTGATCCCTTCTTGCAGGTTATAGCTGGGATTAAGTCAGCTGAGCATGTGCTTCATTAAATGTAGTTGCTCAGGAAATACTTGTTGAGTAAACAAAGGATTTGTTTAGGAGAAAATAACTGATTTATCCTGATTTCTATGCCATGGAATGAAGGGACAAACCAAACGTAGCTGTTGATTACTTTTTAAAGTTTTTCTACAATTACATTTGACGCTCTTCTCAAAACTCCTTGTACTTTTTCTGGTTTCTGATATTCCTTACAGTGCTGTGTTTTTCTGAGGGAAGCCTCTATTGTGTGTAGACACCCTCTAATGTTTAGTGAGTTTAAAAGACACTCATTGACTTTGACCTGACCTTGTTATACTAGCATCTGCATTGATCATTTTCCCTACGAATGATATAATCTGAGGAAGACAACAAGTAATTTTGGTGCAGCATGTCCAGTGTTGGACCTGGTGGCCTATGCAGCTAGCCATTAGGAGACTGTGCTGAATTGAGAAGAAAGATTGTGTCTTTGAATAGTGACAAGGGGATCACGTGGGTGATTGCAGAGGTCATCAGACCTCTTCCTGGAACTCTAGCATCAGCTCTGTGGGAGGACTGTTAGGAGAGCCAGAGTCAGACTAAATATCACTAAATACTAATCTCATTTAAGTCTAGACACAAGACTTAAAAAAATATTGTAAGGGCGATGTACGGAGGGGTTACAGTTACATAAGGTAATGAGTGCATTTCTTTTTGAACATTGTCACCCCTCCCTTATTTTCTCCCCCCCACCGTCTCCATTCCTGCCCAAGCTGCAAAGTTCATTTCCTACATAGTGTTTAGTGAGGATCACTGTTGCATTGGTTCACCCTTTGTCCCACCATTTTTGTGATTCCCCTTCCCTTTCTCAAATCGGATAAACTTATATACAAGACGAAGTGTACAGAAGTAAAAAAGTGTCAACAGGGAATAAACCAAAGGAAAAAGAAACGAAAAAGTAATAAATGTAGACAGCACAATAAAAAACTTCTTGTTTCCATTTCTTGGAGCTCTTTTCAATAAGCATCATTTTATATGGTCTTATTCACTTATCCACATCACTCTTGAGTCATAGACACAAGATTTTTGAAACAGGACATTCAGGTTTGTTCCAGTCTCAGTATGGGATTCTACTTTTTTGTAAAATTCTTAAATTTTAAGCTTTACTTTTTCATACAAATTTTTGGCTATACATATTTGCAGTTGATAAACTTTTTAAATTTTTAATGTTTTTATTGTAAAATACTGTACAGAGGGATTACAGTTACATGACTACATGAGCAAGGTAATGAGTACATTTCCTATCAAGCAGTTACCCCCTCCTTTGTTTTTCCCCTACCATCCCTTCCCTCCCACCTCCACAACTACACTCCCCCCTCACCCCCCCCCACCTAAATTGTAAAGTTTGTTTTTCAACACAGTGTCTTGTACATTTCATTGTTACAATGGGTCAACCTGTATCCCTATTTAAGCATTTTGTTTTTTCCCTTCCCCTCCCCAAATTAGATAAGTATATATACAAGATGCAGGGCACCAACATCAAATACAGTGAAAACAGGGTTATACCAAGGGGGAGAAACATACAAAGAAACCGAAAGATCACATGGTACATTATAAATACGTTAGAAACAATAGCAATAAAGAAAAAAACACTTGTGTGCCTATCTTGGGGTTCATAAACTTCTTAAGCAAGGTATGCTTATATGGTTATGGAGCATCCCACCCATAACTGCTTTTCATTTTGCTCAGAAGTGGGTTAAACCAATGCTCCTTCAGCTATAAACAAAATTCAAGTTGACAAGAAACAAGGTTTCTATCAATCTACTTCCAATGTAATGCATTTCTGTGTTACAACATACAGTGGGCCACATTTCTTTCAGACAAGTCTCACTATATAGCCCATTCTGGCTCTCAACTTGACATTCCCTTTTTGTTGGCCTCTCTCATGCTGGGATTACAGGCATGCAGTAACACACCCCACTATTCTGGGTCACTTCTAAATTAGCTCAGATGAACTCTAAGGAGCAGAGCTTTGAATGAAATTTGCTGAGACTAGGTAAGGGAAAACAGATGTTGTTCAGAGGATAGACAATTTCAGGATGATTTTTGAATGTGAGTGCCAGCCTTGGGATACTCCTGAGCCAAGGAGCCATAATGCCTGAGGTCTACAATAGCGTAGGTGAGAAATGAACAATTAGGCCCAAATGGCAGATACAGTTATAATATTAACACCACCAAATCTTGTCTGCTCTGCCTGAAGGGATGCCCAAAGAACTAAAGGGAGAAATTATGTTCTTAAAGAAACTACGTCTTCTGTGTCTTGTAGTAAGTAGTCACAGAACTGTGTGCATGATAAAGATCCTAGGATCCTTGAGATTCCAGTCTATTCTGGAACCAGAAGTAAGAAAATGGAGACAGAGGAGACAAGACTGCCTCTTCCTCTACATTCTCACATTTACTGAAGGGCCGTTTTTATTTAAGAGATGGTCTGTGCTATGAAAACTTCTAACTCTGGTTAGAAAAGTCAGTCCTTACAGGACACTGTGTACTATGTGTGGGCAACAAGACAATCTCTTTCCAGTGGGCATCATGAAAAATGTCATATCATCCGGAGTTTTTCTGTAACACTGGAGAAATGCAAAGGGGATGAGTGATGTTTGCCTCTTCAGTCTCCTCAGTCTTGGATGCCTTACAGCAGGGGATATCGCCCTCCAGTGGACTTCATCAGTAACATCACATTATATAGGATGTTTTCTTCTAACACATGAGGAATTAAAAGGGTTTGAGTGGTGCTTGCCTCTCTCAAAGTATAGATGCTTCATGTATAACACACAGTATAGGAATTATAACCAAGAAGAACAGTCATGTCTCTTTTCTTGTATCTCTCTGCAAATAAAAACTGAAAATCTTTCACAAAACACGTGATCAAAAATATTCTTCACTACATTAAGTATCCCCTGCAGAGAAAATGGCACATATTTCTTGGCGAAGAGATGAAGAACAGGGAAGCTGAAGAGTTTTGCATCATTCTGGGCAACATGTAGAGATTAAGTCTTAACAAGATCTCAAAACTGGTAGAGAGAGGGGTGGGAGTGAGGGCAGAAGATAGGTATAACACAATAAAAAAGACCTCCTGTTAGTAAATTTCAAGAGTTTTCTTGTCTGTTCTCCTAGATTTGCCTGGGATAAACAGGAACTGGATGTGGATGAACCTGCATCATGCTCTATTCCAAAAAGCATTTGACTCCAACGTTCACAGTGTGTTTCTTCCCACTAGTGTGCCAGGCAATGAACTAGGCTTTCTCTACAGAAATAAGTAAGGTGTGCATGGTCCCAGTCTTCCTGGAGCTCACAGTTTCTCCCTCTGGTATTTGGAGGGAATAGGGCTGATATTCCCAAGTGTGTCTCATATTGTCAAGCCACCTATATTCTCAGTCTTTTGTTGTTGGGAATCTATTTTTCTTTTTTTCTTTTTCTCACTAGTAGTTCTGAGTTGGAGGCTTCTACAGAGACATGCATGTGTGGAATACATGGGAAACAATGAAGTAGCTTGGGACATATTTGTCTAATTGATTCTCATGTCTTCAGTTGCTTTCAGAACTAGCATTTCTCCCATCTGTTTGGTGTTTTTGATACCATTCAAGAGGCTTAGGTCCTTTCTTTCCTTTACTCCATCAAATAAAGAATTTCAAGGCAGAAAAAAATGGGAAAAGAAGAAAATTTTATTTGACCATAAGTGGAAGGTGCCTGGGAAACTGAGGAAAGATTCTTAGCTATTGGTGAGCCTCTAACTATTGTTGGATTGGTAAAAATCCCCAAAAGGACTCTCAGGTGGGAAAGCCTTGCCTACTTGCTTCCAGGGCAAGAAAGAAAAAAGGGTAAGTACAGACTTCTTGGTCTAAGGGAGTGAGAAGGAAGCCCAGGAATTGGTAACAGGCTGTATGCTCCTGAGGTCTGTCTTTTATAGCCTTTAGACAAGCTTCATGTGCTCTGGCATTTGGTTGTGTCATTATCCACCTCACCCCAAGGGGAGAGGGGCATGTTCCCTGCAAGGGTCCTCTTCAGGGTTCTCATAGGCATTGCTTCTGTGAAAGCTTGTCTTTGTTTTCAAGCGTATTCAGGAAGTGGGAGGATCAGCTCCACAGTCACTTTCTCTGTCTAATCATTTCCCCTTTATCTGTCCCTCATTTTGATGTGTTTATGGTGTATACAAACATTTTCATTTTGAGAAGGAAGAACTGGAGGATTGAGGTTAATATGTCTGCCATATCCCACACATTTTGATATGTTTTTTTATATATTTTCTTTTTCATCTCAGTTGCAGTTATTGGGCAAGTGTCTTTAATCTTTCACTTTGACTCATGCTTTTTGATAAGGGCTAATTTTTTGTTTGAAACTATTTGGAGATATTGCTTTCTGGTTTGTTTGCTTGTTTGTCTTTTGTTTAGTGCTGGTTCTGGGGCCTGAACTAAGTGCCTTACACTATTTGCTGACACTCTACCACTTGAGCCACAGTTTGACTAGAAGATTTTGGGTGGTTAACTGGAGAGAAGATCTCACAGAGTTTTCTTTCAGAGCTGGCTTTGAACCACAATCCCCAGATCTCAGTCTTCTGTATATCTAGGATTAGAAGCATGATTCACTGGCACCGGCTCTTTCTTTGTTTCATTCTGCTTGAGGCATATAGTGATTGAAAACATACCTTTAATTATATCTGAAAGCATCTATTATCAGTCATCCCAGAACACCACACAGAGACAGTCACATACAGGAGAAGGAGGTTTACCCGAGGGGCCATCTTCCCCATAGGAGAGGGAGCAATATGGTGCCTTTCCCTATCTAGGTGGATCCTTGTAACACCAGAGCTAGAGGTGGGAGGTACTCTGTGTGCACAGCCAGATCTGGGCAGAGAGTGGGAGTGCCCACATACCCTAGAAGAACTGGTGGGAGCCCCTGGGAGAATTCTTTGTGAAGGAGTGGGAGGGGTTGAGGACCTGATAATGAGGGAATGCTAACATTCTTCCCTTTGTTGTTTAATAACTAGGGGTACCCGTCCAGGAGTATGTGTGGAAGTCATTTCTGCTTGAGCTACTTTCTGCTGTTAAGGGGCAAAGTAATCATTGGTCTCTGGTTTGTCATTTGACCAGGTACCATTCAAGAAGTATTAGCTTGACCATTTGAATGGTAAAGATCCTCATCTTTTCCATGAGAATAGTAATCTAAAATGCAAGCCACAATTACTGGAAGGCAAAAATTGCTGCTAGTGGGCCCAAGAGAGGAATAAGCCAGGGAATTATTAATTCCCAGAAAGGGCTATCAAAGACCTGAGATCGCCTTCTCCATCTTGGATTGGAGACATAGCATGGTACCTGACTCTGTATCCTGGATGGGGGAGCAAGACTTTTCCAGCTTTATCTTAGGATCCCAGGAGCCTGAGGAGGAGGTAACAGAAATATTTAAAAGTACCAGAGCTAATGGGCATCATGGTCTTTTCTGGCTACTTCTTGCTGGCATGGGAATGTCAAAGAGTTGCTTGGGCTGGGGTCTTTCCGGTCCAGGTCTGCACTGGGCAGGACAGGGCAGAGTAAGTGAAACCTCTGGTTGCCTATAGTAACAAGATGGCCAGGTGGTGATGGCCTTTGTGAGGACTTTTGAAAAGGCGAGATCAGGCAAAAAGCTGAGAAGGTGACAAGACCAGTTAACATGAATGACATGGGAGAGAGCACACCCTAGCCACAAGCCAGAAAAATTCCACGTGGAGTATAAGCCCAGTTGTGGCCCATTACAAGGAAGGAGGAATAACTGGACTGTGGGAGGTAAGGGAGTGTCTAGAGTTGTTTTTTGGCAACTGGGTGGGGGGAGCATAGTGGACTGGTTGAGAATAATCAGAGACTAGGGCTGGACTGGAGTGGTTAAGGGCCCAATGTGAGGCCTTGGTACATGTCTGGAATACAGACTATGTATCAGAGACCCAGGAAGCTGCCAAGAATAACTGTCCTGAGTCTAAGACTTAACAAAGGCAAGAATGTAAGTTCTTGTCCAGTTAGAAGGTAAACAGATATGGACATTAGATGGGCAAGTTTATTAACTGTCTCTTGATCTCCTGGATCTGATTAATTTTGAAAGGGTGAGTGTAAAGTGACTCCATTTAGGATATAACATCATCTCCTCTTACTCCTGCCCATGGTTCCTTGTTGTCTGAATTGGCCTTGTCCTGAGGATCTAGGTGTTCGTTGCTGTGATAGCTGGTTCCAGTTGGCATTCACAGGGGTGTGAAGTCAAGGCTTGGGCACTTTTCTGGAGCACTTTTGCTCCACATTGCAGTGCACCACTTCCAGCATTTGTCTGGTTAATTAAAGATAAGAGTCTCTTGAGTCATGCTTCCAGCCTGGCTCTTTGCTGGTTAGTTGGGAGATGGAGTCTCAGAGGGATTTTTCTGCCTGGGATGGCTTTGCACTGCAATCCTCAGATCAAGGAGTCTTTGCCACAAAAACCTTTTTTTAAATTTTCAACAAAAGCAACAATGAGACCAATAGGAATAATAAGCAGAGCTTACCTGTAACTTGTTAAGAATTACTTGCCAGAGGTCTGCAATGGCAAAACTTGGTAGATGTGATAAGTTTTTAAATAGCAACTGATTACTTTGCTTGCTGCCTGGGGAATCTGATTTCTGGTGACCCTCACAATGCCTAAATTAACCAAGTTTTATATATATATATATATATATATATATATATATATACACACACACACACACACACACACACACACACACACACATATATAGTAAAAGTACTGTGCAGAGGGGTTACAGTTACATGAGTAAGGTAATGAGTACATTTCCTATCAAGCATTGTTACCTCCTCCTTTGTTTTCCCCCTACCATCCCTTCCCTCCCTATCTCCCGAACTCCTCCCCGCCCCAAGTTGTAAAGTTCGTTTTCAACATAGTGTCTTGTACATCTCATTGTTACAATGGGTCAACCTTATTTCAGAATTTTGTTATTTCCCTTCCCTTCCCCAAATTAGAAAAATGTATATACAAGATTCAGGGCACCAGAATGAAAAATAGTGAAAACATGGGTTATACCATGGGGGGGGGAGAACATATAAAAGAAACAAAAAAATCACATGGTAAATACATTAAAAACAACATCAAGAAAGATAAAACTACTTGTATCTCTATCTTGAAGTTCATTTCGCTTAGCATCATCTTATATGGTCATATGTACATAGCTTTTGAGCTTTTCTGCTTGTCCTAGACATATACTAGTTATTGCAAATAAGGGAAACCATGGGACTTATGTTTCTTCGGGCCTGGCTTACTTCACTTAATATAATTTTTTCCAAGTCTTTCCATTTCCTAACAAATGAGGTGCTGTCATTCTTTCTGATGGAGACATAGAATTCCTATATATAAATGTGATATCTCTCTCTATATCTATATCTAGATATAGATATAGAGAGAGATATAGAGATATATATCATAGTTTCTTGATCCATCTACTGAGGGGCATCTGGGTTGGTTCCATATCTTAGCTATGGTAAAAAATGCTGCGATAAACATAGCTGTGCTGGTAGCTTTAATATAGCCTTGTTTGTGATCGTTTGGGTAAATGTCCAAAAGTGGGATTGCTGGGTCATAGGGAGCTCTATGTGGGGTCTTTTGAGGAACCTCCATACTGCTTTCCAAAGTTAACCAAGTTACTTTAACTAAAGGCTCTCCTGGCCTACACCTGTTTCACTAGCCTAACAATATATCCAGTCTTTCCTAGGTCAAGCTGGGTAAGATTTACAAATCTATATACTACAGAAAGAATGTCCCATAAGTGTCTTAGATTTGCAAATCCAAAGCAGACTTTCACCAGGAATCAGGTGCGTGTAATGGAGTCATACAGGAGTCCAGTCTGCTTTTACCACTGTGGAGGTAGTCAGGATGGTCCACGTAGGAGTAAGGACATCTTGCAGGTTGGAAGAGATGGTCTGGATCTGAGCTAGGCTGCAGTAGCATCTCCCAGCATCCCTGGATGGATTGTCACACATCTCCTGCTGTGATGCCTGCAAATTTCAGCACAGATGGTTAAGGACATTTGAAATCTCCCAGAATTTTCCTGGTTACTTTCTCTGTGTAAATTGGATTTTGCAGGCTAGTGCCCCACTGGTTTAGTCAGTGGTCCCTGGGTAATTTACTAAGGTGACAACTTTGTTAACCAGATAGTTTTCTAATAAGGTTAAGATTTTCTGGGCAGATATAGAAGGCTTGAACCTGCAACCATCTCTTGCAAGTGCAGTCTCTGCATTTGCACAGTTGCTACCTCTGCTTCCAATGCTTTTGCCTTTATCCTTCCTTATTTTTCCAAAAGTGACTCTGGTCCCTTGATCTTCGTTTGATTTGGGGGGGGGGGAGTCTGGTCGTGGGCCTGGACTCTGGGCCTGGGCGCTGTCCCTCAGCTCTTCAGCTCAAGGCTAGCGCTCTACCACTTGAGCCACAGCACCAATTCTGGCTTTTTTCCTGCTTATGTAGTGCTGAGGAATCGAACCCAGGGCCTCATGCATGCAAGGCAAGCACGCTACCATTGAGCCACCTTCCCTGCCCCTTGATCCTTTGATCTTAAGGGGAGTTGATGGGCAAAGATCCATCTTCTGTGACTTTTTCAAGCTGACTCAAATCTGCTAATCCTGCCTAGCTAGGAACCTAAAATCTTAGCCTATTTTACCAAGGGGTTGCCAGGATCATTTACTCCAACCTGGAAAGTACATACAACATTTAACTTTTAGTATAGATGGGCTTAAAATGACATGCTGGTTTTACATCAGTGTATTAGTTTTGACCTTATTGAAATCACAGCCAAATTAATTTACTTTCCAACTTTACTCTGAAGCTCCGTCTTTTAAGATACAATTTGAACCTTTTGGGATTTGCACTTTCAAATCCTTTCTTATCCAAAGGAAAGCAATTTTCCTTCATTTGTGTTCTGGATTTACTCATAGACACATTTGCTTGCAACCAAATCTGATGAGCTTCTTTGTGGTTTTGGTTTAAAAATACTCGCTCTTTTCCTTTGGCTTATGGGATCATGAGATCTTGGAACTGCCTCAAGGCAATTTACTGCAACTCCACCCACAGGATGTTTGGGCAGAAAGTTTGTTAGATTAGGCTATTATCATAGCTTCCATTGATAAAGATCATTTAGCAAGAAGAACACTTGATAGTTAACATTATGTTTACCTTAGTTATAATTGTAGTAACAAAGCAAGTAATTTTGAAACCATGTTGACACACACACACATACACACAACTTGTGCACAATTTTAAGGCATGCTTATTAGATTTTTGCAAGTAATTTTGAAACCATGTTGACAGCTTTACACACACACACACACACACACACACACACACTTGTGTACAATTTTTTTCATTATTTAGAGAATACTTTATTAGTTTCTGTAACCAAACCCACGTAGATAAGACCTTACATATTTAATACAGTGCGTTTACCCCTGTACAAATGGAAAAAAATTAAGTTTAACATTTCTAGACCAATATGGCTATTAATTTCTGTACAATGCCAACTCAACACGGTAAACTGGGATACTTTTTCCAAAGTTGACAGCACAGCTAAAGTTTCCAAAAATTCAAATGATATATATGTATATATATATATATATTTATATAAAAAGACCAATAATAGCAGTATGTTATGCATCAATAGCAGCAACAGCTTTTCCAGGTTCTGCAGTCATCTGAACAAAATTAGACATCCAGCACATCCATTAATAAAAAGAAAAAAAAAGATAAAAAACAAAACCCCAGAAAAATGCGAAGTTCTGTTACTGTTGTGGTTCCTGGCACCGTTTTTTTTATTAACTTCTAAAGATGACTTGTGTACAATTTTAAGGCATGCTTATTAGATTTTTGCAAAAAGAAAATTGGCTGTGTAAGTTCTCTGAAGTTCCAGAGGCAAAATGACATTACTTTGCCCAATTATGATGGAACAACATTGTCAGTTAAAAAAACAAAAATTTTGCCAACAAACAAAATTTTTCACGTTACCAAGATGTAGCTAGCCAAGAATGTTATATGGCAAGAAAATGGAAAAGCCACATTTTGAACACAGGAAACTCCCAGTCCAAGGCACTGGACTGACAGGTTTAGTGACCTATCATCCAAGTACCTGCCTCTGTCTACAAGGATTCAGGTAGCCCATCACCTGGGAATGATAGGGCTTAGCAAGACACCTTGACCTTTGAGATTGAAACAAGCATGGTGCAAAATGGCAGCTGAGTTGCTTGGCGTCTACACAGAGTTCAGGGGGCAGAGTTACAGGGAGCTTGAGTTTCACATCCCTGCCCCTGCCCCTGCCTCTAGTAATTCATGCACATCCATTACTTGGGCCCTCCACTTCCAAGAGTTTTTGAAAATTTACCACATTGTTAAGATGTTGCCTTTTAAACCCAATTCTCTATTACCAACCACATGGTTCAATGCTAGAAAAACTTAAGATTTAGCCAACAACAAGCAGAATTTAACAGAATCTCCATGCTTAACAGAACAGAAAACCTTTCCTTTGTCTCTTCCTAGGTGAGTTTTAAACAAACATTGATGCGTTTGGATGCTTGTACCTGCCCCAGCTACACAGGCAGGCAGGCAGGCACAGAGGAGTTTAGAGAGGCAGAAAGAGAAGGAGAGAAAGAGACTTCCATTTGCCCAAATGCTCACAGATATTATGTAAGTTCTGTAAAATATCGGGGTTCAATGTCCCATGAAGTGGTCACATGGAGTTTTTGTCCAGGGAATATTGGGATCAAATTTGATTGTAATGAGGCTTAACATCGGGCTCAAACTTGAGTGGTTTTAGGTTATATCCTGAGGAATTTTAGATTGTGCCTCACCCATAATAAGTGACCAGCAGAGCTGAAGCTAGAGATACCTACGAGCATCCTCAGTAGTGCTCTGTCCAGCTGACACAGAGGGAACAAGCAGCAAGAGGAGTCATCACCCACAATTTCTGAGTCTCTTTGGTCTAAAACCAGTGGCCTATGGCCCCTGGAGTGGAGCCTGGAACGTGGTGCCAAGATTTTTCTCTCTGAATGGCCTGTGGGTCTTATGGTATCCAAGCTCCTGGTGTACTGTAATTGTCACTCACCCTGGTAAGAGGTGTAAATCAGTAGATGTTTTGGTGGATGCAAGTAGAGCACTCCATCAGGAGAAACTTACTTCATTGGTCCTCTTTTGGCCCTGGGATTGGCACAAGGTTCCTGAGAGAGCAACCTCTCTGGGGAAGTCTTGTCCTGGATGTCGGCACCACTTAAAGCATATATCCCAGCCATTCCAGAAGACCACATGGAGACAGTCACATACAGGAAAAGGAGGTTTATAAGGAGGTTTATTAGAGGGCCATCTTCCCCATGGGAGATGAAGCAGTAGGCATCTGTCCCCATCTAAGTGGATCCTTGTAACCCCGGATGTAGAGGTAGGAGGTACTCTGCATGCGCAGCTAGTCCTGGGTGCAGAGTGGGAGTGCCCACATATTCAGGGGGAACTGGTGGGAGCCCCCAGGAGAGTTCTTTGTGTAGGACTGGAGGAGCTGAGGACCTGATATGGAGGGAATGCTAACAATTTCTACTCCTTAAATGTTTTTCTTCTCTTCCTCTTCCCAAATTAGAAAAATGTATATATAAGATTCAGGACACTGGAATCAAATACAGTGACAACAGGGGTTACACCATGGGGGAAGAAACAAAAAAAAGTCACATAGTACATAATAAATACATTAACAAGAACAGAAAGAAAGAGAAACTCTCTTGTGTCCCTATCTTGGGGTTCATTTCACTTAGCATCAGGTTATATGGTCATATGTACATAACTTTTTACCTCTTCTGCTTGTCCTAGACAATATACTAGTTATTGCAGATAAGGGAAGCCATGGGACCTATATTTCTTTGGGTCTGGCTTACTTCACTTAATATAATTTTTCCAAGTCTTTCCATTTCCTAACAAACGAGATGTACAAGACATGATGTTGAAAATGAATTTTACAACTTTGAAGGGGTCGGAGAGAGAGGAGTCAGGGAGGTGGAGAGGAAAGGGATGGTACGGGAAAACAAAGGAGGGGGTAACAATGCTCAATAGGAAATGGACCCATTACCTTGCTCATGTAACTGTGTAGTACCTTTACAATAAAAATATACATTAAAAATTTAATAAATAAATGTTTTTCTTTTAAAGTCCAGATTAAGATCAATCATCCTTCACTAATGTTTAATATGCATGGAATGCTTCCTGTACAGTTATTAGGTGGGATATTATAAAAATATCAATCAACTAACTTTGTGGACAGTGCTGTTCAGATCTCTTTCAACCTTTCTGAATTTATGTCCAATGAAATTATTGACTATGGAAAGAAAGTTACTGGTTCTGCTGCATAATTAATTCTTTTTTTTTTGTAGAGGCCTTAGAGACCATCTTAGAACTCACTACATAATCCAAGCTGGCCTGGAACTCACGATCTGCCTCACCCCTCTGAGTGCTGGAATTTCAGTCTGGTGTTTCACTGACCCATTATATTTAAATGTCCTTGTTGCAGTATCAGTTGCAGCTTCACCATTTTTCTGTGTGCTTCTTCATGCAATTGTATTAAAGGTTGTCATCCATATCGGTGATCTGTTTTTTATCCTTGTTTAATATTCTTCATTATGTGGATAGTGATGATAGAGATGAGGATTTATTGTCTGTACTGGGGCTTAAACTTAGGGGCCTTGTGTTCATAGCAGGTGATCTACCACCTGAGCCATAACTGAAGTTCAATCATTTAGCTGGTTAATTGATAATAAGTCTCATGTACAATTTGTTTGTCTGCCCAAGTCCATTTTGAACTGGCATCTTCAGATTTCAGCCTCCTGAATAGCTAGGATTATAGCTATGTGTCTACTTCCCAGCTATAGCTCCTCTTCCTCCTTCTCCTCCTCCTCCTCCTCTCCCTCCTCCTCTTCCTTTTCCTCCTCCTCTTCTTGTTCTTCCTCATCTTTTTTTGTCTTCTTCTCCCTTCCTTCCTTCTTCCTTCCTCTTATTTATAAAATTTGTTTTGTTTCATAGAAAGATTTTTCATCTTTTTTTATTGTAAAGGTGATGTACAGAGGGGTTAGTTACATAAGTCAGATAATAAGTACATTTCTTTTTGGGCAATGTCACTGCTTCCCTCTCTCTCTCTCTCTCCCAGTTTTTCCCTCCTATCTCCACCCACAAGTTATATAGCTCATTTTCAATACAGTATCTAGTGAGTACTACTCAATTCACCCTAAGTAGTCCAGGTGGGCTTTAAATTCACTTTGTAAATCCTTGCTGGACTTGAATTCAAGATGCATCATGGCTAGCATGAGTACAAGATCCTCCTCCTTTGGCTTTCAAAGTGCTAAAATAAAAATGTGTACCAGCCTGGCACCAGTGGCTCACATAAGAAATACTGGCTACTCAGGAGACTGAGATGTTAGCATCAAGGTTTGAAGCCTACCCAGGCAGAATAAAAAGGTCAGAAATGCAGCTGTAGCTTACATGGTAGAGTGATAGTTATGAGGAAAACAGCTTAGAAACAGCACCTTGGGCCTCAGTTTAAGGCCCAGGAATGGCCTATACAGAAAGAAGAGTGTACCACCATTCTGCCTTCTAGTTTGCATTTATATGGACTGTTTGTGATATATCTCTTCCTTTATTTTGATTTAACTAAACCCATGTTTAAAGTTTTTGTTGTAAATACTTGAGACTTACTTTTTTTACCTCAGCTGATACTTACTCATTTGGAAGATATGACAACTTGCATGTACTTATAATCTTAGATATGTTGGATTTAATGCTGTTTTATAAATACTTCTGCTAGTGTTACCCTTCCCCTTCAGTTTCGTTCTTCTGTTCATTCTTTTCATCTTTTCTTCTTTCAGAATTTGTGGCTGTTTTTACTATACTATTTTATTTATCTTTTGGCTACTTTCTTTCCTTTACACTAAAATTTGGTCGGTTTTCTAAAATTGAAACAGACAGACATCAAGCCACTTTACCATTTCTTTACCCGTTTCTTCAACTGAATGTTACCAAAGGCATCCTCAGCACTTTGTCCCATATAATAAAAGAGATTTTCTTGCACAGAAATGGGTTCATACTTTAGAAAGAGCAGAATACTAAACAGGCCAAGATAACTGTACTATAAAACATACCCAAAGACAATGACGACTCTCTGGATCCAGAAATATACTTTTAAGAGAAAGCACTTGAGGTTTAAAGAAAAGAAAAGGTGAGGTGAGCAGGATGTTAATTTTACTTCTGGGTTTCTATTTAAGGAGGCTGTAGCAGGTCTGGTTCTGTTTGTGATAGACAGGTTGACTTCTGGGTCAGAGTCACATGGCTCTATGGAGAAAGCAGATGAACCTTTCAGAGTTCATAATTACCTAGTAAACTATATGAACTTTCAATACAATTAATTGTATTAATGGGAATGAGAAAAATTCCTCAAAAAATTTGCTTCCTAATTATTTCATTTCATATTCTATTACCTGTGCTGTTGAAAATATTTCCATTTTTGTGTTTATCTTGTGGAAATATTATGGAATGGTACCCTAGTGCATATCTCTCCTCAGTTGTATACTCAGTGAACTCACACTGGTATCTTGAGATTAGCCATGGTTGGGGTATTTATAACAAACCATGAATATCAGGAAATAAGGGCTTGTAATTATTATGTTGTCTGAAAGTAAGGAAGTGATTTTTTAAAAACTATCAATCCTGCAGACTAGACTTAAATATATATATATATATATATATATATATATATATATATATATATATATATATATATATATATATATTGAGGGGGGGTCAGGTCATGGGGCTTGAACTCTGGGCCTGGGCACTGTCCCTCAGCTCTTCAGCTCAAGGCTAGCGCTCTACCACTTGAGCCACAGTGCCACTTCCGGCTTTTTTCTTTTTCTTTTTTGCTTATGTGGTGCTGAGGAATCAAACCCAGGGCCTCATGTATGCAAGACAAGCGCTCTACCACTGAGCCACCTTCCCAGGCCACTTAAATATATTTTTGTCTGTAATTTTTATACTCTAAATAGAACAGCATACAAAAAGGAGGCACTATATATTTCATTTTTGAAACCTACTGTCCAATTTCACAGAAGCCCAGAGTCCACTGAGAATTTTTTTTGACATACTCTTTCATTGCTTCAGGTTCCTCTTACTAGCAAATATTTTAAAATCCAAACGTCTAGTCAAAACTTCACTTGAAGAGATTCCCATTAAATATTTCCCTGAATATAGCTACAGAGTACCCTCAACTTCCCCAGCACACACATATCCAATTCCATGGCCTCTCAGCATTGACAAGTGGAACAGTGTAATGATATCAAAATGAATGGTTAGAGACAATGGTCACAAAGTCAGAACCTGGCAGAGTCTGGGAGTGAGAAAGGCTTCAGTAGAGCTGGAGCATGGAAGAGGTGAGAGGAGTAGAAGCTGGGCCATTACTATGGGAAAATGTGTAGGAAAACGTGCGTGGTATTTAATTTGAATTTGTGTACTCATGAACTTCGATATTCATATCCAAAGATATATATTGTTATCCACATACATAAACAGGTTTTTAAGCATAGAAATATAATAGGGACAATGAATTTGATTTATTTGCTTTAAAATGAGTAATACACAGACATAAGAACACATTTACACTTAGGGTTCAGGAAGTGTTAAAAGCAGTGGGTAGTTTTCTGCTTTTTATTAAAGTGGTAAACACCCTTTCCTACAACATAATGTAGTAATTATGTTTCGATTTTCTTTTTTTTGGGGGGGGTCCAGTTGTGGGGCCTGAACTCTGGACCCGGGTGCTGTTCCTCAGCTAGTGCTCTACCACTTGAGCCACAGCGCCACTTCCAGCTTTTTTTCTTTTTGCTTATGTGGTGCTGAGGAATGGAACCCAGGGCTTCAGGCAGGCATGCAGGGCAAGCACTCTATCACTGAGCCACCTTCGCAGCCCCTATGTTTCAATTTTCTTACTGTCTGAATATGAGAAGACTATAGCAGTTCGCTTCAATACCTACCTCATATTGGGTGCTGAGTTTATGGAATTTTCCTTCCTATCTGCTCAGTGCTAGGAAAATAAATGCTCTATCTCTTCCTCCATGTACACACAGTTATTTAATAAATAATGGTATCTCAGGCGCTGGATTGGTCATTTGGAATTCAAAGAGAACTCAATGTTGTTAATGTCTTCAGAAGTCTTGCAGAAATCGGCAGGTACAAATGTCAACAAAGCACTGGGTTGGTATTGGGCCTAGGACAGAAGTCAGTTCCTCATGTCCATAACTCTCCAGCTCACAGGATCTCATGTAATTTATCTCCCATCTCTTGAAAATTATAGTTCTGCTTTCACCTAGCAAACTCCTGTTGTTATATCTCTTTCTGTGTCTTTTCCTTTGAAAGATTCATGAGAATTCATAAGCTGAAGGCCTAGTAGAGATAATGTAGAGATGTAGAGATAATTAGAGGTGTCAGACCTTTAAAAATGAGGCCTTATAGGCAGAAACTTTCTGAAGAGTCCCAGGGGCACAGCAGATAGGAGAGAGACTTGATAAATGGGATTGCATCAAACTAAAAAGTTTCTTCACAGCAAAGGCAGAGTTGTTAAACCAGAAAGACAGTCAACAGACTGGTAGAAGATTTTTCTCAGCAATATGATAGACAAAGGCTTAAATATCCAAAATACACAAAAAGCTCAAGGAACTAACCCCTCCCAAAGTTAATAAACCAATTACTAAATGGGCAAAGGAGCATAGGAGAGACTTCTCAGAAGAGGTAAGAATAACAAAGAAATACATGAGGAAATGCTCATCATCACTGGACATAAAGGAAATGCTCATCATCCCTGGACATAAAGGAAATGCTAATTAAAACACCTTTGACATTCCATCTCACCCTAGTTAGATTGGCCAACAACATGAATTCCAACAACAACAAATGTTGGAGGGGATATGGGGAAAAAGGAACCCTATTGTGCTGGTGGGACTGTAAACTAGTAAAACACTCTGGACATCAGTCTGGAGGGGTTTTTTTTTTTTAAAAGAACTAAACATAGATTTTTCGTATAACCCAGCCATACCACTACTGGGCATCTGCCAGAACACCATAAAGACACTTTCACATCCATGTACATTGCTGCACTAGTCACAATAACAAGATGTTAAAAACAGTCCAGATGCCCTACAATAGATGAGTAGATCAAAAAAATGTGGTACCTATACACAATGGAATTTTCACAGCAATTAGAAAGAATATGATATTACTTGCAAGAAAATGGATGGACTTAGAACAAATAATGTTAAGCTCAGAAAGACAAATGGCACATATTTTTTTTTCTCATATCCAGAAGCTAGATCTAAAATACACCAGGACTTAGGATACTATTAGGAGAGGAACAGAAAGGTAAATGCTTATGTGCATCTGATCATACAAAAGAATACTTATTGAAATGAGCTCCAGGAAATGGAAATAAGAGGATTTTTTTTTTACTGTTTTTGTTTTCTTTCCTTTTTGTTCTGCTTGTTCATTTATAGGTCTTTGGGAGTATAAGGGGAGACACAGAAATGAAGAGGTAAAGGGTGAACAAATGAGGCAATACTACTCACTGGACACTATGTTGAAAATGAACTATTCAGGGCTAGGAATATGGCTTAGTGCTAGAGTGCTTACCTAGCAGGCATGAAGCCCTGGGTTCAATGCCTCAGTAACATGTAAACAAAAAAAGGTAGAAGTGACGCTGTGGCTCAAGTGATGGAATACTAGCCTTGCACAAAAGAAGCTAGGGACAGGCCCTGAGTTCAAGCCCTAGAACTGGCAAAAAATAAAAAAATAAAAATAAAATGAACTATAAAATTTAGGAGGGGTGGGAGGAAGAAACTGGGAGAGATCAAGGGAAAGAGCAACATTGTTCACAAAGAAATGTACTCTTTACCTGATTTATGTAACTGCAACCCCTCTGCACATCACCTTTATAATAACAATAAAAGATTAATAAATGAAATGGGGCCTCATAAAGGTAATTCAATCATTGTGCGATCCACACCTGAAACAGATTCAATGTAGATCTCAGGGGATTCCATTCTGTCTATTGAGAGTGGTTTGTTATGAAAGGAGAAGGAAGACCTCTTTCCAGTTTCTCTTTTTCCCTCTCCTTGTTTTTCTAATTTTTATTATTATCCTTAAGTACTTCTTCCTCTCAAATTTCAATGCCAGCAACCAGAATCCCTCTCCAAGTTTCCATAGCAATGGACCCACCCAGTATTGGATTTTGAACCTCCATAAAGGGGAGCTAAATATGTATCCAAGCTTTCTCTAAAATGTTTATTTTTCTTTATATTTAAGTAGTGGTATAAAGAGATTACAAAACAATGTGTCAGGTTTTTTTGTTTTGTTTTTTGTTTTTTTTTTTGGTCAGTCATGGGGCTTGAACTCTGGGCTTGGGCGCTGTCCCTGCGTTCTTCAGCTCAAGGTGAGCGCTCTATCGCTTGAGCCACAGTGCCACTTCTGGTTTTCTAGTGGTTTATTGGAGATAAGAGTCTCACGGACTTTCTTTCCCGGGCTGGCTTTGAACCCCAATCCTCAGATCTCAGCCTCCTGAGTAGCTAGAATTCCAGGCATGAGCCACTGGCACCTGGCATCAATGTGTCAGTTTATGAGTATAATACCTCTTGATCGATTGCATTCTCTTCCATATCTCCCAACCCCGATAGCACTTCAATTTATCTAGTTCCATTTTCATATAAAAGTTCTTACCTTATAAGTACCCAATTTGAGGCATTTTGTTAAAGCAAACAGAAAAGGGACTAAAATAAATTTCTTATTTGGTCCCCTTGTGACATGATTCTTCCTGGCATTGTAAATTCATTATTGCTGTGGGCACCTTCCTCAGCTGCTCAAAGTGTCTGCTTTACCTGATGTTCTTCCCAATACAATCCACAAGGACTGAGACCACACATGTGCTGATCATTTCTACAGAGATAGCCTATGTCAGTACCTTGCATATCAGTGTGAAGAAAGGACAGTGACAGCTGTAAAGCACATGGTGTTTGGATGGCAACAAAATGTAGACAGAAGTAATCCATCCACATCAGTTTCCTGGAACTATGCTGAACAGAGAGTAAAAACTTGATGTTTCCTAATAGAGGTTCTGTTCCTTCTTTCTTATTTTATGTATCTCTACATTTCTTTCTCTGTTTCTTGATAGCTCTGTCCCCCACTCCCAATTCTCATACTCTCTCTGTATCTCTCTGTGTGTTTCTTTATTTCTGTCATTTTCTCTGTGTCTGTCTGTCTTTCTGTGTGTCTGGTTTTCCATTATTTAAAACTAACACTTCTCTTTAATACTCAGTCTCATTGTTATTGGCTGTACTAATCTTCCTATTTCTGTCAACCAAGTGGCTGGTACTACATATATGTGCCTCCATGCTTGATGGGGATAGTTCCTTAAGGTAGTAAATAGGCCCATATTTTATCCAATGACCTTACAGAAAAGGAGAAATAAAATCTAGTATTAATACTTTTATAAGATTTTGTTTTGTGTCTTTTTGCAAAGAAATACAGAAAGAAACAAGTCTTCTTTTGCAATTTGACACTAATCATTCTGGTATGACTCAGGGCATATTTATTAAAGGAGAAAGCATCTGAACTACTGTGTTCTCTCTCAGAGACCTTGAAGAGATAAGCATCACTCATCTCCTTTGAATTTCTTAACTATTACAAAAAAAAATCCTATGATAGGACATTGCTCATTATATGCACTGGAGAGTGATGGTGTTTTACCTGCAGCACCTTATAAACCATAGTTACAAGTTGTCATAGCACAGAGCACCTAATAAATAAAAAGAATGCGTTCCAGTAGAGAATGTGAGGATGTAGATGAAAAGGCAAACCTGCCTCTGTTTCCTGAATCCATGGCTCTAGGAGGGTAAACTGGAATCCCAGAGGTACCCAAAATGTTCCCTTTCACACTGTCCTATGACTAACAGAGCACAGAGGTCATGGTTTCTTTTAGAACATGGCTTGCTGTTGTTGTTGTTGTTTTGGCTTACCCCCTGCAGAGAGGACAGAATAAGGGAAGTGTGGGGGATTATGTTAACTGATTGAGAGGTAAGAATACAGAATCTGAGGATTAGAGATATTTCTTAGTTTCTGTAGCATAGGGGCCTTGCCAGGAGATATAACCTGTGCCTATGGATCCAGCTCTTTTTAGGAGGCTGAGACAGGAGAACTGCTTGAGCTAAGGACTTGCAGCACAGTAGGGGAAACAAGGCAAGAAGAGCCTCTTGTCTGTGTTGCCACAGCACCCTGTTCTTTGAATCTTTACACTGTGATACTGTTTGAGGGTTGGAAATGAGGATGGCCTAGAAATGGGCTTTCTTCATTGTTTTTGTTTTGTTTTGTTTTGTTTTGTTTTTTGTCAGTCATGGGGCCTGGGCGCTGTCCCTCAGCTCTTCAGCTCAAGGCTAGCGCTCTACCACTTGAGCCACAGTGCCACTTCTGGCTTTTTCTGCTTATGTGGTGCTGAGGAATTGAATCCAGGGCCTCATATTTCAGGACACTATGGAGCCATGAAGTAGAGATTAGCAGAAGGGAGAAAAAATGCCTGTGTCCTCTATCTGGGCTGGTTCTTCCATTATCAGCTTGGAGAAATGAGAGAGATGTCTGAGATAACAGAGAAGACAGCATAGATACTGTGAGTGTGGCAGAAGGAAGAGCATGCAGCATCCTAGGGACTCCAGGCCTTCTTCTCCTCCATATGTTGTTAAGTTTTTCTAACTCTGGTTTTATGTTACCAAAAAGATACCTAATGGCATGACAATGTCTAACTTCTGGTATTGGATAACATGACTTCTGCTTCCTATTTTCAATGCCCTGATTTCTGTCTCTGTCTCTGTCTCTCTCTTCTCTCTGTCTCTGTTTGTCTCTCTCTGTCTCTCTGTGTCTCTCTCCAGGTTGTGAGCTTGAACTCAAGGCCTTGGCTCTGTCTGTGAGATTTGCTTTGTTTTCTATTTGGATTTGGGTTTGGGTTTTTATTTTGCTGAATGCTAGTGCTCTACTCTCAAGCTACAGCTATATTTCTGGCTTTTTTGGTAGTTTATTCAAGATAAGTGGCTCATGGACTTTCTTGGCTTCAAACTCTAATCCTCTGATCTCAGTCTTCTGAGTAGCTAGCAGTGATTTCTTAACAGCAGTAAGTTTCACACATTTTTCCTGAATACATGATGGTCCTGAACTTTCTGGACCTGGTGAATGTTTGGGAGGTGACAATTTCTTTTACTCTGCTTTCTAGCACTAAGCTTCAGAGTTCCAAGGTTGGGCAGGAGCAAATGCCAGGCAGAAGCTTCCTGTGGCCTCTGTGCTGGCTTGTCTCCTGTGGGGCAGTCACAGAGGTAGAGGACACTCCTAGTGTATCCTGTAGAACAGGGTCATTCCCTCCCAGAGCGCACATTAAAGGAAGCCACCTTCACTCAAGGAAAGTAAGCATCCACTTCCTTCTTGGTCTTAGTCTAGCCTTTTAGAATGCCTGCAAAATACCTGTGAGGACACCAGTCCAAGAGGGCTGCTTTTGGACAGGGTCACTTCTGCAAGGGCTCAAGCTTTCCTTTGAAGCCTTAGGACCCTACCTCTGGGTTGGTAACACTGAGTGTCAGTGGCTGCAAGTTGAATTACTGCTTTGAGAAACAAAAGCCACTGTATTGTGCCACTGCCTCCGCCTTCGCATCCCCTCCCCCCTCCCCCTCCCCCTCTCCCCCTCCTCCTCCTGTTCCTCCTCCTCCTCCTGTTCCTCCTCCTCTGGTTCCTCCTTCACCTACTCTTGTTCCTCCTCTTTCTTCACAACTCTATCTCCAACACCTAGAATAGATCTGATGTGCCATGTGAATTGTCTAGTTGAAAATGATTCAATTGTATACTTCATTAATAACAGGAAGCATTATTGAGTGCCTGCTGATTGCCAAACACTGCTGCTTTATGTGTTTTCTACTTACTAAAGCATTGTGAATTGAAGAAAACCCACACAGACTGCAGGTTTGAAAAACAGAAAATGCTTCTATGAGGAAATGTCATCATTTTCAACACAGGGACAATTGACATGAGAACTACCCTGTACTACAGTCATGCAGTGCACAGTGATGTGTATAGGATCTCCAAAGCATAGTCATCTTGCATGTGAAACTGTTCCTTTTGATGAACAAACTCCCGTATCCCTCTCCCCCAATCTCCAGGTTGCTTTCACTTTATAATTTCTCTGAATCTTCTAGTCGAGATCCTGACCATAACTAGAATTAGTGTTTGTCATTCTGTGAAAAGCTCAATTTTCCTGTGGTTTTCACAAAGCCAAGATGTAGAAAGAACCTAAATGTCCATGAGTGGATGGAATGGTTATTTCATATGTAACATACCTGCATTATTATTCTTTCTTAATGAAGGAAAAACTAAAATATACTACCATGTGGATGATTAAGTTGAAGATGTATTCTAGGCAAGACAAGACATTATTGTATGTATCCACTTAGAGAACATACATCAAATAGGCAAATGCAGAGATAGAAAGTAGAACAAGGCTGTGGAGAGGAATGAGTAGGAAGTTATTGGGCAATGGATACAAAGTTTTTGTATGGGATAATGAAACTTTTGAAAATGAATGATGATAATGGAAAACAATTTAAAATAATTTAGGACTTCATAGTATAAGGTTAAAAATTTGACCATGACAAATTTCTTGTTATATTTGTTCTAGTCAAACAAGTATATATCCCGAAGGACAAAATAGGAGGAAAGTTTGGAGCAATTTTTGTGCCTCTGTCCCAACTCTTCCCTGAGTTGGTAGAATTTTTGAGTCCACCAGTGTGTAGCCCCAGGGTACAATGTTGGTTGCTAGTTCAGGAGGATCAAAGAACTCCTTGTTCACAAAGAAGGCTTTCAATCATTCTAACCTTTCTGAATAGCAGGTGAACAAGCGATAGAAGATGCTCCTTTTTGTGGGGCCCAATTTCAGTCTGTTTGGGTACCAGATGAAAGATCCATGCAAGATTCTTTTATGGGGGGCCCTATATGAACTGACTGTAGGCAGAAAAATGATGGGCAATTCTTTTCCTTGTTTGTTATGCTTTTGTTCAATCACAGGGCCTTTTACATGGTAACAAGGTCACTCTACCACTGAGATATTCCTCCCAGCTTAGGAAATATTAAGAAGTAAAGAAAAAGCTAAAATATGCCTGGCTGAGGCAAATATTTCAGTGAAAATATACAAAAAAAATGAAGCCTGGGGATGCAGAGTGAGAAGGCAATGTCTTTGGCCTATTGGAAAATTCACAATCACCCTTGTCTGTTGGGGTTTACAAAGCCATGTGCATGGTAGGTAAATACCTGGTCAAAAATGACTTAGGAGGTGGACACTGGTAGGATTACACCTGTAATCCTAGTTACTCAGGAGGCTGAGATCTAAGGATCACAGTTGGAAGCCAGCCAGGGCAAGAAAGTCCATGAGTCTCTTATCTCCAATTAGCCACCTCTATCTGTACATGTAAATGCATTCATAATTCTACATATCTATGTATTAGTCAATATATCTATCTATATGTCTATATGCCCATCAAGATAGATAGATAGATGGATGGATGGACAGATAGATAGATAGATAGATAGATAGATAGATAGATAGATAGATAGATAGATAGATAGATAGATAGATAGATAGATAGAATGGAACTTCACTCATCCATCAGGAAAAAGAAAGTATCATTTGCAGGCAAATAGATGGAAGTAGAAAAATTAGTTAAGTGAAGTAGTTCAAATACAAAGAGACTAGGTGAACATTTGCTCTTATATGTGCAAGTTAGATCTAAATTTAAAATATATGAAAACATATGCAGGGTCAACTGAATATGTACACAAACATATTGACTCAAGCACGGAATATGCAGGGGAGGAATGCAGAGGTATAATTCCATCGATCACACAACTTACAGATTAGCAAAATGAATACCAGAAACATGAAATATGTGTTGTTTCAATAGGGATAAAGGCAAGGGGGCAGAGGGCAGAAAAATGGATAGAGGGAGGCTGAGCTAATAGTTATAATATTCGATGTACATATGTGAAAAAAATCAAGTAACTAGAAGTGATGGGTGTGGTTGAGAGAGATGGGGAGAATGGTGGAAAAGGTAGCAGTGATCAAATTGCATTGTACTTACAAACTGACATGTTGAATTGAAACCTCTTTGTATAATTACTTAATGATAATAAAATTTATTAATAAAGAAACTTACAATATTCAAATCTAAGTCACCTAAGTTTTTTTCTTAAAGAGAAAGAATTTTCCTTCATTTTGTAGTCTTAAATTAGTTAAAAATGGAATTTTTAAATTTTATACTGTACCAGATATCATTATTATTATTATTATTATTATATGACAAGTTAAAGACAATACTCTAGACTTCCATTTGCAAAGAACGTTGAAACTAAGATGCACCATGATTTAACTCATTGGTGGAGAACCTGTCTAACATGCAGACAGTTTGAGGCTTTGATGTCTATACAAAGACACACACACACACACACATACACACAGATTCCATACCTCCAGTTAATATTAGTATGTATGTTAGCAAAGTATATAATTGATTTTTTCTTGGAATGGTTTGAATGTATATTTTACATATATCTTAAGTAACAATGAATAATTCCCCCAACTATTTGAGAGGGATAGTAGAGTTATATCTTCCAACCTAATATTTACAACAATGTACTTTCCCTTTAGAAAATGAAATTTCTAAAACATCAGTAAAAATATTCTAGATGTTTAAATGAAACACTAAAAATATTTTCTCTCTTTGACTTAAAGTTTCTTGAGAAGAAGTTCTGGGATCTTTGTAAATGTACATTCTGACTTATAAGATGTGGATATACATTATTTTTAGTGAAGACAGTTCAAGAATTGATCAGAAAAAAATCTGTGTATATTCATATTAAAATAAAATGCCAAATCAAACACCCATACTCAGTATTCATATTAAAATATGTAGAGATGTTAATTACATAAATGTGCACAAATTCATAGATGAATAATATTTATTGACATGAACTCCAGGAAATGGAAACAAAAGGTTTTTACTTTATTACTTTTTGTTTTCTTTTCCTTTGTGTCTTGTTTGCTTATCTGTCTAAAGACAGATAAGGAGGGTAAGAGGGGGTACAGAAATTGTAGGACAAGCCTGGTGCCAGTGGCTCATGCATATAATCCTAGCTACTCAGGAGGCTGAGATCTGAGGATTGCAGTTCAAAGCCAACCTGGCAGGAAAGGTCGTGAAACTCTTATCTCCAATAAACCACCAGAAAACCGGAAGTGGTGCTGTAGCTCAAGTAGTAGAGTGCTAGCCTTGAGCTGAAGAGCTGAGGGACAGCGTTAAGGCCCAGAGTTCAAGCCCCATGACTGACAAAAAGAAAGAAAAGAAATGGTAGGAAAAAGGGTGAACAAATGCAGCAGTGGTACTCACTGGACACTAAGTTGAAAATTAACTATAAAATTTTGGGGTGGGGATGGGAGGACAAAATTGGGAGAGAGAGAAAGGGAAAAGATAACATTGTTAAAAGAGAAATGTACTCTTTATCTGACTTGTGTAACTATAACCCCTCTGTAAATCACCTTTATAATAACAATAGAAAATGTATGAAAAAGCAGATAGAAACTTGGGAAAATGTTGTTTTCCACAGAACTTGTTTTTTGGTTTCCTGGATGGCTTGGGCTGCTTCACTCATCATCTCTCATTCTATTCTCTGTGGGTTTTACAGTTTTCTGAGCTATGACTACTTCAGGCATCATGCAAAAGATAGCCAATTATTACAGAATGTGTCCAGGTTGCCTATGCTGTTCTGATGGGTAGAGATTCACATATACATTTTGTAATGGGTCTTTAAATTAGTGGGTTTTTCTTTCCAAGATATTGTGAGTAACAGGATTGCTCCAGTTTTCTGGTGGTTTATTGGAGATAAGAGTTTCACGGCCTTTCCTGCCTGGACTGGCTTTGAACCGAGATCCCCAGATCTCAGCCTCCTGAGTAGCTAGGATTATAGGTATGAGCCACTGGTGCCTGGCTAATATTCTCCATTTATAAAGCATTTCATAGTGCTGGATCAGAGAATAATCCAGTGTGAACTAAAACTAAGTATTCTTTTGGTTGTAAGAATGTTTTCCTTCTGTGAGGAGCAGTGGAATGCTAGTATCCCATTAGTTGTAACACAACCTGACAAACTAGGTGAGTTTTTCTTAACAAATTAGAAATTGGTGTTTTCTTAATTTAGAAAGAGCTTGAATGTGATATGGAGGAAATAGAAAGTCAAAGACAATAACATAGATTTCTGAGCAGAGCCTTTTTAGGGGAGAGCAAAAGTGATATTATTTTCTTGTTCCTTTGGGAGTAGTCCGTTGTGAGATTGAACCCAGGGCCTGGGTGCTGTCCTTAAGCTTTTCTGCTCAAGGCTAGTATTCTGCCATTTCAAGCCACAGCATCACTTCCATTTTTCTGGTGGTTAACTGGAGGTAAGACTCTCAGACTTTCCTGCCCAGGCTGGCTTCTAAGTCCATTCCTCAGACCACAGCCTCTTGAGTAGGTAGGATTGTAGGTGTGAGCCACCAGCCCCCAGCCCAGATCCCTTTTGATACCACCAAGGTGCTTGTGCCAGAGTGAGGAAGCATCATATCCTCAGTATAGAAAAAAACCTATTTAGGAGCTCCAGTGGCGCAATCCGTTAGTGCGCGATACTTATAAGCAATAACCTATTTACAGCAATCCTGCAAAAAAATTCTGACACATTTTTCTTGTGACTAAACTGGTGTTTTCTGCTTAAAAATAAACTTTAAAAATTCTAAAAACATAAATTCTAAATCATCTTGGGAGAGGCTTCTTAAACCAGAGGGCTACAACTATCACTGGAAAATAATATTGAGATACCCCGGTAGTGGCAGGAAAAGCAGCTGCCTGCCAGGAGTTCTGGTTCTGTATGTAGCATTCCCTAACAAACCAGTCTGGTAAACTTTCAGCTTAAGTAGCTTAGAAAGAGAATGAATTCTCTACCTCAACACCTGGGGCTAGAAGCTAGATCTTCTTAAATTCTTCATTTGGGTCAAATCAGTGGGTTAAAAATTGTTAATAATACTCACCACCTATGTTGGTTGGACTTAAAGAAATTCAGAATCCTGTTTCCACATTGTGAACTATGATATGTCTGTATTTGTAACATTTCTGGGGAAAATAAACAGTGAGGCCACTTTAGTGTCTGCAGAAATTAGATCTTTTCTCTTCTGAGAACAAACTGTAGTTTTACCCTGCATCTCAAGCCACCTTGTATTTCAGCCATCTTTCCTCAGTTATGCTTTCATATGTTGAGTGTGTATGCCCCTGAAACTTAGTTCTAAAGCATTCATTCTCTTGTGACAAATGTGAGCTTCCTTCCTGGGTTAGGAAGGCAGAAGATGCTGTTCCATGGCATCCATGGCTCCAATAAGTAAGACTGCTAGCAGCACTAAACATTAGCACACCAGGCTTTTGTGGCATCTGGAGATCGTTTTGAAGTTTTATGTGAAGTCTGTGCTTTCTGGAGGTGCAAGAGTTCTTTTGCATCAGAAAGTCAAAAAAAAAGATAGTGTCTAAAAGCCTGGGGAAGGGATAGAACTCACAGCCATTGAAGTGAGAAGATAGAAAATGTCCTAGGTATGGAGATGGCAAAGGGTGGGTTGTCCTGCTAGGGGAGTGGCTGTTGAACAGATACTACCTGGAGTGCAATGCTTCCAACTAAAATGCAGTTAGACTACAAAGATACAATGAAAACAATTCAAAGTAGTATCTTTTGTCTTTATACTTGTAGGAAAATGCAGTGGCCTCTTCTTTCAGCTCTGCTTGTGAAGCACACATGAGAGTGTCCCATAAAGACTTATTCTTCTTGGCTCTCCAACAGCAAGGCCTGCACACTAGGACCTGCCCTATATAGCCAGGTGAAAATACCAGGCCATACACACAATGGCTAAGCTAAATCACCAGATTCTGCAGTGTGCTGTCATGCCAAAGAATCATGATCCTTTTTTGCCCACCAAGTCCATATTCTCAGACACAGCCCCTTCTCCATGGCTAGGCCCAAGCACTAGGCTTTGCCCTGTGCAGATAGACCAAATCGGCAGCAAAATGCTAAGCCAATTCAATATGACCTGTGTTTCAGAGTCATGGAAAATTATGCAGCACTGCCCTTCAAAGCCCCCAAAACATGTCAGGCACAATCTTCTGAAGAAGTACCACTATACCCTGTCTTCCTCTCCATGGCCACTCTATGTCTCCAGGCCATCTCATCTGAATTTATACCAGGCCCCATTCTCAGGAACCATGTAACCAAGCGAAGGTCACTCCTTTGCTGCCTCTCTTCTGCAGAGACTTTCTTCTGGCTATTCCATTCCACCACGCATTTGCCTTAGCAAGGCTTGTATTATGAAGCAGCAAAACTGGTGTTTAGGTCCTTCTGAACTTGTTATTTTCAGAATTTTTTTTTAGGATTTTTTCTTTATCCTCCTTTTTTGGCACATTACTTTGCCTGGCAAGAATTTTCCTACCTTCTCTCCTAGGTCCACTCTCCCTCTCCATTGGATGTTCTGCACTGAGCTCCTCTTCCTTCTTCCATGTTTTGTTTTGTTTGCTTTTTCTGAGCTCAATCTCCACTCAAACTCTGCTAGCTTTAGGTAACTCTTTCACTCTGACTTTCATGCCCTGAATCTTGCCTCTCCAAAAGGCAGCTGTGCTGTAGGCCCCTGTAAGCATGTTCCTTGAATCCTCAAACCTGTGCCTATCCATAAACATTTGGTAGGAATGTAAACTGTTGGGAGTATTGTCAAAATTAGTATGGAAGTAACACAAAAAACCCTAAAAATAACACTTTCATACAACAAAGCAATACCATCCTTGCACATTTATTCCGCATTTATTAAGTTTAATACCACAGCAAGCCCAGCACTCTTTATAATAGTCAATCTTCATTTTATATTCTTTTCATCAAATTGCTCTATTATTTGGGCTTTGCTAATGTACAATTTATAATTAGACACATCTCAAGAAGTTTAAAAAGTGTTTTTATGGCATAATCTTAAGCTATTTTCAATAAAAGCAGTTGTAATAAAGCAATGTTTACAAAGTTTAAATCAGATATATTATTTAATATTATCCATGATCTATATAGCAATTACTTTATCTTGTACAGTATAGCACTCCTCAATTAATTTATAAATAAAAAAGTACGATTGATTGACAAATTTGAAAGTGATTTGTAATACTTGGAAAAATATTTGTATGCTGCAATGAAGACTAGAATTTACCTTGATGTAATCTTAAAATAGGTAAAATTGATACCTATGTGTTTTGCAATATACCAATCATCTGTATTATCACCACTATGAATAATATGTTCATTCCATGTGTCAGGTCAAAATCATGGTACTAGTTTCCTATTTGAAAAATAGAAAAAACATCTTTAAGTCTAGTTCTTGGGTGGGGATGTAGTTCAGTGGTAGAGTGATTGCCTAGAATATTTTGAGGGTTTGTTCCAACCCCATACAAAAAAGTAAATAAAAATATTATTTATGTAGAAAAACTAGTCTCTGAAAAAACACATTAGATACAACTATTTGATTGCTCCTTCAAATTAAAAAAAATTCTCACTGATTAACTTCACTATGTATGCTAATAAGAAGTGTATCAGATTTAATGAAGTTCATATTCAGCCATAGTTGAAGAATTACCTTTTATCCTCATTGTTTTGTAGGAATGCTATCTTTAATATGTTCCAAATTTACTAACGTTCACAATTTTCAAATTTTTAAACAAGATAGGACACTGTTGAGATACCAGTACAATCAATCAGGATGGAGAGGGTTCCAAGGTGCTCTTCCATTATACATATTTAATATATATATATATATATATTTGTTTAATTCTTTATAAAAGATTGATTGCATTTGAAAGTATTTAAGACAGAATCTGAAATACTTGTCAGAGGTTTTTCAAAATGTGATTTCTCAGAACGACTTCACCAGACAAGCAGATTAGAGATTTTCATGTTTCTAAGAGGGCACACTGAAAGAAACAAAACAAAAGCAAACAACACCTGATGGGGGGGCAGGCGGTGACACAGAAAGGAACTGAAATTTACTTATCCCAGTTTTAACTAGAGGATATGTGGTCAGGCGACAGTTCTAAACTGAACTACTCTTGGTGTTGTCATGTTTCCGGTGGGACCCTTGGAAGAGACACCATCACTGAGAGAAATGCCACACCACCTTGAGGCTTGAGCGCAGCCTTGAAGTTTGAGGCTGAGATTGTGGACCAGGTTTCCCTGAATCACTTCATGGGTGAGCTGGGAAAGCTGTGGGGACCAAGGGAGAACCTGGAGGATGCAGATATCAGAGTGAGGCAGAGTTGTAAGTGCAGGCTTTTTTTCTTATTCACCTTACTTCTCCATTTCTTAGGACCCAGAACAGAACAGGTAGAACATCAACAGCAGTTGAGTAGATTTTTTTTTTTTGTCAATCATAGGGCTTGAACTCTGGGCCTGGGCACTATCATAGCCTCAGCTCTTCAGCTCAAGGCTAGTGCTCCACCACTTGAGCCACAGCGCCACTTCCAGTTTTCTGGAGGTTTATTGGAGATAAGAGTCTCACAGACTTTCCTGCCTGGGCTGGCTTTGAACCATGATCCTCAGAGCTCAGCCTCCTTAGTAGCTAAGATTACAAGAAATGACCCACCAATGCCTGGCATTGAGTAGATTTTGAGTGAATGAACTGAGAACATTCCACTTACCTTCAGTTCTTTAGTTTTTATTTTGTTTCAATATTCACAAGATCAAATACTTTAACTCTCATCTGCATCTGGAAGCAGTCACTCTGTGACAAATGACCTCTCTGCTTGGGCTGGCTTTGAACTGCAATTCTCAAATCTTAGCCTGCTGATTAGCTAGGATTACAGGCGTGAGCCATCAGCCTGGATATCATTTTCTTTTGAATGGGCCAGAGTTTCCCATTTCAGTGTGTTTGTGGGATGTTTTTCTCTGAAAACTGAATATCTGAATACTATAGTGTGGTAACATTTTAATTTATATTCTCTACCTTCCCCAGGATTTATTGATTTTAATTTCTGAAAGAAGCAGCCATTTACGTTTAGAGATAGAACTTGTGCACCTTGTTTTAATGGGTCACTGTCATCCCTGCTTCTTTAGTTTGCATTTACCTTGTAGTTTGAAAGCACCTTCCTTGAAAGCTCAGTGCTAAAAGACAGTAAAATCACTCTGCCATACAGTGTGGCAGAGTGATATTGTGTTAGTTGAAGCTTTCAGCACTTGTGCAGGCTTTTGAAAAGTCTTCCTGAGCTTCACTTCATTCTTGCACTGAATTTAGAGTTTATCCAAAGGCAAGAGCTTAAGGTTTTACTAAGTTATTTCTGATCAGGTAATTTACCTGGCTGGCATGTACATGTCTTTTCTAAATTCACAGCCAACAGGGATGCTTGTGAATCCTCTAATTGGTGAAAAACATTTTCTTCTTCCAGTGTCACCTATTTTCAACTGAATTCTTTTTCCTCAGGCAGATACATAATATTTTTCAGTTTTTTAAAAAATTTACTTGCAGCTGGGTGCCGATGGCTCACACCTGCAATCCTAGCTACTCAGGAGGTTGAGATCAGGGTTCAAAGCTAGCCCAGCCAGGAAAGTCTGTGAGACTCTTATCTCCAATAAACCACTCAGAAAACCAGAAGTGGCACCAAGGCTCAAGAGGTGGGGCACTAGCCTTGAGCTGAAGAGCTGAGGGACAGTGTCCAGGTCCAGATTTCAAGTCCCACGAATGACCAAAAAAATTTACTTCCTAATGTTTCCTTGGGATGGAGGAATAGTTTAGTGGTACAGTAATCATATTAGCATGCATAAGGGCCTGTGTTTGAACAGAAGCATTATAAACAAAAGAATTACACATCATTTTTATGCCTAGAGTTAATTCCAAGTAGGGCCCCCTAAAGGTGAGGATATTTCATAGAGCTCCCACCTGGTACCCAGACAGGCTGAAGTTGAGCCCAACTGAGAATGGTATTTTGTACCTTTTGTTCACTTGCTGTCCAGATAGGTTAGAACAACGAGAGACATTCTTTGTGAATAAGGTCTTCTCTTCTTTCTCATGTACTAGGGACCAACACTCTACCTATGATTACATACTGCTGGACTCAAGAATTCTAAGATAGGGAAGACATGGAATAAGGTCAAGGAAAAGTGGTTCCAAATTGTCCTCCCATTTTATCTTTCTAGATGTAGTCTTATTAGGCTAGAATAAACATAACATGAAACTTGTTAAGATTTTAAGCACCATTTATTTCTCTAAGCTTGGCTTACCTCACTTAACATTATTTGTTCTAGGTCCTCCATTTCCCTGCAAATGACATATTATTCTTTCTGAATGCAGTTCTTATGAAGGCATTTCCTGTTAATCAAACTTGCACCTGGTGTGGGTTTTCCTCATGTTATACAGATAATAATAAACACAAAACACATAGAGCATCTGTGTTTAACAATCATCTCGTACTCAGTAAAGCTCACTGTTATGTCACTTTCAGTTATGGCAGTTCTGTTCTAGGTATTAGAGATTGAATAGTGAATCAGAAGAATTAGCACATAGGATGCTTATGGCTGGATCCTGTGCCTACAAGGCAGTAATCTCAGCATCCTAAGGAGTTGGGACTACAGACACAGAGTTTCTTTCCTGGCAAGGCTCCTGTGCTACAGAAATGAAGAAACTTCTCCAAGCCTCAGTTTTAGTGTCTTGTAAATCAGCTACCATGATTCCACAACTCTTTGCATGCCTCATAAAGCCATAAACTATGAAAAACTATGACCTCTGTGCCCTGAGTTAGTCACATGCCAGTATGGAGGGTAAACGTACCAGGTCCCTTGAGATTCCACTCTACCCTGGAACCATAGGTAAGGAAATGGGAGGTAGAGGCAGCATTGGTGTCAACTGCTCAACAAAATTTTGGCCAATCGATTTCAACAACTCATCAAAAAATCATACACCATGATCAAACAGAATTCATTTCAGGGATACAATATACACAAATCAATTAATATAATTCATCACATCAACAAGAGCAAGGATAAGAATCACATAATTATCTCAATAGATGCAGAAAAGGCATTTCACAAGATCCAACACCCCTTTATGATAAAAGCTTTGGAGAAACTAGGAATCCATGGAACATTCCTCAATAAAGGCTGTGTATGACAAAACCTCCAGCCAGCATTATACTTAATGGCAAAAAGCTAAAGCCATTTCCTCTAAATTCAGGAATGAGGCAAGGATATCTGCTCTCTACACTCCTCTTCAATTTAGTATTACAAAGCCTAGCTAGAGCAATAAGACAAGATGCAAGCATAAAGGGGATCCAAATAGGGAAAAATGAAGTAAAACTCTCCCTCTTTGCAGATGTCATGATCTTGTATTTAAAGAACCCCATGAGCTCCACTCCCAAGTTACTTGAACTGATTCAAAACTATGGCAAAGTAGCAGGGTAGAAAAATAACCCTCAAAAATCAATGGCTTTTCTCTATGCCAGTAACAAGAAAAGCACGGCTGAAATAAGAAAGCAACTCCTTTTGTAATAGCCCCACAAAAATAAAAGACCTAGGAGTTAACTAAAGAAGTGAAGGACCTCTATGATGAAAATGAGAAAATCCTGCCAAAGAAAATAAAAGCAGAACTAAGGAAGTGGAAAAACCTCCCATGATCCTGGATTGGGAGGATTAACATCATGAAAATGGCAAAGGCTATCTACAAATACAATGCAATACCCATCAATATTCCAACCTCATTCTTCAATGAAATAGAAGTAATCCAAAAATTCATATGGAACAATGAAAAACCACAAATAGCAAAAATAGCACAATCCTTAGCAGAAAGAACAGTGGGTGGAATATCAATACCAAACTTCAAAATCTACTACAAAGCCATGGTAATCAAACAGCTTGGTACTGGCAAAAGAAGAAGACCAATGGAATAGAAATGAAGGCCCAGAAATGAACCCACAGACCTATAGCCACCTAATCTCCAATAAGGGAGCTAAAAAAATAGAATGGAAGAAAAACAGCTTCTTCAGTAAATGATGCTGACAAAACTGGTTAAACACTTGTAGAAAACTAAAGTTAGATCTTTTATATCACCCTGCACTAGAATCAACTCCAAATGGATCACAGACCTTGAAGTCAAAGCAGACACCCTGAAAAAGAGTATTACAGAAAGGAACAGAAGAAACTCTAGGGCTCCTTGGCACAGGTCGAAATTTTCTTAATAAAGACCCAGAACCACAACAATTCAAAGTAAGGTTGGACAAATAGGATTACATGAAACTAAGAGCTCCTGTATGGCAAAGGACATAGCGAGCAAGATCAATAAAAAGCCCATGGATTGGGAGAAGATCTTCACTAGCCATACAATGGACAAGGTTCTTATATCTAAAATATACCTTGACCTCAAAAAATTAAATCCCCGAACAACAAATCCTCAAAGAAACAACCGCCCCATTAATAGGTGGGCTAAAGACTTAAAGAGAGACTTCTCTGAAGAGGAAATAAGAATGGCCAACAGACACATGAAAAAATGCTGAACATCTCTCTTCATGAAAGAAATGCAAATCAAAACAACATTGAGATTCTACCTCATCCCAGGTAGAATGGCTATAATCAACAAATATAGTAACAACGGATGCTGGAGGGGATTTGGCCAAAAAGGAATGCTATTATACTGTTGGTGGGAGTGTAAACTTGTTCATCCCCTCTGGAAAGCAGTATGGAAGTTCCTCAAAAGACTACACATAGAGCTCCCTTCGACCCAGCAATCCCATTTCTGGGCATTTACCTAAATGATCACAAACAAGACCCTACTAAAGCTACCAGCATAACTGTGTTTATTGCAGCATTATTCAGCATAGCTAGGATGCCCCTCAGTATACAATAGAATTCTATGCCTCCATCAGAAAGAATGGCATTGCCCCGTTTGTTAGGAAATGTAAAGACTTGGAGAAATTCATACTAAATGAAGTAAGCCAGACCCAAAGTAATATATGTCCCATGGTTTCCCTTATTTGCAATAATTAGTATACATCTAGCATAACCTTCTCAGATGAACAGAAAAGCTCAAAAGCTATGTACATATGACCATATAAGATGAGGCTAAACAAAATGAACCCCAAGATATGGACACAAGAGGTTTTCCTTTGTTGCTGTTATTTTCAATGTACTAAGTGATTTTTTTTGTTTCTGTTGCATGTTCTTCCTCTTATGGTATATCTTGTCACTGAATTTTATTTTGGTACCTTACATCTTGTATATACAGCTGTCTAATTTGGGAGAGGAAGAGGAATAACAAAAATGCTTTAAAAAGGACACAGGATGATCCATTGCAACAATGAGATTCACAAGACACTATATTGGGAATGAACTTTATAACTTCAGTGGAGGGAATAGTGGGGGAGGTAGGGGAGGGAAGGGATAGTAGGAGAAAAACAAAGGAGGGGATAACAATACTCAACAAGAAATGTACTCATTAGTACTCATTACCTTACTCATGTAACTCTAACCCTTTTGTACAGCATCTTTACAAGAAAAGAAAAAAAATTTAAAAAGATACAACCATTATTAATCAGTATGTGAGTATAAGACACTGTCATTTAGCTCAGATAAAGAAGGCAACAAAAGGAAACAAGACCAGAGAAGCAGAATCTCAGTCCTAAGCAAAACTGTGTACTTGTCTTTGAGTGTACATTATCTGATAAGCCTGTGGAATATGGATTGATCTAGGTGTCCTCCGGACAGTGTCTAGGTAAGCACAGATAATGCCCCGCAGCAAGGTGAGACAGACAGCTCACCTGAAAACCAGGGGTAGCTACCAGCTCTCAGTCTCTTACCAACAATCCCAAGGTTGTTCCTCTCCTGCCATTTCTATGCTCTTCTGAATCCAGAATCCCTCCAAAGCCTGTCTGTTCAACAATTTGGAATCAACTTAGCATCTTGTTTTGCATTTATGAAACTGAATACAGTATTAGACTAGTACAGGCCAAGTATCAGATACATCAAAAAGAATACAAAAGAAACTCATGGAATGTGGCCTTTGCAGGATTCCTTTGCAATCATGCTAGGAAGTGGTGGACCTGCTTACTGTCTATGTGCACCTCAGCCATCTCTTCCGAGTGTCTGTTTTCAAATGTGTTTTCAGATGTTGATTGACATAAATGATTTAAAGCTACCCACTGCATGGTAAAGAAAGCCCAGAGAGACAAGACATATTTACCTAAGTAAAAGGATGATCTTACTTCTGCTTTTAGCCCCCTCAGAAATACCATTTAGCCCCCTCAGAAAATAACATTTAAATTTGTTTGGTAAATTGCAAGGGATCTTCACTTACTAGAACTTGAAATAGGCCTCAATTTCCCCTCTAGGTTTTAGAGAATTATATTTGGTGATCTCATTGACTTTAAAGGCTGTCATGCACATAGGTAATACCAGGCTTCTCACTCATAAATAGGATCATAAACGAAATTGGCCTTTCAACTTCATGAAACAATTAAATCTTAGTTCCTTGTTTAATAAAATAAGCAGACTATTACCAAAATTACCTATTCACACATGCAAATCAAAGAGAGTGAGATGGATTCACTAGGTCCTTCACTATCCAATAAAAATCCTTTACAAGGCTGTGTTCCTACTTGTGCCTATTTGAAAACAACCTTACAGGGAGCTGAATTCTAAAATTGACCCTGGAACACTTTATTTATCTAGGAACACAGGAGTATCAGCAAATGATTTTCCTACCACTGACAGATACTTTAGTATGGACTCTTCCTTTTTCATTGCTACAGTATGTGACTCTACCCTCATCGGGCCTACTCTCTGTTTGCTGACTGAACTGAATCCATAATCATTTTATCTAGTAAAAGATGAAAATTATACCCAAGTATATCTATGTTTCTATTGTACCCCCTAATCTAACTTGGTAGTTCTGGCAGGGACTAAATAAAGGACATATAAGAAATGTATCTAGGGGCTGGGAAGGTGGCTCAGTGGTACAGAGCTTGTCTCACATGCATGAGGCCCTGGGTTCCATTACTCAGCACCACATAAACAGAAAAAAAAGCCAGAAGTGGTGCTGTGACTCAAGTGGTAATGTGCTAGCCTTGAGCTGAAGAGCTCAGGGACAGCACCCAGGCCTAGAGTTTAAGCCCCACGACCGACAAAAAGAAAGAAAGAAAGAAAGAAAGAAAAAGAAAGAAAGAAAGAAAGAAAGAAAGAAAGAAAGAAAGAAAGAAAGAAAGAAAGAAAGAAAGAAAGAAAGAAAGAAAGAAAGAAAGAAAAAAAGAAAAAAAGAAAGAAAGAAAGAAAGATTAAAAAAAAGAAAAAAAATGTATCTATCCTTCAGATTCTATTTGGGTTGGGAAACTGAAATTTTCAAAGTTAAACAAGAACTAAAGAAATGGAAGGGCTGGAAGGTCACTTAGCATAAGCTGATTCTAGAGGAGAGGATGGCGCTCTATTCATATCCTTCAGCTACCTGGTGGTGTAGGCCCTTGCCCTAGTGGGGCATTAATGTGGGGACATGCCACAGAGACAGGTAGTTCAGCTGCTTCCCATGGCACCAAACATCAGCAATCAAATTTGAACCATTTTGCATTGAGTATTCCATATATGTTTTACAGGAATCAGTTAATTTACTGAAACACAAAATATAAACCACAAGAAAAATGTATAACAGGATCTCCAAATCCTTTAAAAATGTTAACACTAATTCAACTTACAGTTTAAGTTTCCATTTATGTTTGTTTCAATAACCTGCTACTTAAATACTTTACAATACTTAATAGTGTTGCAATAGAAAAGGAAATAAAGCCAATGGATATGAGTTTCCACAAAAAAGAGCTGTCTGTTTTCCAATGTTCCTACTGCATTTACCAAGTGTTGTTTACTTCTTTGTTTTTGTTTTATTTGCTTGTGGTTTTGTAGTGCTTGGGCATTTGCAAATAGATGAGTATTCAACCTTGAGGTCTGTGAAAGTGGCTATGTGGAAGGATACTTTTAAAAACCCTTCAAAAACTCTTTCAGGTACTGTTTTAAAGAGTTCACAAACAATTTTTTATAAAGTATTTTAAAAAGTATCTGTTAAATATTTCTGATAGCAGAGCACTCTGACATTCATTCAGTTGAAAAGATAGTACTGGTACTTCTACTATGTCCCATCTGCCCCATCCTTTCAAGGATTGGAAAGAGTTTTAAAACTTAGTTTTTAACATACTACTGTTACACACATTTGTACACTAACTTAAAATGGTAATCCTTTTATTATCTTTAAGTAGCTTTACAAAGGAATTGTCATTCAACAAAGCATTTTTTAATTTTATTTTTTTGTGAACATACATACAGAGGGTTTACAATTACATGGGCAAGATAATGAGTACATTTCTTATCAAGCATTGCAGCCTCCTCCTGTCCACCTGTAGCCTTACACGGGTCCACCTGTATCCTTAAACGACTTGTTTTTCCCCTTCTCCTCCACAAATTATACTGACATCAAATGTAGTGAAAGGAGGGATTATACTGTGGGGGAGGGACATACAAAGCAACAAAGAGATAATCTTATAAATGCGTTAGAAACAAATGCATGAAAGAAAAAAACATTTAAATACATATCTAAAGGTTCATTTTCCTAACATCACATTATCTGACCTTTTCTGCTTGACTCTTACATATACTCGATATTGCAAATAAGGGAAACCATGGGATCTATGTTTCTTTGGGCTTGGCTTACTTCACTTAATATAATTTTTTCCAAGCCTTTCCATTTCCTAACAAATGGGGCAATGTCATTCTTTCTGATGGAGGTATAGAATTCCATTGTGTATATATACCACATTTTCTTGATCCATTCATCTACTGAGGGGCATCTGGGTTGATTCCATATCTTAGCTATGGTAAATAATGCTGCAATAAACAGCATTTTATGTATACAGTGTGCTTTGGTCAAAGTTACCTCTCAACATTCTCATCCCTCCCTCAAACCCCATTTTCCTCACTTTTCAATTTTATAGAATATGCACTGAATTTTTACTGCATTGTCCACCTTTCTTCTCTCCATTTATTTACCCCACCCCTACTCCACTATACCTCTTTCAAGTACTAATTTCAAGTACTAATTTATTTTGTTGATTTAGCCTTTCTAGGGAATTACACTGAGTTCTCTCCTGAATCTATCATATTTCAGTTAATATGTTTGTGTACATTTGTATATCCCTCAAAGTATTTACATATATATTTATAAACTAATTCTAGCTTCCAAATATGAAAGAAAACATGCAACCTTTGCCTCTTTGGTCCTGATTTACTTTACTTAACATATTTTTCCAGGTACTTCTATTTTTTTGCAAATGATGAAACATCAGTGTTTCTAAAGGATGAGCTGAACTCCATTGTGCATATATTCCAAGTCCAAAAGCAACAATCCAAGCCACGATAGACTAAAATCTTCAAAACTGTGAGCTAAAATAAGACTTTCCTGTGTATAGGTTGATTAGGTTAGGTATTTTATCACAAAGATAAAAAGGGAACAACACATTCAAATTGTTTACTGTTTAGATGAATTTATTCTTCAGTGTCAGGCTGCCTTATTGGTCCAGGCTCCAGTATTCAGACCTAGTATAATTTCAGCATGGTAAGTTAAATTTTCTAGTTATGAAACTAAGGATGTAATCATTAAGCCTAATATCTAATAATCAGGAAACTAAAAGTACTCATAGTATATGTTCTAAAAATAATTACTCAAATAATATTTATTCAAATAAGAATTACTTGAGTGCTTATTTGAATATGCAAACATTTGTTTGGACAACTGTATCAAAAGATATGTTAGCTGACCTATTCTTGGTAATCTTATAATACTGAAAATATCAATATTGAACATGCTTTTCAAACTTTGTGTCATAAACATTTTGTCATATCAGTACACTTTTTCTGTCACATTACAGTATGAATATCAAACCAGAATTTATCTAACCAATTCACTATTAATTCATATTTAGGTCATTTTGTATTTTTCATTACTTTATTAAAAAATCTTTATTAAACAAAAGGGTTACAGTTATGTAAGTCAGGCAAAGAGTATATTTAATTTTGGACAATATCACCCCTTCCCTTGCTCTCTCCTCATTTTTCCCTCCCATCCCACCCACAAGTTGTATAGTTCATTTTCAACATGATGTCCAGTAAGTACCATTATTGCATTTGCTTACCCTTGTCCTTCCATTTCTGTGCCTCCCCTTACACTCCCAAAGACATACAGACAAACAAAACATCAAGAAAACAAAAACAGCAAAAGAAAGAAAGAAAGAAATCCTCTCGTTTCCATTTCCTGGAGTTCATTTCTAGGTATTACTTGGTATGATCAGATGCCTGTAGGTATTGTGCCTTTCTGTTCTTTTCCTAAGAGTGTCCTCGTTGGATCTCATTGTGTGTGTATTTTAGATCTAGTTTCCGTATATGAGAGAAAACATGCGCCATTTGTCTCTCTGAGCTTGGTTCACCTCAGTTAACATGATTTGTTCTAGGTATATCCATTTCCTGCAAATGACATAATAATATTCTGTCTAATGACTATATAAAATTCCACTGTGTATAGGTTCCACATATTTTGGATCCACTCATCTATCGTGGGGCATCTGGGCTGTTTCTACAACCTGGTTATTGTGAATAGTACAACAATGAACATGAATGTGCATGCGTCTTCACATAGTATCCTGGATTGTGATATTCTGGGTAGATGCCCAGGAGTGGCATGACTGGTTTGTAGGGGAAAAAAAATCTATGTTTTTTGAGGAAACTCCAGACTGCTGTCCAAAGTGGTTGCACTAGTTTTGTATTTTTTGTAATACTAAACCACTTTGATTGTCATCATTATACAGAATTATAAAGTAAGAAGAATTTCACGTTTTGGAGGGTTTTCTCAGAGGGAAAATAAGAAACCTGACCTCAGTCTATCCATACAAATTTATACCCCTACCAGAAGAAAAGATAATAAGGTATGTGAAATCACCTCAGCTGGAAAATTCACCCATGTTCTGTTAAAATTCTATAGGCATTGCAAAGTTCTCTGAAAGTCATTTTGTCCATCGTCTGTCTTCCAAGGTGGGCTTAAGGGTTATTTTGTTTTATTTAGAAAAGGCATTTTGTTTTATTGTTGAAAAGGTATTCTCTCTACTATGTGTCAAGAATTTCCATGGTATGCAACTATCTTTTAAGAAGATTTACATAGGGGCTGGGAAGGTGGCTCAGTGGTAGAGTGCTTGCCTTGAATGCATGAGGCCCTGGGTTCAATTCTTTAGCACCACATTAGCAGAAAAAGCCGGAAGTGGTGCTGTGGCTCAAGTGGTAGAGCGCTAGCCTTGAGCTGAAGAGCTGAGGGGCAGTGCCCAGACCCAGAGTTCAGGCCCCATGACCAAAAAAAAATATTTACATAAAAAACAAAAAACATTCAAAATTGTTTGAAATTGAAATATGAGTATCACTTTGTTGTCAGAAATTTCTCTACTTTTCAGTAGAATATTCTACCAATTTCTCTGAAAGTAAAGAGTTCTTTTAATGGTGATGAACAATAGGAATTCATGGCTACATTTACATCTGAATCTGGGTTTTATGGGTCCTTCTACAAGTTACTAAGGATGACCTTTATTCTGAAGTTAAGTGTCACAATTTAAGTCCTGCTTGACACACACAGTTGTCAAGAAAATACAATGAAATGAAAAAAGGTAAAATATTTGATGTTGTCAATACTGAAGCAAAATCAAAACCACAGAACTGACAGAAAAAAAATGATAAACCAAATGTAAGTGGAATCTCCTCAATTCATTCACTCAGAAAACATTCAGATCACACTGATGTTCTGCCTGTTCTGCTCTGGGTCCTAAAGAGCTAGGAAGTAAGGGAACAAGACAAATTATATCCTGGGTTTTTTTTTACTGGAATAAAGGAATTACAAGCAAGAAAACAAACAAAACAATATGAGACACTCATTAGACTCTTGAATAAAACACAGCAGGGATCAGGCCAAGTGAAGAGGTGGTTGCTGCTACACTGTGAATGCAAGGATGTACTATATTAGGGTATGACACAGAAATTAGAGAAACCAACAGTCATGGGAAGATGGGGATGAGGGAACACTGTTTCTAACAGGGAAAGGAATGGCATACAAATCTTTGAAATGAGAAAAGGAAATCTGCTGTGTTGAGGGAAACCTAGAGACCAGGCTTTATGCACTAGAATGTTGCAATGACAAACTATGCTTATCTTTTTCTAGGAGTGTCTCTTAGACTCACGGTACAAAGTACATCGTACTTTCAGTAGGAAAAGATTGTATGTTATTATCTTACTTCTCCTTAAAAATGTAAAAGAAACTCTAGACTACATTTTCCCATGGAATTTTCTGATTAGCTCTATAAACACCCTTAGGACAAAGAATGGAGTAAAGGCATTGAAGAAATGTTGATAGGTTCTTTTCCACAGAGAACAATACAATCTAATACAATCCTCATGACAAATGCATTAAACATGTAAGGAAGAAAAACTATAAGGGTAAGAGAGGTCAAGCAGCCCTCATGCTGAGCAATAAAAGAAGGTTTTAGAGGGAAGGAAAGAGCCTCCAAGTGGAAGGCTCAACATCACTATTCTATGAGAGAGAATGGAACCATCCAGGAAACCATTAAGAGTATTGAATTTATGTATCTGTGTCTGTGTGTGTATTTGAGTGCGCATGTGTGTGTATGTGATTTAACTCCAAGACAACTTTTTACTTGGAATATCATGTTAAGAAATGTGAACTTACATAGGAATGTTTATCTGCAATCAGTTTCTTGATTGTCCTTCTCAGATATTCTACAGATTTATACAAATTTATGTAATTAAGATTCCTTTATATTTTTATATAAATAGTGAGCTACTATGGGTGTTTGATTTGACAGACTACTATTTTTTACTTTAAAACTGTACAAATAATCTGAGCAATTCTAGAACTGCCTCTACTTAAAAAAGTGTATGTCCACATCTAATAAATCAGAAGCTATATTGAACAGGACCCAGATTCAAGGCCTTTTGTTGTCTTGATACTTTGAGTCAAAACAATGAAATATATTTAATGTTGCTTGAATTTTAAAACTATTTTTATTAATAACTAATAACTGTGGTTTTTTAGTCTTTTTGTTGTAAAGATGCTGTACAGAGGGGTTACATTACATGAGTAAGGTAATGAGTACATTTTGTTTTTTATAAATATATTTTTATTGTAAAGATACTATATAGAGGGGTTACAGTTACATGAGCACTGTAATGAGTATAAGTAAGGTAATGAGTACATTTCTTGTTGAGCATTGTTACCCCTTCCTTTGTTTTTCTCTTACTATCCCTTCCCTACCCCACCTCCCTCATTACTCCACCCACCAAAGTTGTAAGGTTCATTCCCAACATAGTGTCTTGGGAGTCTCATTGTTGCAATGGGTCGCCCTATGTTATTCCTCTTCCCCTCCCCAAATTGGATAAATGTATATACAAGACGAAAGGTAGCAAAGTCAAATACAGTGACAACAGGGGATATACCATAGGGAGAAGAACATACAAAAGAAACAAAAGAAAACCACGTAGTACATTAAAAGCAACAAAAACAAAGAAAAACCTCTTGTGTCCATATCTTGGGGTCATTTCGCTTAGCATTATCTTACATCATCTTATTGCCTGAAGGATAGTGTAAAATTTTATATATGTATAGTATATATGTTATATATATATATATATTACTTTGCACAAACAGTTCAACTATTTCTACCTAATACTTTTGGAAAGTGCTCATTGTTAGTTAACTTTTATGTATTGGCCAAAAAAAATACAGATACCTGGAATTGTAACCTCTGTTTACATCTACTTATTAAAAAAATACACTGATACCATTGCAAGAGAAAACAATTGATTTTATTCTATTACTAAAATATACCCTAAAAAAGAAATATGAACATCAGCCTGGGGGTATGAGGATGTGGATGTGTGTGTGTGTGTGTGTGTGTGTGTGTGTGTGTGTTTATAGCACCTACACACTCAAGGGAGCACTTATCAGTACTGAGAGAGATGTGAACTAAACTCATGTGCTAGAAGCAAATAAGCAAATGTGTTACTGCAGAATGAAATGAGGAAAGACAAAGAGTCAGGAGGAGGAAATGTCAAACTGAAAACAGATACAAATTATGTTTTCTACAATATTGTCTATATTAGTCAGATAAACAGAGATGTTGGAAGTATTATTGTTTTAAAAGGCAGCATCCTGTGTCAATGTTCTGTGATCAAATTATTTTAAAATAACTAGAATGAAAAACCAACTCAATGAAGAAAATTTTATGTAAACACATCCTCAATTTTAAGCAAAACCAATTATGTTGCAATAATATTGTGCTGAATTCTAGAATTACAACTACGTATATTTGGAAGAGCAAGCACCTCTGAACCCTCTCCAGCCTGACTGATTGTACTGGTATATCAAAAGTGTCCCATCTTGTATAAGGGCTGGAAATATTTTGAAATGTTTATAAATTTTGAACATATTACTGACCAGATCTTAAATTCTACATTTTTACAAAACACAGACATTAAGTGGTAATTCTGCAACTATGGCTCAAAATGAACATTACCAGATCTAATACAATTCTTACCAGCATAAATACTAAGGTTATAATTTACAATAAATATTGAAGTTAGAATCCAACAGTTGTATAGAATCTGTTTTTTCAAAGAAGGAATATTCCTATTAAACAACAATCTTTATTTCTTTCCCTTGTTCTCTTTCTCTTCCTATTTATTTATCTATCTGTCTTATGTATATGGCCCTCAGACTATCTGAGTGTTATCCAGGGACTCTGTCATGGAGTTAAACTCCTACTCTTGAATTAGTTTCAAAATTCTTTGAAAAAAGGAGGCTAGAACCTTGTCTTTAATGTGACACGTGGAATGAATATATCAGTAATATTAATGCTAGTAGAGATGGTTGGCAAAAGACAAAATACTATGACCCAGCAATCCCACTTTTGGGAAAATCTTAAATTTTACCTATTTTAAGATTGCAAAATGAAGATAAATTCCAGTCTACAATGTAACATTCAAGAGTTATTCAAAGATAGGTAAATTAATTTCAAAATATTATCACTTACAAGATAAGGCAACTGCTATATAGATTGTTAATATGCTTAAATAATGTATCTGTATAAACTTTGTAAACATCTTTTCCACTTGGGTAGATGCCATTCATCCCTTCAAGTTGTCCAGGTTGGCTACTAACCTATGTGAAATGATAATCTGGCCAGGCCTATGCCTACAGGTTACCAGATAGCTCCTAGATGCTGAACAATCTGACAATCACAGTCTGGTGCTCTTTCTCTTTTGCTACTCAGGCGCTGAGTCACGGTTTAGCTAAAGAGATAACCATCTCAAATCCTGAGTTCTTTTAATGCCTGAGCTATGTTAGTGTTTTGAACCCTCAGATTATTTAGGTCTTATCTGCTCCATCTCCACATCCAGTCCTTTAGGTGTCTTGGGATTTTTCTCCAAGCCCTGAGGTGTGGCTAGCAAGTAGCTATAGGCTTCTTGTAAGATGCTAATGTAGAATGATCTTTCTGGCAGCGCCTGAAATCTGAGTTCTCTACCACTGGAGGCAAGCACCTGTTTTCTGAAGTGTCTCTCAAACAATGAAACTGATTTCTCCAGCAAGGTGGATTTTCCAACAGCTTCCATGTCTCACACAAAGGCCTCTCATGTGACCTGAGTTAACAATGCTCAGTAGGAAGTGTACTCATTACCTTGCTCATGTAACTGTAATCCTCTGTATAGTATCTTTACAATAAAAAAATAAAAATAAAAAAAGAATTAAAAAAACCTCTCCCAATCTATGTTTGCCTCAGATGTCAATATTCTATGCAAATACCACAGCTTGGTAACCCAGAAACCTCTAAATCCTGATGCTTTTCCAACCATGGGGCCCTTCTTATGTTTCAGTCCCAAAGATTGAATGTCTGTGTCTCAAACAGCAAAGTGCATTGTGAAAGCTGTTGTGTGGTGCCTGAAGTTGTTCATATAGCTGTCAGGACCTCAAAACTATTCTGAGAACATTATAGAGGTATGGGTTTAGGCTAGGGAAATTACCCCCATGTCCATCCAGGACAGAACCTAGATGAGTGGTGCACATCAGACATGAAAACTGACCAAATCCTTAGTCATTACCTTCCAGCAGCCTTTGCTGGAATCCACCAGAGACAGAAGGAAAGTAGGAGTCTGAGAATTCACACATCATATGAGGGAGAGCACAGTCACAGTTTGAGGAAAGGAAAGTGGGTAGCTTCAAGTTGCATCTAACTAACCAGTCAGCATTGGAGACTGATCATCTCAATCCCTCTATTTCTCCAAGCTCTGAATCTATGCTACCCACACTAACTACTGGGCTAGTATCCAAGGACTTCATCTCATTGTGAGGTTGTCCTATTATGGCCACTTTGTCATCCTGAAGAAGTGTCACCAGGTCAAGATGCCTGGAGAGCTAAAGGAGTCTACCTAATTGTTTGCAATAATTGTTGAACCAGTATTCCATCTTGGATGGTGACATACTTTTAAGAAGCCAAGGAGGTACCTGAGTATCTGGATCCTTTTTCATGGCTGGTGAAGGCCTAGTATGGTCCTCTCTGACTTATGTAGTGAAATACTTGTATTCTAATCACGATCAAAGCAGCCACAGTTCTCATGTAGTTCTTAAACATGTGGGCCCTGAGTTGGGTGATATAGTGTCATAGTGCGCCATTTCTGGAGGGACACTGACACCTTCAGTGGGTGATAGGCACAGACCAAGAGGCTAACAGTAAACTTAGGAATCAACTCTGCAGTGACCAGGTAGAGAATCCTCCAAAGCAGCATCTTTTACTCCTTCCTGGGACATCTGTACCTCCTTTACATATGCCTCTGCTACCATCTTCCCTGATCTCTCATGCCAGCAGCCACTGTCACCCTGTTTCTACTAATGGCAGTCATGTATCCTGTCCAGGTCCTCCATTTCATAGGGCTTTCCTGGTACAACAATAGGTATCTTTGCCAGTTCTTTGTCTGATAGGCCATGATTCTGTGCCGTGCCCTGCTCTCCCAAGCCACTCATCTTCACTACTTCCTGTTCTCCACAGACATGCTACCATGTCAGTTACAGACATTCATATTCAGGCCTCTTGGCCAAGGCCTTATCTCTTTAAAAGTATACCTGACTGGCCGGGCGCCTGTGGCTCATGCCTGTAATCCTAGCTACTTAAGAGGCTGAGATCTGAGGATCATGGTTCAAAGCCAGCCCAGGCAGGAAACTCCGTGAGACTCTTATCTCCAATAAACCACTTGAAAACTGGAAGTGGTACTGTGATTCAAGCGGTAGAGTGCTCGCCTTGAGCTGAAGAGCACAGGGATAGCGCCCAGGCCCAGAGTTCAAGCCCTACGACTGACCCCCCCCCCCAAAAAAAACAGTATACCTGACTGTGTCTCCCAAATGCCATTGCTTTTCCAAGCAAGATCAGATTTCTGCAGCAAGATCACACATCCAGGCCCTTTTCTTCACAAAGTGTCTCTAGGGAATCTCCTGATATCTGTAGCATGACATTTGGCTTCCACAGACCATCTACACTGGACAGTTTTACTTCTAGGCAAACCTGGAAATTGGCAGCAGAACATCTGGGTCTGATGTTGATCTTCCATCATGCAATACCCTAGCAGGAACAAATCCTCAAAAACATTCATTTCAGCAACCTTGGCACCCTCTATAAGATAACATTGTTCTTTGCCAAGTATTGATCTCTGAAGCCACATGAAAGAATATAATCTGTACATCAGTGAGGCCATACTCATCTTGCTTTTCAACAGTGTCCTACAAAGGGGCAATTCCTGCACTGCAAAGCTGCATTATACTGAAAGTCCCTGTTCTCTTTTGGTATGCATCAACACCTCTTCCTGCTCTTCCACTACCCTGTACATCTGCACTAGATACTGCTCTGCAAGCTATCAAATCCCAATAGGTCCTGGTCTTTCCCAGCAGACCAAATGATCAGATCTATCTCTACATGGTCCAACAGCTAAGAAGGCCTTCCCTGGCACAGTCAGATCTGACAATAAATGCGTTCCTACCCAGCTACCACAGCCTGCCAACAACCAGTCCCAACATGTGGACCCATGTGGAAACTCCATCATCATGTCCTCAATGAACAGACTAAACTGACAGATCCTGAAAGCCCTGGGACCAAGCAATTAAGCTTTTCACTCCTCAAATCTGACCAAACTACCAGTGATCCTCTAAGAACCCCCAATCTAGGTCAGGATCTGCCTACCAACTCTAGCTGTTTTCCAGACCATGCTTTCCATAGGTTATTTAAGTCAGTTGGCCCTGTTTTAGATAGTCTTCCTTCTGTGACATGGCCAACCTTAGGAGCTGTGTCACTGAGTAAACATCACACTTCAGCTGTCTCCCTTCTCCATTTTGACTGGTTTTCTTATAAGAACTCTTTTTTTTTTTTATTTTTTTTTTTTATTTGTGAACATACTGTACAGAGGGGTTACAATTGCATGGGCAGGATAATGCGTACATTTCTTACCAAGCA